>NC_134029.1:14724574-15070199 GCF_964204645.1 Tubulanus polymorphus | reverse complement strand
ACTTGGTAGCTTATCATGATCGTGCTGGGGCAGGCCGCGCGGGTATCCAAAAACGTATGACGCTATCCATGCCAAATATTTTCGGCGGAATATGTATCGGGAAGGTCCAATATGTGAAGTCTTACGTGTCTTGTCAGCAATTGAAGGTTAATCCACATGCGAAACCCCCTTGCCTGACAAGTCTGCCCATTGAGGACACATTCGGGCGTTGGCATTTTGACTTTTGGCCTTTGCATTAAAATCGCAAGAGGCGTCGAAAATGGCAAAGGTTTTATATAATGAAATTTTTGCCCGATACGGTGCTCTGAGGTCGCTTGTTTCAGATCTTGGAAAGTGTTTTCTCGCTAAACTGGTCTTATCTATCTGTGAAATGTTTCAGGTAAAAAGATACTACACACCTGCCTACCACCCCCATACAAATGCATTCTACAAATGCATTCTGTGAGCGCACTAATAGGTCAATTGCCCAAATTTTTCGTTCCTATATTAGCAAGGAACAGATTGAATGGCCCGATATACTACCCAGTGTCTTCGTGGCTTTACGCGCCTCCTCATCGTCTCACACGACTGGCTTTTCTCCATTTCTTCTCTTATTCGGAACGGATATGTCACTACCTATTGATACATTTCTAATTCCAAAAGAGGATTTTGCTAAAACTGTACAGGAACACGTTTCACGCAAACGAAGGCATTTGAGGGTGGTCAAAGAAATCGCTACTCGGCAAACTGTAAAGCACCAGTTACCGGTATGTACCAACGAACTCCATGATAATCATGCCTCGACAGCAGATTACCAAGTCGGTCAGAAAGTTTGGTTGTCGCGTAAACACACTAAGAAAGGAAAGTCAAAAAATTGCTTAGATTTACAAGTCCGTATGAAATTATAACGTTAGGAGGATGTGAAATAAATGGTAGACGATGATTCCGTATTAATCAAATGTAACGAAGAACAATAAGCTTTTGTACTCACCCGCTTAAGACATTGGCTGTTGAATATAAACATTGACATGCCACAAAAATAACGGCATACGTTTTAAGTTGATCCATCGTTCTTTTAAGATAAAGATAGCAAACGTTTAGCTAGATTTTCCACATTAATCCAGTTTTATACACATAAAAATGCTGTTTATCTTTTAATAATTCAAATTTAGTGTGTGCAATTGAATTATTTTACCTTCCAACGGAACAAGGGTCATTTAATGAATGTAAACCTTTAAAAAATTTCCGATTAGGAAAAAAATGTGGTTAATATGGACATTGCAGTCGATAATCCGATATTCTTAATATCTAAATATCGGAAATGCCTTGTCAATATCCAGCAAATATAACCCGAACTAGACAAAGAAATAAGGTCACCTTTGAATGGAAACAGAAATCAGACGGTGGCGCTGTATCTAATAATCGTATTATGATTTTCCCGGAAATCAGACGGTGGCGCTGTATCTAATAATCGTATTATGATTTTCCCGGATAGCTCGACAACCCGTATTGATGGAATACATAAAATAGGGCAAGGCAAACACCGGTTACATACGCACGTATTTGTGGGGAAGAGGATAATGGAAATTCTGTAGAATTAGGGTTTTGTACTTTCGACACAAAGCCCCATTGAAATTCTTTTGAATATTTACAAATATCGTCTTCATTCCTCATTATGTGTACATAAAGTTTAATACAACGGTGATTACGTGTTTCCGGAGCCAACATATCGACGTTCAGACGTAAATGGAATATCGTTGCTGCAAAGGAATTTTATGAGACATCTCGAAAAAATCTCTTTCAGTTGCTAAAAATATGGGTTTGAATATTTCAGATGACTCAGGATCATGTTGTTTCGTCAATCAGTATGGTATAGATTTTCTTTTTCAACGTTGATAAATGGCCGACGATTCAATACAAAGTGCATTAAATGGTCCGTAGGAAGATCGTGTCACTGAATATGAAATTTCTAGCACAGGAGCTAAGAGACTGTCGGCACAGAAACAAGGGTCTGTTTTTGAAGAACAAATTGGAGAACCGTTCTCTGGAGTTGAACACGATATTTGGTCTTGGGTCGAGAGAGAGCAAAACTGCCAAATGCTGATTGCTACAGTCAAAATCGTCTACAACGAAATATCGGACGAAGTAAAATTTTTGTCCCAAGAGCAATTTTCATGGGTTACAACCTAATTCCACGAGGCCGCAGCAGAATATATTGATCAATCGAGCCCGTGTTTAATAGTACCAAGCGTTGTTTATATACTGAACCGCTGAAAACGTAGTAACAATACATAGCATACACCTTATCCGTTCATATCTTTTTCAACGGCGCCTCACAAACCCATGCAGATTGATTTGGCCACTGCAGTCAAAATGCTCAAAAGAAGTTGACAAATGAACGAAAAAGTGGATGTATGCAGAATGTTAATTTGAAGGCTCGGAGCGGCTGATCGAATAGATAAAAGACTGAAGTGATTTGTTAGTCTAAATTAGTTTCCTTTTGGTTTATTCAACTTAAGCTGTGTTGGTCGTTTCTTAGCGTGTTCAGTGATATCTACGTTGCACGAGATCTTTTGAATGGTCCCGCATAAAAGTCACGGTACCTCTGCAGAACTGTTTTGAGTTATGGAAACACTCGTTTTGACTAAGCATTTTAGTTAAGAAGCTACGATGTATTTTTTTCTTCAACCTCTATAACGAAGTATCGGATACAACAAAGTTTTTATTAAGCCCACATAACTTGGTTGTAACGCGGTTTGAATGTAGTGACTACGATAACTCGAAGATCTCAGTGAGAGAAAAGCCTCGGGGCCTGACGACGATGGTGGTCGGCCTGGTAGTATAAGTAGTTTTGTACACCAATATCAGAAACGCACAAAAGATTTTTGGGCACGAAAGAAAGAAACGATATCGGGTTTTCTCGGGTATGCGACAACTGAGTAAGATTGATTCTGCAGGTCCAAAACAAACAGAATTCTTGCTAGATTCAGAAGCATCATGATGGATTCCGGTGTATTTCTCTAAAAGATAACAAAGAAGATAGATAAATATTCGTAATGGTAATTAACGACTTAATGTATCCGTTGTGGAAAATATCCTCTTTGAATTGTTTGGATTGAATATTTTACAAAAATTTAATCACATATATAAAAAAGAGGGAAGCACAGAAGGTCATTTGATACGAAATACGAATGGTTGCGACCATAGGATTTTAAGCGCTTGATGAGACGAAAGTTGAGGTGCAAGAGATCTGGCCAGCTCTCTTGAGCGGTAGTTCAAGAAAAAGAGCACTTTTTCCGTGAAGAGGGCAACTTCCTAAGGGAGCATCTAAAAATTTCAATAGTTCCGTCAATGAGAATAACTGTCTAATTAGTTGAACCCCCCCCTTTGACTATGCATGCCAAAGCTGGAACTATTGATGTGCTTATGAGAGACCACAGACAAAGATAAGACATTTCGAATCGAAAAATAAATTTGCAAAATTACTCACGCACACACGCACGCACGCACGCACACACACACACACACACGCATAATAAAGTGATAGATGCAAGAAATATTAGCAAAACATAAGAAAAACAGTACAATTGAATAAGTTAGTGTTGCTTATTCAATTGTATTGTTTTTCTTATGTTTTTCTAATATTTCTTATTAATATTAAATTACTTTACATTTGACTGAAATAATATTAGAAAAACAATAAACCAACTAACTTAGTATCAACTTCTATTACCCTTGTCAAATGTAAAGAATTACAATATCATATATGAATAAATCAAAAAATAAATTACTTCTGTGACTTCAATTTCAGAAATAAAGCATAATATGTATTTAATACATTAATACGTATTTAATACGTATTTGATACATTACCTCAACCCCCTTTTTTAACATAAATATGATTTACTCATTTTCATACATTTCAGCGAATATATTTTATATTTTCAACCCAATTTAACAGTCGATTTCTTATTTTGATTCATATAATTTCTCATCTAATTCATGAATATATCTATTATTTCTTAATGATTTTTCATTTTTATATCTTTTATTGCATATTTCACAACACTTAATATTATTCAATCTATCTGAAATATAATTTATATTTTCTTTTATTTCTGTGTATCTAATTTTACAGCTATCATAGAATTCTAACAACTGTTTCAAACTGTAAATCGAAAAGGAAAATAAACCTGAAATCATAAAAATTGATTTAATATTCTTATAGAATAGATATATAGATATATTTTAAACATATTTCAATATTTGTATTTGTATGAGTTAGATTTTTAAACATTAAAAGTGTTAGTAAAGCGTGAGTAAGATATGTTGCCTTTATTATTGATTTTTTTTAGTGAATAGAAACGTTTATTAGATTGCGCGACTCCTCGTGTAACAGCTGGTATTACAAAAATAATGATGAAATAACGTTGCTAGTGAGTCATATGGATTGTTCTAGAACAATCCATATATTGTGTAATAGAATAGTATAAATAGACACATATATCAAACCGTTTAACAGTGACGAGTGAATCATCAGATCGCGTTCTCAACTAGACATATACAGGAACAATATCTATCTCACATTTCGTGATATTGTTGTGGAGTTGCCTTCGGTTCTCCAACAATGTTGTGGGGTTGAGTTTCTCAACCAATTGTTGTGGGGGCCACGTTGCGTTCTCCCCTCGTGTTGTCGTTGTTGGTTCCGATTAAATCCGATAAGTGATATCCCTCTGACTCCGGAATAATAACAACTCTTCTCGTGGGTCTACGTTCTTTCTTTATTTTCCCGCACAATTCTTATTTCTTCCTACAGCTCGTATTTTTAGGCTTCTCCGCCACTCTAGCATCTCTCTCTCCCTTACTGTGCTGACCCTCCCTTTTTATCTTATTTCATGTTACTCGTGACGTATACTTCTACATATGTTATACGTCACGAGTTTATTACTTGTTTACTTCCTAGCCATACCAGAGCTCAAGGCTGCCGCTATAACCAGCAACCCTACGCAGATACTCACGTCACTTTCACCTATCTTCTATTCAGTGTCTTGTGTGCGACGTAAGCATCTACGTAGGTTGTTTACTAACTTCAGCCACTGCCCTGAACTCTGGCTTCCCTCCCTCTATGCAAACTACTAATTTATCACCCCAATACTATCCTCCTCCCCAGACGATTGGTCCCCAATCGCCAAAAAGTCACAAGACCCTATTGTAGTTTCCCCACAAAAAAAATCTTTTCAAAAGTGCACAGGCTTCAGAACATCATTTATAAGCAACATCTCTTACAACTTAAAGCCAGCCGCAGGGTAATGAAAATTACACAAAACCTTCAGAACATCAAGACTAATGATACACAACCACCATTCCGTACATCATTTTACAACACCTGTAAAGTAGCCATAAATCACAATTTCTGACCCTTTCCCCTATTATCCCATCCCGCATAACTTCTACCTAAACTAAGCAACACACCCCACTCATCATCAGTTCATCTTATTCATCAACGAGACCTACATGGACCCCATAGAATTTTACGGTAAGCCAAAAAAAAATTTCTAAATACTTATAAACTTAACACACGAACTTTATCTAAGGGAAAGCAATCATCTAAAAATATCAAATATGAGACTCTTTTCATCAGTAATATATAACAATTATGAGACATGTACATCTGTATATTGATCTTACATTTAATGAGAACAAGCCTATACAATTGTAGTCATGCAAAAAAAAAACATATCAAACACAACTTCCCAAATAGCTTTCATAGACAATCACCCATTTCTCTATATCCACATTTATATAGTCTAATAATTTAACAATATATGACCAACCACTTCAACTTTCTGACTCTTCTCGTTCTCGTTATCTTTACCAAAAAAAAATAATCAGTGTGTGCAGCCTAATTTGTCTTTAAAATTACCATTGCAAACATGTCAATTTCCCACTGTCCAAACTATCAGCCGTTACCTTAACCGATATCAGATGATTTGTCAAACCTGTCCCGACCCCAATCAACGACGTAAATTAATACAGATGCCAGATACATCATTTAGTTGATTATCGTGTGCCCAGCACCTGTTGGCAACAGACAGCTTCAACAATTAATGAATAATTTCATAATAATTCTAAGTGCATTTTATAAAGATGAGCCGAAATTTATGCAAAAATGGATATACTGATCAGATACATCCGAATCGCCGAGATGTCAGCTGCTAGTCCCCACCCATTGCCTCAGAAAGCACATTTATCCGTAGTCTAGGCAGGGATAATATGAACTGCTATTTGCGGCTTGGAACCGTTGAAATAGACAGGCAGGCCACCATATATTTATGGAAGGATGTCATAAAGTGACCACAAAACTCATTAAGATGCATCACCCAAAAGTTAGGGAAAATTCCTCTGGACACTACTCATTCAGTGCCATTCAAACAGCCGATTCTCAAAAATAAACTTTAACTCCTGGGCCTATGGTCTTCCAAACCACCCACATCTGATATTCGAATTGTTCTAATTCCTTCCCGCAAATCAGGGGATATGACCCCACATGTAAAACGGCCGACGCATCATCCTGTATATAAACCGGTCAAGACGGACTGAAAGTTCGGAAAAAAAACATAGCGCTCACACATCCCCGCAATCTACGACCATTCAGTTAAGATACCCAATCTACCGAATAATACTTATCATACTTATTGTATTACGCAATGAGCAACCCTTTACTTCTAAAAAACCAATCCCCTGAATGGCCATTTCAGCATACCTAACAAATAGCTGTATCGTGACATTTCTCATTTCCGTATCATCCCCCATGTCACGCCTTACCGGAGTAAAATAAAATCAATGGATAAATAGGGAACCGGCCGACGAATCACCCATTTGGTATTTCTTGATATTCGACCCTAATAATGTCCAACATATATATCCAATCTTTCCCAGAGGCTAGCCACTAAACATTATACTGTTTCAAAGGATCTTCAGAATTAATCCTTCGGGCTATAATCCCCGTTTTATTCCGGACCAATCCTAGAGCATCCCTTACTCTTCATCCAGGTCCCTGGTCCACCTTAATTCATCTCATATAAACTACTCTATTCAAACCCCCTCCGGTAAGATTCACCACTGAGCGCCCAATCTAACCTTTGCACAATAAACATATTCTATACTAACTCGCGATACTCATTTATTTCTTAAAACCACATAAACACCACAGTTATTTGTTAGGTATATACAGGCAGTGAGCGCTTTCAACTATCGTTACACTGATAACCGAGTGGCTTACCTAGACTAATAAATCATTCTTTCGCGAAATACCATCCAGCAAATTTAACAAACTATAAAAGATTTACGTAGTGCATATTGATACACCGGTCACAATCCTCTCTTTAATCGTTATCTATTAAAATACTTGAGTAAGGCCCTGGCGAGAGAACGTGTCCGTGCACAAATCCGAATGAATAAACTGAAATACCGGATGATAATATTGAAGATAATATATTTTATTTACCTTGAACCTGAGAATGATTTTCCTAATCCCTATTATATGAATCCCTATCGTTCCGAAGCTTCTCCTGTCCTGCTGTCGACACTCGTCTTACTAAGATACAGATTCTCCCGATTGACTGCTCTCTCAAGATGCGGGTCCCTTTTATAGAAAGAATCGGCATTCTTAAAATACCGACTCTCCCACTCGACTTTTGGCAAGGAGCAGCAACCTTACTGTCATGACTGTTTTGGTCATATAGAATTTGGCCTTAATGATTCGCTGATCTAAAATTATTTTCAAAACTGATTTGCTAAACTAACTTTTTCCTTCCAACCCTCCTGTCATGACGCGTTGTGATTTACTCACTCCTTGCTAGTCGTTGTTGAGAGAGCAGCTATTGTCTGTGAATTACCAACGAGCGCATACAGACAACAGAAACTTCAGACAGCTAGTTTTAACATTTAACACAAATTAATTTTTCTAAAACATTAGCGGTTATTAACAATTTGTTCTTAAACAACATCTAGATTACTCAAATTAAATATCTTTTCAAAACTTTGTTTTCTTTTATAATTACAGTACAAATTCATTGTTTCTTTTTTAATTATTATAATTAACTACGATTCGGAGTACATTGTGATTGATTATCAATTCTTAAATTATTTGAAATACTTATACTAATTATTTTATCTACAATTTAACTAATTCTATTTTAATACAGGATAAGCAAAACAACCACATCTTCCTAAACTTCCGGTTTTTCCTTTTACGGAAAGTAGCCGGGAATATCATCAAGTATCAGCGTGATCCCTTCACGAGCCTCATTATAAATACACTCCATTGTTCCGACCCAACCAAATATGGTTCCAACTATTTAAAAGTTTTATATAAAGATTTTCTGAATGTTTGCCAGATCTCACAGCAGAAGAACCGAGAAAGAATTGTTGTTTATAGACTGATTTATGGTTTGCGTTGGTAGATGAAAGCATCAAACAAGAACTTTCGTAATTCTTACTACTAGTACGTTCTTGTCTGACGGCTTTAACGTAACCCCCACGCATACGGAAACAACATTAAGAACATTTCTAAATACTACGAAACATTTTTCAGTTACTACGAAAATCTAGCTGTGGATCAACACTCCCTATCCAGTTTAAATTTCGTCCCGAGATTTTGAATTTAAACCAACCCGTGAATATCCCGCTGATACCTCTAGAACAAATCCTGAAAAAGAACATTAGTAAACAATTCATTATAACGAGTAACTATTTCTTAAGAGTTCGACACTACAACGCATTAAGTTCGTGATATAGTTTATCATAAAATCGTATTTAAAGTTCTGGATACCCAATCGGAAAAAAGTTCATTCGAGACCGCTGTCCCCGCACACTAAACAGTCGAAAGTTAAGCACAAAACAGTTCACAGTTTGAGTTTAGAATTTACCGCGAAGTGACGCAACAGCTACCAGACACAACAAAGTACGTCATGGACGGACGAATGACGTCATCCACCGCAGTTCCTCGAAGCGCGTACTGCAACGTCGATAGTACGGCAAAACGCATTGATGTTCAGCTGATACTTGCTCGTTATTCATAGACGCTATAGTACTACGGTTACTATATCGGAGTCTTTTCTCCACAGTTAATATAGAAACGGAACAGTAATGTATTCGCATCTTACGGCTTGAGCGAACGACATTCCATCGAATGTTAATGTAACTACACGGGAGCCATCTTGAACACACTCGGCTTTACTCCGCTAAAATGTCTACGGAAATTATCACTTTTCTTCACATTTCGTATCGCATTGGCCAGGTGTCTTTGTCCACCCTTCATCACTTAAGTTTGTGAGTATATAACAGGCCTTCGAGAGTGACAAACACCACTAACAATGGCCAGAATCGCATGACTTATCATCGAGCATGATTCCATCCCGTTGAAACGGCAACGCCCTAGATCGTTGTTGTAGGCTGTATATAGTTGTTCCTTTTTCCTCGTTAATTGACGAATCGGTGAATTAATATCACCCATCTCGGCCAGAGCATACCAGTTGCTGGTTTTTCAAACTATCAGTTGCATCGAATAGAGTTTCATGATACCTCCCAACAAGTCCCCATCTCCATATGGTCACTATCAGGGGGTACCCGTCAACATCTATTGCGGTTGACAGAAGAAGACATTCTTCCATCGTAGTGCTGTCATATCCCGACGGTCTCATCTTCACAAATCCGATAAGGGTACCTTACAATCAAATAAAAACACAGAGATTATATAAATATTTCATAACTCTTTCTTTTCTAACTGACAAGCAATGACATCCATTCAGACTACAGAAAATAAATCCTAGAGACTAGTGATATTTCAGCAAAAAAAAACCAATATCACGACAATCAAGCTATTATTCACTTTTATTTATGGTTGTCTTTATCTCCTATATTAGATTAAACCCAGATCAGGAGTTAACTCATTGGCAACAATGCGTTATATATACTTCAGTTTCACAACACTTATGTAATTATATTTCGATAACTTACTGAAGAGACGCTTACCGTATACAATTCATAATTTTCAATAGGACGTATGCATCTTGATCCAAACTCTAAATAATTCGATTATACTTACAAATTTCGTCTGACGTCTGAGGGTCTTCCACATGTGTGATAGACACCTCCGGTGGCCGAGGAAGCTGTCCTGACTTCGCCTCTGTTTTGAGTGATCGGTCAAGTGACCACCCATCTGTCCACGAATCACTACGACACGTATCTTCAAAGAGGGTGACGTGTCGTGACGTAGGGTTCGTGACTCGAAGCCTATGCCTTGATGGCATGACGCTAACAACTGACCTTGCGCTCATGAGATCACGCATTCTCGAATAATGTACAGGCTCAAAGGCTGCAATCGATGACTGAGACTTGTCAATTAACCACTTACGGTCTACGGTGACATCGCATGAAGGGGGAATAACAGTCATACGCGTGACTTTAACCGACGAAGATTTCCGCAAAATGACATCATTACTAAAGTAAATTATGTCGGCGCCTGGCAACAAGAGAGCCTTTTTAGCATAATCGATAACTGCCTGGTTTTGTTCTAAGAAATCAGCTCCAAGAATTACATCGGACGTGATACCGTCTACCACGTACATAGAGTGCGTAATTTCCAAATTGCCTAACACAAAATCCACAGAAATAACTCCTCTCAGGTCAAATTTAGTTCCATCTACCCCACGGGCAGATTGGAATTGACCGACCTGCAAAGGGCCATTTGATATCTGAGGATGAGTCGTAAAATAATCGTTCGATAATACAAATATTTCGGCGCCCATGTCGATCAAAATACTTAACGGTGTCCCCGAATGGCTACCTGTCACTCGGTTAGCGACAGTTGCCATGATTGACGGGGAATAAACCTCTTGTTCAATAGGATTATTCTGACTAGAAAGAGACCCTATGTTGTTGGTTGGCGTGTTACCTAAAGTCGTCGTAATAAGTGGAAGTTGTTCATGACAGTGAATAGTTGGTTGACAATCGGAGTTCGAATCTCCTATCCCAACATTTTCGATGATTGGCATATTCGGTTTAGACGTGAGGACAACTTGACCTCTGTCCTGTTCATGGGACATTCCATCCCCAACTGGATGGTGGAAACTGCTGGCATTTGAGGTGACAGGAATGTTCTGTCCTCTTTCAAACGAGTGACACAAATTCTCCGACATTGACTCCTGACTAGATATCTTTGACAAAATAGTTTCCATATTACTCTGATCATTAAGACATTCCGATCGTGAATTATTACTACTACTTGAACCTGATGACACAAGATCACATTGTATTGCTGATTCGGAGGTTGCTGGGTACCTATACTGATCAAAAGTGCCTTCGTGACAATCTAAATGAGACTTCCTATCTCTAAAAAGGTCATCTTCTGCCGAATCCGTCGGACCATTAACCCCTCTAGGGTGTGACCTATCAATACTAATATTGTCACCCGAGCACGCCATATCAGCACGTACCTCCTGCAATTTAACCGGATCGCTAAACGTAACCCTCCTGTGTCTTTTTATATGCTCGTAAGTAGCCGACAACTGGGAATTGTCCCTCCAGATGTCCTCAAAATTGGATCCCTGATCCATATAAAAATTTCCATCTAACGACAACTGGGAATTGTCCCTCCAGCTATCCCCAAAGTTACGATCTTGAATGTCATAAACGTCATCAGCACCCCATGAAGGAGTGTGATGGCCGGCAAACCTATCTAAATTCAGAGACTCATTGTTATGAAAGTAATACGCAGTACAATTTTCCTCAGGTCCAAAATAATCGTCAACTGAATCAGCTAGCATGTCGCCCTGATCAAATGACATGTCAAATATATCATCCCTATCGTCCTCTAAATAATCATCATCATCATCGTCATCATCATCATCATCATCATCATCATCATCATCATCATCATCATCATCATCATCATCAAAAATATAATCATCAATTACCGGACTGTCATCATCATAACTATGATAACCCGAATATGTGTCATCCCACCAATAATCACTCCTTATTAACGAGTCCGGCGAGGGCTCAGTTGACCATTCATTGCGCGACCCCACCCTTATCGGTCCATAGGATGAGGTCTCCGGTCGTTTCCCTGACCAAATGTTCGATTAGCCCCTTGGGAGCCACGCCCAATATTCTGTGGCCGAAACTGACCCCTACTAGCATTTTGGGGACGGCGATTATCACGCTGAAATGCGTCCCGGTTTGGTGACCTTTGTTGGTCGTAACGCCACGTCGGGCAATTCCTGGCGTAATGACCAGGGGCGTGACATTGAAAGCACACCACCTGGCCATCCTGTGACCTTTGTAACGGGCGGCTTTCGCTATAAAATGCGGCTCTATCATTCCGCTGAGTACGGGTAGACTTCTGGATGTCCATAATTTGGCGGAACATGTCCCGTAATTCAGCCATAACGTCACCCATCGCTTTATTTGGTTCGGTCCCAATTTGCGATACCTTGGGAGACGACAGAGCTTTACGTTGTTCGATATGCTCCGCCATTCTGGCTGCCTCCCATGCATCCCTAAATGTCGTCGGACGCTGTGACAACAGGTAGACAGAGATGTCAGGGCGAGAGTTGTTAATTAGTAACATCTTTTTCTGGTGGTCCGAAAATTTCAAACTCGAGGCCACACGATCAATCTCTTCTGCAAACCTATCGACCGGTTGTGTCTCCCCCTGTCGCATCGTCGTCAAAGCCGACTCCTTGACCAAAGCCCACGAGGTGGGGCTAAATTGCGCGCAAAACGCACGGACAATATTTTCCCAGGGAGTGACAACTTTGCCACCGGTCGCATCGGTTCCCTGATCAATTCGAAGATCATTAAATAAGATTAGGGCCGGGCCAGCCAAAAACCAATACAACTGTTTCTTTTTAGCGTCATCGTTCCAACCCCTTAGATCGGCCAAACGGTCAAATCCTTTGAACCAATCAGAGACGCACTGGTCGTCTCGTCCCGTAAATTTAGGGAGCAAAGAGAAATTCATGAACGCCGTGGCTGTGTCCACCTGTTCGCGAAGGCCAGAGAGGGCCTGCAGAACAGTGTCGTTGCTTACAGCGGATCGTTCCCGTGAGCCACCCGCACCGTACGTCGTCTCCCCTCCAGTCGACATTGTATATCTTTAAACGAATACTAATCTAAAATAACATTTTTAAAAATTTCCAACCCAAAAAACAGATGTAGGTTCGATTCCCCATCCTGGCTGGACGGTTTTGGCAATTCACAAGGTGGAGGGTTCGAACCCCTCAATGGCTGTAGTGCAGCCCCATCGGTGTCGACCTGCATGGCGAGTGGGTTAGAATCCCACAGAGGTCCCCGACACTCCTCCGGTATTACACATGAGCGTGCAGTGGTGGGTTCGAATCCCACGACGGCTCTCGAAGTTCCTCCGGAATCTCAAATGGTCGTGCACTTCGCGGGTTCGGATCCCGCAATGTCTCAACAGGGACGACCGGAGTTGGCAGTGGGTTCGAATCCCACAATGGTTCCCAAAACTCCACCGGAATTTCAAATGTTTTCGTTTGAGGTGGGTTCGACTCCCACAATAGCTTTCCGAATGTTGGGTTGGTTGTAGCGCGGCGCTTCTTAGAAAATGCGTTCTTCGCACCACAATGTGAGCATATAAAAATGTATACCATTTGAACAACAATTAATTACTAATGCAAAAGTTTCCGGCACAACTGAACTAAACAGTAAGGGTTTCGGCACCAGTGATTCACCGGTCACAATCCTCTCTTTAATCGTTATCTATTAAAATACTTGAGTAAGGCCCTGGCGAGAGAACGTGTCCGTGCACAAATCCGAATGAATAAACTGAAATACCGGATGATAATATTGAAGATAATATATTTTATTTACCTTGAACCTGAGAATGATTTTCCTAATCCCTATTATATGAATCCCTATCGTTCCGAAGCTTCTCCTGTCCTGCTGTCGACACTCGTCTTACTAAGATACAGATTCTCCCGATTGACTGCTCTCTCAAGATGCGGGTCCCTTTTATAGAAAGAATCGGCATTCTTAAAATACCGACTCTCCCACTCGACTTTTGGCAAGGAGCAGCAACCTTACTGTCATGACTGTTTTGGTCATATAGAATTTGGCCTTAATGATTCGCTGATCTAAAATTATTTTCAAAACTGATTTGCTAAACTAACTTTTTCCTTCCAACCCTCCTGTCATGACGCGTTGTGATTTACTCACTCCTTGCTAGTCGTTGTTGAGAGAGCAGCTATTGTCTGTGAATTACCAACGAGCGCATACAGACAACAGAAACTTCAGACAGCTAGTTTTAACATTTAACACAAATTAATTTTTCTAAAACATTAGCGGTTATTAACAATTTGTTCTTAAACAACATCTAGATTACTCAAATTAAATATCTTTTCAAAACTTTGTTTTCTTTTATAATTACAGTACAAATTCATTGTTTCTTTTTTAATTATTATAATTAACTACGATTCGGAATACATTGTGATTGATTATCAATTCTTAAATTATTTGAAATACTTATACTAATTATTTTATCTACAATTTAACTAATTCTATTTTAATACAGGATAAGCAAAACAACCACATCTTCCTAAACTTCCGGTTTTTCCTTTTACGGAAAGTAGCCGGGAATATCATCAAGTATCAGCGTGATCCCTTCACGAGCCTCATTATAAATACACTCCATTGTTCCGACCCAACCAAATATGGTTCCAACTATTTAAAAGTTTTATATAAAGATTTTCTGAATGTTTGCCAGATCTCACAGCAGAAGAACCGAGAAAGAATTGTTGTTTATAGACTGATTTATGGTTTGCGTTGGTAGATGAAAGCATCAAACAAGAACTTTCGTAATTCTTACTACTAGTACGTTCTTGTCTGACGGCTTTAACGTAACCCCCACGCATACGGAAACAACATTAAGAACATTTCTAAATACTACGAAACATTTTTCAGTTACTACGAAAATCTAGCTGTGGATCAATATTTATATCTACGTAGATACAATAACCCAGCACACAAGCAACTTAAAAACGCTGAGTATCATTCTACAAAAGCAATCAAACCATGCAGAAATACATATCATATTATTTACAATTACTATAAGCCGCAATCGTAGTCCGTTGAACGTCTCCAAGGTCGATTTCCCGTAGCAGATCTATGAACTGTCCGATGATGAAATGCGTTTGTATAATGCCTCTAATACTCCACTGTTTTTCATTTATCGCGCTATGATCGCAGAATCACTTCGTTTCCGAACGCCATTATGTCCGTTAATTCACACGAATCTAAATTCGGAGTCGTAAATTCAATTTGCTGCCATGTAAAACGTAGTGTCCAAAACACGATCTTACGAAAACGCCACACCAAATCGGATAATTCAATTAATTTAAATATGGAAAGAAACAACTACTTTCCGCACTGGAAGCTCTATAATTCATTTCAACTGAATCTGACGATATGAAGATTACATATTTCTCGAATAAGACAAACAAACAGCTATTAAATCCAGACGGGAATGATTTTTATACACAGATCGAGTTATCCGCAATATTTCAACTTAACCCGCGGTAGCGGTCCGTATTTCATGTAATTATAACGGTTACGGAATGTAACGTTCATCTTACACTTTTACTTCACCCCTGCTCACTCACCAAATATACACGATCGCTTGGCAGCGAGAGGTGCAGGATACACCACTGTTCTCCACCAATGTTGTGGAGTTGCCTTCGGTTCTCCAACAATGTTGTGGGGTTGAGTTTCTCAACCAATTGTTGTGGGGGCCACGTTGCGTTCTCCCCTCGTGTTGTCGTTGTTGGTTCCGATTAAATCCGATAAGTGATATCCCTCTGACTCCGGAATAATAACAACTCTTCTCGTGGGTCTACGTTCTTTCTTTATTTTCCCGCACAATTCTTATTCCTTCCTACAGCTCGTATTTTTAGGCTTCTCCGCCACTCTAGCATCTCTCTCTCCCTTACTGTGCTGACCCTCCCTTTTTATCTTATTTCATGTTACCCGTGACGTATACTTCTACATATGTTATACGTCACGAGTTTATTACTTGTTTACTTCCTAGCCATACCAGAGCTCAAGGCTGCCGCTATAACCAGCAACCCTACGCAGATACTCACGTAACTTTCACCTATCTTCTATTCAGTGTCTTGTGTGCGACGTAAGCATCTACGTAGGTTGTTTACCAACTTCAGCCACTGCCCTGAACTCTGGCTTCCCTCCCTCTATGCAAACTACTAATTTATCACCCCAATAATATAATTCGGAGTTTACAGTTCTAAATCTAAATGTAAGTACAGTTTTTGTTGTTATTCATTAAGGCTATTAAATATGAAACCTTTAAATATATTTAAGTGTAGTAATTTATATTTGGTATATCTTTTAGATAGCTAGAGTTACCATAACAGTGGACGGGGTTTATTGCGTAATAATTAATAGTTTCCGGTTCTTGAATTAAATGTAAGTACTGTTTTTTGTTGTTATGAAGAAGTCGGGAAAAGGGGTTACTAAATATGAAACCTTTAAGTGCATTTGACAACTACAACTTCATACAGTTAATTCTATTTTACGTTAGATAGATAATAACTTGAACTATAATAAGTTATAATAATTAGAAACGATAGACTTGAAAAAATTTATATCATTTAATATCGTAGTTCCTATTCTACCACTGATATCTTTTTAGTTGAATAAAATGTCCTACATATCAAAAGTACTCTTAATTCGCAGAGGACAACCGAAATGGAGGAAGACGAACCAATGGAAATGGGCGCTGAAGTAAAAGAATCTCTAGATATAGACGACGAAACTTTAGAAGAAGTCAAAAAATATTTAGATTACCACCAAGAAATGACATTAATTTTAGAAAAAATAATAGAAAACCAGCAATCAAGCGTAACATCATTACTGAAAAGACCAACAACGAATGTAGAAATATTGTTAAGACTAAGACGAACAAAAACTAAAAAGAAAATGAGCGGAAATGAGTTAAATAAGTTTTTAAAATCAAAATTATCAATTGAAACAGATGTAAGTTTTTGAGAAATAGAAGGTGTAACAACATTTGATGAAATAACTGTTTTATTGAAAGAAAAATTATAGAACTTTGTTATGTAAAAAAGCAAATCATTTATGGGATCATATCATTTTCGGGGATTATTTAAATAGGGGATTTTTAATGTTTAATAAACAAACTGCGGGGATTTCTTGGACTTCTTGGGTTAAAAAATACATAACTATTAGTGCCAGACATGATAGAAGATTAAGAAGTGTAGGTAGACTAATTACATATAAAAAATTCCAATTATTAACCCTTTTAGTGCTGACTAATTAATACCCTATAGTGCTGGAGAAAATTCTAAAAAATTCCACCCTAGTGTGTTGAACAATGGGAATACCACTATAGTGCGTCTACACCGCAGTGCGGTGTATCGTTAGTTACTAGTATTTCACTATGTTTGACACTTGCTGCCATTTTTCAATAGAGATAATTACAAATTACTAATTACATCAATACACCGCAGTGCGGTGTACTAGCAAAATCCATCACTGATTTATACACCGCACTGCGGTGTAGACGCACTGAAAGGGTTAAGCTTGTCATTTGTTGATGTTGTTAAACATTTACAAGAAATTGAAAAAATGATTGAAATGATCCAAAAATTAAAGAGTTCTGGTTGGAATTATAAATTTTAAAAATATAGAAATCAAGTGATGTATTGAATGAAACGATTGAACATACTTGTATAATGTATTGTGTAAATCTACTTGGTGAATGTTCTATGTTCGGTCGTTTCTATTTGCACAATGAATATATAATTATGATTAGCGCATGCGCATTAAGCAAAACCGGCCATCAATGGCCGCATGTGACTGACGCATGCAACGCATGTGACGCGGACGTGAATGCGTTTGAATTTTCTGTGTTCAGTTGTTTCTATTTATAGAATGAATATATAATTATGATTAGCGCATGCGTATTAAGCAAAAGCGGACATCAATGGCCGCATGTGACGCATGTAACGCATGTGTTGTTTCTATTTTACAGAATTTATAGAATGAATATAAAATTATGATTAACGCATGCGCATTAAGCAAAAGCGCTCCTGTATGTCCGCATGTGACGTGGGTATTGTAACTGGTATGATTTAGATATCAAGGAACTGAAACGACTTATCAAAAGCAGCGAGGAATGAAAAAGGATGACGTTGGTCGAAGAAATGGAAGAGGATTCTAAAATATTAACCAATTTAGTAAAAAAATATGTATAATAAATGGAACCAGAACAACCACAAACTATCAATATTACAAATAACACTGGTGTTATAAATATATACTACAAGAAGTGTTCTAAGTGTGAATTAGATAAATTAGCTATAACAGAATTTAGTAAGCGTAAGATTAGCAAAGATGGTTTTCAATATTGCTGTAAAACTTGTTTTAAACTATATACCAAACAATATAATTTCTCAAATCATGGATTATATTTCAATTCGATAGTCAAATGAATATAGATAAAAATTTAAGACCTCTTGAAAAGAAAGAAAATCAAATCAAATCTAATAAACTAGATTTACAGTTATATTTAGAACAGTTAACAAAGGCAAAGAAATTTATTAATCAATGGAATAATGATCCAAATAATGAACAATACGTTGAGTCTTTAATAAGTGGTTAAAGAATAATAGATTTTAAATAAAAAGTATTAAAAATTACATATCTTCAACTAACCAGTGAATTCTATTATATTTTTAATATTTTCTTTTCAAAAGGAGAATACTTTATATTTTGAATAGATTCAAATAGAAATTCTTTATTTTAACTAAGCTAGTCAATTTAGTATCAATAACTTTAACTAGCTAGTATCATTTTATAATACTTATAATATTTTTCTTATTAAATTTCTCTAATATAAATGTCAAAGAAATCTAATAAGAATAGTATCAATATTGAAAAAAACATTAGATGATTTGGGTATAAGTGATAATAAAGATACAGCTGTAACTAATTGTGCTCAAGTTAATAAAAATATAGATTATGAATACTATTTATATTGTAAGCACCATCTTGAATTATTAATTGCTGGAGGGAAATCTAAGGATTTCTTGGGAAAAATAATAACTTTTCAAGAATTAGATGCTATAAAACCAGATAAAGTAATAAAATATTTTAAGATTTATGAAGAGGCAAGATTAGCCCGAATAATTGATTCTATTTCAGATGGTTTTGTCAAATGTTACTCTAGGTTATGTAACCGGTTAATACCAATTGATGATGAAAATAAATTATATAGTGATTTGAAAAATGACTACTTAGTTATGACTGAAATACAAAAATGGGTTGGATATGCTTCATTCCAATTAGGATCGGTTATGACATTAATTTCTACTGGTGTCATAACATTTTCGAATATCAAGCCTATGGAATATAAATCAGGTAAGAACGAAACAGATGTACTACAACCAAACGGCGAAACAGAAAATGAATCAGAACAAAAATTAACTAAAATAAATGAGTGATGGTGTTAAGAAAAAGGTTAGATCCGAGAAACAAATTAAATGGGCAAGAGAATTAGGTAAAAGATCTGCAGAACTAAAAAAAGCTAAGAAAAAGAAATTAACTGATATAAATGAACCACAGACTTTATCTGATATTAATTCAAATTATAATCCATCTAATTCTTCTGATGCTGGAAGTAATAATTACTTATATATTACAATTGGATTAGTAACAGTTATTATATTCTCTGGTGTAATATATAAATCAACATTCAAATCTGATGATAAAGATGATTCCAATGATAATAAACCTATCATACCAGAAAATAAATCAAATCATAAAGTCATTGAAACTAAATCTAAATTATTATTAATGGATTAAAATAAGATGAAAAAAGAGCAATATTGAAGAGAGTTATATTATAACCCAGCAAGTGAAGTATCATATTCTAGCGTTTCAGAATTATGGGATAAAATTAAATCTGATAAAGAAAATGGTAATATGAAATATAGTGAATTAAAATCATGATTACAAAATCAACCAACATCATCATCAAATCCATGAGAAAATGGATAAAACTTATTTAACAAGAAAAGTTATGGTTTCATATATCGATCAACAATGGCAAGCTGATTTAATTGACATGAAGAACTTAGAAGAATACAACAAAGGATATTTCTGGATAATGAATGTTATAGATATATTCAGTAGATACGCATGGTCAATTCCAATCAAAAATAAAACTGGTATAGAAGTAACAAATGCTTTTAAATCAATATTTAAAGAAGCTATTCCAGATAAGATACAATTTGATGAAGGTAAGGAATTTTATAACAAACATTTCAAAAAACTATTATCTGATAACGATGTAGATTATTTTTCAACACACTCAGATAAAAAAGCATATATTATAGAAAGATTTAATAAAACATTGAAAACTAGAATGTGGAAATATTTTACTGCTAATGAAACATATAAATATATCGATGTATTAGATGATTTAGTGAAAGGTTATAATAATTCTAAACATAGTTCTATAAATATGAAACCTATACAAGCTAGAAAAGAAGATAATTCAGAAATAGTATGGAATAATTTATATGGAGCATATGTTACACATGATTTCGGTGAACCAAAATTTAAAATTGGACAACACGTTAGAATATCTAAATATAGAAAAACCTTTTATAAAGGTTATACCTCTAATTTTACAGAAGAAATATTTAAGATTAAAAAGATAATATTAACTAAACCTTTTGTTTATAAATTAGAAGATATAAAAGATGAAGAAATATTAGGTTATTTCAATGAACAAGAATTATCACGTGTACCAAATCCAGATGAAATAGAATATAAAATAGAAAAAGTATTGAAAACAAAAACTCTTAAAGGAAAAAAGTATTCTTTGGTGAAATATAAAGGGTATGATGAGAAATTTAATGAATGGATTTTATCTAGTAAAATTAAAAGAATAAATGAATAAAGGTTTATTTATATTTGAACCGCATAATATGTAAATAACTGGGGTAACCAACAGTGGTAAAACACATTTCATATTAGACTTGTTAGAAACTATTTATAAGAATCATTTTGATAATATAATATTATTCTGTCCTACTTATGAAATGAATAAAACATATAATAGAGATATAGTTAAGATAAAAAAGTTTATCATATTAGATCCTAAAACAGTAAAAGAAAATTTAGATAATTGTATTAAAGTAGCAATTGATACTTATAAAGGATCAAATACATTATTCATTATAGATGATTGCGCTAATTTACATGATTCAAAATTGAGAGAAAGTGAGTTATGTTACCTAGCTTTCTCTGGGAGACATTTTGGGATAACAACATGGGTTTTAAATCAAAAATATAATTCAATTGTTAAAGACTTTAGCGAGAATATAAGATTTCTAGTTTTATTTTATAACAAAGATAAAAAATCTATGCAACAATCATTGGAAGAAAATCAAATTATACCTACTGAATTACATGATGAATATATGAATAAATTAAAGAATAATAAAGGTTCAAAATTATTACTGAGGCTACAATTTCCCTATGAATATAGATTCATAAAATAACTATTTATATACCTATGTATTAGATACCCTATCAGATACCTTAAATACTTAAAACCCCCTTTTTTAAAATAAATATTATTTATACAATTTTCAACCAATTTATTATTTTTTTTCAACTAATATATGAATAAGTTTGAAAATAATAAAGGTTATTTATTATTACTGAGGTTTCAATATAAATTTTAAAAAAAATATAATTTAAGGTATTTTCAAATAATATGTATTAGATATGTATTAGATACCAAATATACCTTAAATACTTAAAACCCCCTTTTTTATTCACTATAATTTTATACAATTTTCAACCAATATTATTATTTGAGTTAAATATAATTAATATCTTAATCACTTTCACTATCAGACCCTAACAATTTATTCAAACTCTCTACCGTATCATCATCAATAGTTGTTTTATTGTTATACTTATTCATCCTTTCTACCGCATCATCAATAGTTTCTTCTTTATCTTTCACCAAAAGTGTGTCCACAATCTTTAATATCAATATGCTTATCTGTAACTATATTTTCATTATCATCTTTCTTAGTGTTTGCTCCTAATATTTCATTTACAATGTTTGATCCTAATATTTTATTAGCATCGGTTAAATCTAATTCATCTTTATTAGGTGTTGCTAATAATAAATCTTCATATAATTATTTACCATTTACTTTTTTACTTGAAACAAACTTTGTAACATATCTAAATGGGTGTTCTATAAATTCTCTTAAACCAACACGTTCTATAACATTAGTAATATGTGTCTTTGTATTCATATGTTTATTCCAATTTGATGGAGCGTTTGAAAATTCACTATTACAATATCCACAATAATTTCTATTTTCATCATAATTTAATATTATTTCATTATAAGATGTAGAAGGTATTACATTATTAGATGTAGAAGGTATTACATTATTAGATGTAGAAGGTATTACATTATTAGATGTAGAAGGTATTACATTATTAGATGTAGTAGGTATTACATTATTAGATGTAGAAGGTATTACATTATTATCAATTACATTACTTAAATTATCAGCAACTTCACTTTTATTATTATCGATTTCTATTAGTTTAGTTTTATAAATTTTGAAAATAGGATCAAATATCAAAGCTATATAACAAGGTATTACATAATATAAATCATCATTATTTTCATGTGTATCGATGTATGGAATATGTTTATATACTTTACCTCCTTCCATTTATTATATAAATTTTTATTAAAGTTAAAATTCTAATACATAACACTATTTAATTGAGAATTTACAATATTTAATTGCGCGTCAGATATAATATAAATGTACATTTTAAAATTTTTGATTCCTTTATTCTTTGTCATGAATAATTGTATTCCATCTTTTGTATCTTGTAATTTTTTTCCAGAACCATGTAATGAATTATCCTCTGTTGTTCTAAAATCTAACCATAATGCGTATTTATTACCTGTATAATAATCAATTTGATTAATATTACAATTTTCAGATGATTTTACTTTTTCATTCATAAAATGTTTTCTAATTTCTGGCCATTGATCTATCATTCTCATTCCTTGACAAAATATTTTATTTGCTATTCCTTCGATAGTTATTTCTACTTTTGTTATTTCAGGATTATAATAATGATCAACATTTATTGCACCATTAGTATATGTTGCAATGGTAAAAAATATTAATATACCTTTAATAGATCTTCTTGGGAAGTTAATATTCTCATTAATAATTTCATCATTTGCATTAATAGTTACAGTTTTAAATTTATCAATATAATCATATAATAATGAAAATCCTTGATTATATTGAGTTTGAATTATACTTGAAATATTTTCATCAGTTACTGTATCATATTCTAAACATATATTCGATAATTTATAACCCATATCTTTATTAACGCTAGATATTTCAATTTCATTTACAGGAGCAAATGTTATTTTGAATATAACATCTTCTTGAATTGCGTATTTATATGGTGGCGCATTATTATTTATCAATTCAAAGTCTAATGGAATTTTATATTTGCTTCCATATATACTTTTAATCAATTTATCCATAGCATTAGTTAATATTGCATTATGTGCTTCTGATCTTTATTTATTTTGGTTTTCTGATTGGATGCCTTGAAATATCATATTATTTCTATTTTCTTTAGTTAGCCATAAATCTTCATAATGCATAAATAAATTATAATCATCTAATGAGAAAACTGTTTCTGGACCAATCTTGATAGTTAATTTTTTTATCAAATATCTTCCAACATTACCAACAACATAATTATTATTATTACCGGTTACTTTTATATCAGCTGATCCAAATAGTATTTGTTTGTGTTACTCGAGGGATTCTAACATATAAAGTTTCATCGGGATTAATATTAGAAGGGTTATGAGTAATTATATGATGTGATCTTTCTGCTTTAATAGCATTAGATATTCTATGATTCTTAGAAGGATTGATATAACTCCCACTCATTTATTTAACAAAAAATTTAATTATTTATTTTTTATCATGTTTACTAACCCAAAAATAATAGCACTTACAACTGTAATTAAAAATGAAATAATATGTTCAGCAGCAAAGTTAAGAATATTCCCTGCAGATTTCAATATAAAACCAACAATTGATGCAATAATTCCGGGAAATGCTGCAGCAGATTTTTTAGATAGTTCCCATAAATATTTTGCTAATTTCTTTAAACCATCTTTAACTTTATCTTGTATAGAATTATTATCATTCGGGGGTTTATCCGGTTTATTGGGAGTAGGTGTAGATTTCAGTGAATTTGATATAGCTAAACCAATTGTTGTAAATAACATAGTTACAGCTGTTAGAATTGAAAGAATTGTTATACCTTCTAATTTGAATAATAACTTTATTCTATCTTTTAATGATATTTCAGAATTTGGTTTTATCAACAAATCTTTTAAAATAACTTTTAATCTATTAATATTATAATCATAGGATTTTAATAATAATTTAATTTCTTCTTTTTGTAATTCTATGTTATATTTTAAATCATCTTTTTCTTTTTCTAAACGTAATTCTTTTTGTCTATATTCTATTTCATCAATTACTTGATGATCAAGATCAGACTTTAATTGTTCTATTTCTTTATTTTTATCAGTTAATTCTTTTTCTAAAAATCTAATTTTAAAATCTCATACTTTTATCATGCGCAATTTTATCAGCTGATTCTTGCATACCTTTAATTTTTCTACGTGTTTGTTCAGGAAATGCTTCCAATTCAACATCAGTTAAATCAAATAATCCTTTTTCTAGTAAAGATTGTATTCGATTTATTCCAATTTCAGTACCGGCTGAATCTAAAACACTATTCATCTCTTCTTCAAATGAATTCATTGTATCCAGTAAGTTATCTAAATGTTTTCCTAATTGTAATTGGCTTGAATCATTATCAATTTGTTGAATATCTCTTCTCGATGTTTCGGGTGTTGAAGATCTTAATTTATCTAATCGATCTCCATACTCTTCCATTTCTGGATCAACATCAGTAGGATTTGGATTTGGATTTTTAAATGGTGAATATTTGTTTATATCAATATTAGGAATTGGTTCTTCTTCATTTATTCTATCGAGTGCATTCCATATAATTCTGAGAAATTCTCTACCGCCTTTTGAACCTTCAATTTTAGATAATGCTAACATTCCAGGTTCAAACATATTTTCTTGTCCCATTCTAGATAATTGAATTGTTACAGTATTCCTATTTAATTCAAGATTATAATACCATGAATCATTTTTAAATTCTAAATTATTCATTAAAAATGGGTCATCTTCTAAGATTTGCATTACAACATCTTCTGAATCAATTTCATCTATTACAACTTTTGGCAATAATTCGTTAACAATTGTATCTGTTACTCTAGATTTCATTCTATATAATTCCATGGGTTTATCAGGATATTCTTCTTGTTCTTTTTCTAATAGATTCATAAATTCTTTTCTTTCTGTTCTAGTCGAAATTCTACCACTTTCAGGAGCTTCTAAATATTTATTTAATTGTTCACGTACTTCGGAATTAATTCCATCATAATCATCATCATAATCATCATCTTCACCTAAATTAGTATTATATGCTGGTCCATCATCATTATCAATATTAGTTTCATTAAAATCAGGTTGTGGTTCATCACTTATACCGGGTTCATCAAAAGTATCCAATGGAATATTTTCTGTCATTTACATAATAAGAAAATTAAAATTTAAAATATAGTATTCCTCCGATTACAATTCCTATACAAGTTATGGCTAATTTAGCATTTTCATGGGTTTTATTATCATTATTAGTTTTAATTATATCATGTTGAATATTATCAGTTTTTATATCACCGTGTGGGTGCCGTATGGCACCATTTTCTGATGTATTGTAATCTTTTATTTTAGAATCATTATTTAATTTAATATTCTTAGTTTTAGTTTCTGTTGATTGAATATGTTTTTTATTTTTTTCACCTTTCATTAATTTTGGAGCAGTAATAATCTTTTTATTTATATCATTCAATCCAAATGAATTATTTATTGTTGCAGTTTTAATTAGATTATTATAACCAATTATATTTCCCATCTTTAATACTAAATCATTAGAAATAATTTATAGATTAGGACCTACACAATAATTTAATCTAATATGTGATTTATCTAAATAATTTTGATATCTTACAATGTTTTCTGGAATCGATCTATTTTTATCATTATGAATTGAATCCTCAAATAATACTTTGAATTGTTTCTGCGCATCGAATGAAGTGTTATCATTTCCAACTATTGGTGATCTTGTTTCAACTTGCGCACCTAGAATACATATCAAATAAGTTCTAATTGATTGATTTATTCTTTGTATACCAGCTTTAGTAAAACCTTCACTATTTTCTAAAATGAAATTAACCCAACCATTATTATTTTGTTGTCGTATATTATTATAATATTTTGGTAATTCATTCCAATTTAGTGTTCTTATATCTGAATTTGTCATTATTTTTCCAAATTCTTTAGTATACAATATTCCTAATCCACCCATTGTTCCAATTTTTGCTCTAAAATCATTATTTGAATTAATATTAAATTCATTACATATTTTATAAAACTTAAATTAATATTATTATTCAATTCTTTGAAATATTTTGAACCTGGTAAAGGACATTCTAATTCATCTAATATTAATTTTATTTGAAAATAAGTATGAAATCTAAAAAGTGATAACATCAATGGTAAACTTGGTTTATTCAAATGATCATTCCAACTTATTCCACACTCTGTTGTTGCGCAATAAACAGCAAAATTTAATTGGTTCTGCCAATAATTCATATTAGATTTTAATAACCATTGATTTGCCTCATTTAAATTTTTAAAACTAATTCTATACACATGAAATATATTTTCCATCTTAACATTAAAATAATTAGTTTCAGTAACATAAATATATAAATCAATTAATGAATTTAAAACTTCATTTCTATATGAAATATCTTTATTAAAATCTATTGCAGGAATATTATATTCAATTGATTTATTATATTGGAAAGCTTTAGGAAAACGATCTACCATTTATATAATAAAAAAATTAATAATTTATTAATTCTTTTAATAATTTATCTTGTTCTTCAACTGTTATATGACCATTTAAACTTATTATATAATCTAGTGTATTTTTCAATTTATTAATCTCTTTTATTTTAGTTTTAATTTTTTCTTTATTACTTTTTATATTTAATTTTGAACTTATACCAGTTGAAACACTTGATGATAATCCTAATACACCAATTGATATAGCTAAAGGTGTTAATGGACTGAATATTGCTAGAAATGTTATTACAGAACTAATTGTAACTGAACCACTGATAATAAAATAATATATAATTTTACTTTTTAAATATTTTTTCTTTTTAACATTTAAATCATTTTCAAATTCTAATATTTCTTTTTCTAAATATGTTTTTAATTTAGTTTTATTTATATCATGAGGAATAATATCAATATTATCATCCATTTATTTAGCAAAAAAAATTACTAATTAGTAAATCTATATGCTACAAATATAACAATAACTGTTCCACCTAAAATCCATATTATTTCATATTTCTGTTGTTCTTTACTTGGGGTATAATAATCTGATAAATTAGGTTCGTATAGATGTAATTTTTCTTTATTGGTTACCGCGTTATATAAACTCATTGCATCATCAACTGATTGAAAATCTCTATGTGAAATCTTCTGATCATATAATTCTTTGTTAATATAATCCATATAGTTTTGTCTTTTTTCTCTATATTCTTCTGCAGCTTTATTATATTTTTCTAATGCTAAGTTATGTCTTTTTTGTTCTGATAATGAACCACTTTTATCAATATGTTTAAATAAATATCCGCCACCAGTAAATGCTAAAGCGTTAACAATTGCCGATCCTATAATAGTTATAATTGCAGAAGCCATTTATTTAGTAAAATAATTACGCATTTATATGGGAGGAATATATTTTTGTTTTTCCAAATAATCAATAGTTAAATTAGATAAAGTAACCGCTAATGTTAATTTTAAAATATCATTTATATCAAATCGATCAACATTAACACTTCCCATTTTAAATACTTTTTTAATACCATTGAATAACCAACAGTTCCAACTGATAGTAATGCGCCATTATATAATCCAGTTATTATCCACTTATTATCACTCATTTATTTATCAAAAAAAATTACTTTCTTCAAAATATTTAGTTATCTTAGTTATAATTATTTCAACATTTATTTCATTACTAGTTTCATTTGTATATATTTCAATTATTATTTTCTTTATATCATCAATGATAAAACCTTCATCTAATTCATAAAATCTTAAATATTCTCTAATTAAATAAGTAATCTTTTCTACATTTAAAGTTTCTTTATCTATTGTTGTTTCATACTCAAATGTTGTTTCATTAGAAAATGTAATATTTTTGATGTGTTATTACATCATTAATGTTAAATTTCATTTCTTTCACACGTTTAAAATCAAATCCAAAACATATACTCGGTCCAACAGTTATATTCATTTATATATCAAAAAAATTACTCTTTACATCTTATAATTAATTCATAAATTACAAGAAAGTTATTTAAATCAATTAAGTATCCATTATGATTTCTTACTTCTAATCTAAAATTATTGAATTTAGGAATGCAAGGTTTAAAATCACATTCTGTTAAATTATAATTTATTTGAGTTCCAAATTGTTTAACATTTTTTAATGGTAAAATATTTAATATACTAGAATTACAAATTGTATCTTTAGTTGCTGCAAATGTTTTTGTAGGATCAATTAAATTGCAATAAATATAAAAGTGTGTAAAAGTCATTAAATTTGAATTACCATCTACGTTTCC
The DNA here is from genome assembly GCF_964204645.1 of Tubulanus polymorphus. Taxonomy (NCBI): domain Eukaryota; kingdom Metazoa; phylum Nemertea; class Palaeonemertea; order Tubulaniformes; family Tubulanidae; genus Tubulanus; species Tubulanus polymorphus. The sequence goes on along the minus strand of NC_134029.1, from coordinate 15,041,209 downwards.
TGTAACAGTATCTGGTACAATTCCTAACAGTTTAGCTATAGGTTTTTTACCATAAATGCATGTTGACTTTCATCATATACCTTTATTTTAATTTTATTTGTGCTATCACTTTTTATAAATCTAATTAAAAATTTATCATCTCTTCAAATTTTCAACCGTGTTCTTCGATTAATTTCTTGAGCTAATGTTTCTAAATTATATAATCCTGGTTTTAAAATTAGATGAAACCATTTATTTACATTTCTAATATGAATTAAGAAAGTATTATCATCAATAGTTTTATCCGTTATATTATAAAAAGAATTACATAAACTTATATTAACTAATTTTAAATCTACACAATTTTTATATTCCCTATCTAATTGTACTAGTAAATTATGTGATTTATAATTTGTAAGCCTTCTAGAATCAACAAATATTCTGTATTCTTTTAATTCTACCATTTATTTTACATATTTTCTTATTCGAAATCTATTTCATGGTGCCCCTTTTCATTCTTACCTTTGTATACGAAATAGAAATCACCAGAACATAATTCTTCTAGATCTTCACTTGATAATCTATGAAATCTATCTGGTAAATATGTTCTGAATTTATATGTATTTCCTTTTAATCCTTCATATTCTAAGTATATAACTAATTTATCTCCATATTTGTTAGTAACTGTAACAATATCTGTAATTAGATATTTCTTATGGATTGTTAATTCTTTTAACTTCTTAAATTTATAATCTACTGATTTGACATTTGAAGTATCTTTTATTCTATCTAGAAATAATTTGTTGTTCTCACTGTGCGCTTGTTTACTCTCCATTTTAATAACATATTTTTATTAAAATTTGATTAACACGTTAGAATTCTTTTCATTATCTCGTTCTCTTTTGTTTCTTCTCTTTTAAATTTTAAGTATTCATCTAAATTACAACCATAAGCAACTGTATGAATTCCATCATCTAAGATATATCTTTTATCATCAAATGGGTTTAGACTTATCTTCTCTATCTCTTCAATAAACATTTCATGCTCTTCTGATCTTAAACATTTCATCTTATGTTTTCTAACTACTTCATTGAATATACAATTGATGTAATCTTTGAAATGAATATTCTTTTCTACTACACTTTTGGTTATTCCGTTTAACTTTTTAGCTTCATGTTCTTTAGTTTTATATGAATACATTTTAGATCTAATACCAATGAATTCAATCATTTCTTCACCACCTAATTCATCTTTGAATATACCAGGAACTTTTTTATTATCATTGCTAAACAATTCATGATCTTTAGGATAGTTACTGAAATCAAAATGATGTTTTAATGTTTTTAAATCATCAGTTATGTTATTTGTTTTTATCTTTAATATGTAAGAATCGGTATCAAAATATAGGATTTCTATATGTTTTTCTCAAAAATGAGGTTGTAATACATTATAATAGAATTCATACATTAATAACTTTGATATTTCTAAAACTGATGCTCCAACATAAATTGGTTTATTAAATTTCATTGATGTTCTTCTCATTTTAACTGCGGCTAAATTTTCATCAAATATTCTGTTACCTATAAATTTAGGATATTTTTGTAAATGCCTTATCCTTTTGCCATTACTTACTAACTCAATATCATTTCTATTTCTAATATTTTCACAAGTCTTACCATAGAATTCATTGTTCATTAACTTGAAGAAATCTTTCTCAAAATCAGTTTTAGCTTCAGTTCTCTGTTTGGTGTTAAAATCTATATATTTTTCTAACCACTTAGATTGGCTAAATGAAATATATCTATGTACTTTTTTTAGAATCATTCCTTGATTCAAATAAAACTTCAACATTCTATAATGTACTACATAATTATATTTATCTTCTTGAGTTACCATTAACTTTTCTGTATGAATATGATTTTCGGGTTTAATTCTTTTTTGATAATTTGATAATTCTTCATGAGTTACAGTTTTATGTTCGGGGCAGTATGCTAGATTTCTAGATTTAAATTTAATATGTTCAGGATACTCTAAATCTACAACCAAAAAGTAACCAGTATCTGAATCATCTGCAATATCTAGGATTCTTTTCTTCCAATCAAATTTGTCATTATTTTCATGTTGTAAAACTTCAGTTATTTTTAATACTCCATAAGGCTGTGGTTCCATCATTGCCCAACCATATAGATTATTTGCATCTATATATAATAATTTATATCCAGGGTTATCATTTACATTGAAATATCTATCCCCTAATACACCCGAAACTCCTCCTCTTATAGACTTTTCAAATAATAATAATTGATCTATATTTGTTAACAAATCCATTCTTATATCTGTAAATTTTATATCTGTTAATTTTAAACCACAATCCCATGTTAAACCTGGGCTAGAATAACAATGACAAGGATCAATATTGAAATATTTTAGGTTTACATCTCTAAACCTTTCGAATATATCCGATAATAATAATACATCTGATTTTAAATATAAATCTACTAATTGCCCATGATTTTTCATTTTGAAATGATTCCAAATATTCAATGTTCTATTATAGACTTCATCTTTAACATATTCATTTTTTAATTCATCATAGAATTGTTCTTTCAATAATTCAGTTATGTTAAAATCATTATGATTTTTATAGAAAGAATATGGAATTGCGCCTTTATATCTCATTAATTTAAAATCATCATTATTTGGATAGTGTTGCTTTGATATTTTTAATTCATCATCAACTAATGATTTTGATAAGTTATCTAATGAACTATTTGAATCTATAAATCTTAAACACCCAAATTGGAATGATATGTAATTCTCAGATGTTCTAGCTAACATTTTAAATTTATAAGTTGGTATTTTATCTTTTGATCTATTTGAATTTAATCTTTCTATTTCATTATTAATTTCTTCTATTTTATGACATAACTGTTTGATAAATAAATGTGCATCATATCCTGATAGATTATGAAATATAACTGGTACAAAATTAATTTTCTTAGCTTGTAAGTTACAATTCTCATGCGCAGCGCCTCTAAACTTTCTGTTCAAATGATCATGGTCTCTTACTTTTTTATCTTTATAATTAAATAGTTTTTCACAATAATAACATTTATTTGCAAACTCAAATGCTTCTTTATCTTCCTCTGTCATTATAATTTCTATATTTGTATTCAATAATTTACTAAATCTTATTTCGTATTCAATTAATAAGTCACAAAAATGATTGATAACATTTTCATTTCTATAATGATAATATTCACTTTTAATTAGTTCTGGATAATCAGATTTTATATATAACCCGAAAGCTGCAGCAGATTGATGAATCTTTTTAATTGTATTTGTTTTTGGGGGATCTGAATAATCAATTATATTATTTTCATTAGAATTTAATTTCTTTCTTTTATAATATATTTCTTTTCTATCTTGATCAGTTAATTCTTTATTTATTGATTCAAAATCTCCATATATTACAAATGGAACTTTATTTTTGTAATCATATTTTTTGAATTCTAATATTTTATCATTTTCATTTGGTAAAACTAATTTACAATAATCATGATTTTCACATAATTGTTTATGATTTAATAATGTACTTTCATTACTGAATCTATGTAAACATTTTCTACAAAGATATATTTTATGGTGATCATTTTCTGATTTAAAAAGTAAATCTATTTGTTTAATCCACATATAATGATTCTCATAATATAATATATCTATAACATCATTTGAATCATAATCTTTTGATAGGTATAAAGGTTCTAATGTATAATGTCTTATATTGTTACCTTTTGTATTTGGCAATTTGATTAAATCAAAAACATTTATTCTTAAATTATTATCTCTTTCTATTTTTGGGATATTTTTAATTCTAACAGGATAATTATATATCTTATAATTATTTTCAAATGGTTTATAATGTGTTAATCTAAAAATATTAAACCAGATCCTTCAAAATATTTCTCTTCTATTTTAGTTTTTACTTCATTATAACATTTATCTAATTTATCATCTATATGTTGTTTTGAAATAATATGTTGTGAATGAGAATTTATATTATATATTGGTTTATCTTCAGGTTTTATAAACTTTACTTTAACTGATATACACATTTTAGGGTATTCAACATCTGTAATTATTTTTATAATATTTTTCATATTTTCTAAATGTTTTTTATTTTCTTCTAATGTTTTTCCCTTATGAAATTTAAACTCAATAGCTGCTGGACCAATATCACTTTTAAATGCTTCGGTTATCTCTATATCTTTTTTATTATCTAATGAATTAATATAATTTCTTACATCTTCCATGTATGGTCTTTTATTGTTTAATTTATTTCTTATTCTTTTAATTGTCTTATGTTTCTTATCATTATCAAAATAATCTTCACCTAAAATATCATTATTCATATTTCTAATATGACTTTTAGATTTTAAAAGTTCATTATAATCTTTTATATCATCTTTTATCACTGAATGATTGATTACATGTATCACATTTGTATGTTTCTTTTTCATTCTTTAATTCATCTAATTTAGTTTCTAATATATCATCTTCATATTCTAGTTTCAATTTGTTCTCTAAATGTGTTTTAGTTTTATTGTGTCTTGATTTTTGGGATTTATCTATATTGATTCTACATGTTGAACAGTAGTACTTCTTATTTGCTTCCATTTTAATACTAAATTTTTTTTTAAATTGATTTGACACATTTTATTCATTTAGAAGTTATTCATTTATATGTTATTCATGTATATATGTATGAATTATTTCAATCACACTTTACTAACACTTTTAATGTTTAAAAATCATACAAATACAAATATTGAAATATGTTTAAAATATATCTATATATCTATTCTATAAGAGCTCGTACTCTCGTACTCTGGCTTGAAAGCCTACTTTTCTAATTACTTATATATGTTATTCATTTATATTTTATTCATGTATATGATTATTTTAATAGTAATAGGGGTAATGGGCTTTCAGGTTAAAGGTTGAACGGTTGAGAAATTTTCCAAATGTGAAAATAATAATAATTTCTACTTGAATTAGGAGTGTACGCGACTAATTCAAGTAGAAATTATTGTTATTTCACATTTGGAAAATTTCTCGACCGTTCGACCTTTGGCTTGAAAGCCCATCACCCCTATTACTACGGTGCATTCATTTCATGACAGCGCTGATACAGATAACTTACAGACCCATTGGCGGAATTTCTACTGTTTTCTAATCTATTATTCTTTAATTTATAGACGGTATTGTTTTTAAAACAAGCAACCAATTTGTAATGTATATTTGATAAGATCGTTTTGCGTCTTCAGATTGTTATATCATTGTTGGATCTCTTTATATTTGACCATGCAGATGGAATAAGTCATTGTTTTTTAGTGAGGCGTACGTTTTATCCATACGTAAAGAGACCTGGTTTTAATAATCATCACTACTCCTATAGGAAATTGTAAGGCGCATGCTTGGGACTGTTTCTGCTTGACTATTGTTAATCCGGGTGCAGTTACTTCGCTAATTGATTGATGAGTATAAAACGGTCATCTTAAACAAACAGAAAATATACTTATATGTCGATCGCTTCAGAAAAGGCTCAGCGATCTGGCTTGGGATTTGAATCTAAATTAACTCCAATAATAGAACGTCTGATAATGAAATCCTAGAGCAAATAACTACGGATCATGAGCAGTGGAGGCGAAGATATGAAATTTCCGTAAACCATAATGCGTACAGTCAGATGAACAATCGAACCCGTAACAGCTATGGGAGAGCGCCGCTGTTCTTGTCCGGGACATGCACTTCCCCTCCTGTTTTGCACGGCGATGTGGAAACCCGAGACCAAAAATAAACTAACGACTCACTCAGGTTGATATATGATTCAATGGTTATATTGCATGAACTTAGAATACTACTGCCAACATCATATTACCTAGCCCGCGTGTTGCGCTGCCTGTGCTCTGGTTCCATCCGATGTTGCTATCAAGGTTGCTCTCCCTGTTTTTCCCTCAGAGTACGGTTTGTACACTGTATTTATTCTATAAGATTATCGTTATCTTATTCCGGGATTTATTTGAAAGCTTTTAATTATTCCATAATACTAGACAACAGTTATTATCCCACTAGCTGGAGCGTAATTGCAGAAAGTGATACGTAGTTAATTATATATTTATTATATTTTCCATGTCACAACACTCCGACAAGTCTTTCGTAAAACTCGTGGGACAGGGGGTGCGATCGATGAAGGCTGAGATGAGATGCTTTCGAGTTTCGATCGATTCATATGTCTTTTGGACATGTTGATAAAACCAAAATAATGAATGGTCTCCGGCGACAAAACCAAAATAATGAATTGTCGCGGGCGATAAAAACAAAATATTGAATTGTCGCGGGCGATAAAACCAAAATAATGAATTATCGCGGGCGATAAACCTAAAATATTGAATTGTCGCGGGCAATGAAACCAAAATAATGAGTTGTCGCGGGCGACAAAACCAAAATATTGAATTGTTGCGGGCGACAAAAACAAAGTATAAAACCAAAATAATGAATTGTCGCGGGCGTCAAAACCAAAAACAAGAATTGTCGCGGGCGACAAAACCAAAATAATCAATTGTTGCTGGAGATAAAACCAAAGTAATGAATTGTCGAGGGCGATAAAACCAAAATATTGAATTGTCGCGGGCGACAAAACCAAACTAATGAATTGTCGCGGGCGACAATACCAAAAAAAGAATTGTCGCTGGCGACAAAACCAAAATAATGAATTGTCGCGGGCGACAAAACCAAACTAATGAATTGTCGCGGGCGACAAAACCAAAAAAAGAATTGTCGGGGCGACAAAACCAAAATAATGAATTGTCGCGGGCGACAAAACCAAAATGGTGAATTGTCGCGGGCGACAAAACCAAAATAATGAATTGTCGCGGGCGATAAAACCAAAATAATGAATTGTCGCGGGCGATAAAACTAACATAATGAATTGTCTCGGGCGACAAAACCAAAATAATGAATTGTCGCGGGCGATAAAACCAAAATAATGAATTATCGCGGGCGATAAAACCAAACTATTGAATTGTCGCGGGCGATAAAACCAAAATAATGAATTGTCGCGGGCGACAAAACCAAAATATTGAATTGTCGCGGGCGACAAAACCAAAATATTGAATTGTCGCGGGCGACAAAACCAAACTAATGAATTGTCGCGGGCGACAAAACCAAAAAATGAATGGTCGGGGCGACAAAACCAAAATAATGAATTGTGGCGGGCGATAAAACCAAAATCATGAATTGTCGCGGGCGACAAAACCAAAATGGTGAATTGTGGCGGGCGACAAAACCAAAATAATGAATTGTCGCGGGCGATAAAACCGTAATAATGAATTATCGCGGGCGATAAAACCAAAATAATCAATTGTCGCGGGCGACAAAATCAAAATCATTGTTTTCTCGCGTTATTTTAGTTTTGTCGTTTTGTCGTAATGTCGCCCTCATTTGCATATTCGTGTTTTGTTATCTTATCAGCCACCATACTAAAGCTTTAAGGTCGCGTAAAACTCGATAAACACTTCAAGCGACACAGCGAACGATCTCCTTTCCCCCACAGCGAACGCTTACTCCGAATGTCAAGTGTGAGTCCAGCATACGGATAGGAGTGTGTTTTATACTTGTATTTAGTAAATACCTTGTGGATTTGACAATGATCGGTATGTACTGTAGGAAATATAGAGTATTGATGGTATTGATATGGAGGCCCGCGGCCGAATAAAGTAATATATTGTTTTATCTTGATACCTCGTCGACATAACAGCTTTTCTCCCCTATATCTCTTCGGCGTGTTTAGTTTAGGCCTACGACTCCCCGGTACACTTTTGATTTATCTTAGTAAAAACACGGTAAATTTGGTAAAGAAAAATAGGTATTGCTAAATTAACTGCTTGACGCCCGCAGCCAAATCACTGGTAGTAATAAATTAATTTGTACTCGATTTGATTCTCAGAATGAGAAATTCGCAGCTGATTCCCGGAACGACGAAGTAGTGACACACGTCGATTTGTCGATGTTTACGGCTCGACAGTGCTTTTAAAATCTAAAGTAGTAAATTTCCTGTGTATTGGTATTATAATTTGATGAGGAAAATGGGTTATTGTTAAAATTAGTTTTTAAAAACCGCGACAGAATGTGCAATCTTTGGGTAATAAATTTGTTAATTTATGCTTGAATTGATAATCGATGTGACAAGAAACGTGCGGTAGATTTCGGAAAGACGACTGAGAAAAACATGTCGGCTCTTTGAATGGGGCTCAATTTTCGATGTTTACGGCCCGACAGTGCTTTTGTAACGTTGATTCTTCAAAATTTGCACGGAGTATTAGTAGATCGAAGTTAGCTGAATGATATCAGACAGATTGTATCGGCAACAGCGGTAATGTAAAAAAGCCTATGTACTTTTGACAAAAAATGTGTGGAAAAAAAAATAATAATAATAATAATAATAATAATGATAATAAGAAACACGCGAATCTCAATAGGGTTTTCTGTGATGTAACAGAAAACCCTAAATATAGCTGCAAAGCAGCGATAACGGGTTTTCTGCACAGTCTTAGAATCCTGTTCAACGGTGGATTTCGACAAAGCATTTGATAAGGCACAACATCAGCCATTACTAAACAGGCTATTAGGAAACAGTATCAATGATAGGTCGCCCAAATGGCTCAGCAGTTATCTCTGAACGAAAACTTGTAGCCGAAATCAACGGAACGCCTCATCTTGGAATAAGTCGGTCAAACTAGTGGAGTCTCGCAAGGTAGTATCCTAAGTTGTCTTCTGTTTAATGTCCTGACAAATGACATACACAGTAATCCAACATATACCAGACCGAGTAAATTTCCAAATCGACCTTAACACGCTGTTCGACTTAAAAACTTTATGTTCCAACAAGAAAATCTTGTTCGAATGAAAATTATTCTGTTTGATCGAACAATACGCTTTTTGCTTGAACCAAAAATTTTCTTCATCCTGACAAAAAATGTGTTCGAATAAAAAGCTATGTTATCGTTGAAATGAAAAATTTTTAGTCCCGGCAAAAAAATTTTGGTTGAGCGAAAACAATTTTTTCGAACCAATGTTTGAATGAAAACAATTCTGTTCGATTGAACGAAATACTTAATACTTTCGGTACGGAGAAAAAACTTTTTTCAATATACTTGTTCGAACGAAAAACTTAATATTCTGACAAGAAAATTCTGTTCAAATTAAAACGATTCTGTTCAATTGAACGATTGTTCGAACGAAAAACCTTTCGTCTGGACAAAAAAAAGTTTGTTCTAACGATTTTTTCAAATTTGTTCAATGGTATAGAATATTATTGGTTCGAACGAAATACATTTTGTTCTGACGAAAGAATTTTCAAGCGAAAGGTCTTTTGAACGAAAAAAAAGATGTTTCTGGTGCTCCGCAGTAACTTAAAGCCGGACGTAGGTAGGTCTTGTGACACGATGCGATCCTCGCGTTGCATCGCAAGTTTCGGTGCATGTCGGTTGCAATACGATTGTGTCAGTTGATTGTGACAGTCATGTCGTGTCGCAGAAAGTAGAACACGTACGACTCCATGTGACTGGCGTTGCTGAAAGTTGAGGACGCCAGTGATATGACGACTGTACGGAAGCGATAAACGGCCTCGAGTTGTCAGATTAATCAGATTAATCGACTTCAAAATAGGCGAAAGCATAAGTCTTTATTACGTTATTAATTGGCCTATTTATTCAAAAGCTAATAGAGTGGGCGACAAAACCAAAAAAATGAATTGTCGCGGGCGATAAAAACAAAGTAATCAATTGTCGCTGGCGATAAAACCAAAATATTGAATTGTCGCGGGCGGTAAAACCAAAATAATGAATTGTCGCTGGCGATAAAACCAAAATATTGAATTGTCGCATCAGGCGATCAAACCAAAATATGGAAGTGTCGCAGGTGATAAAACCGCGACAAAAAAAAAATTGTCGCGGGCGATAAAACCAAAATAATGAATTGTCGCGGGCGATAAAACCAAAATATTGAATTGTCGTGGGTGACAAAACCAAAATATTGAATTGTCGAGGGCGACAAAACCAAAATATTGAATTGTCGAGGGCGACAAAACCAAACTAATGAATTGTCGCTGGCGATAAAACCAAAATAATGAATTGTCGCGGGCGATAAAACCAAAATAATGAATTGTCGCTGGCGATAAAACCAAAATAATGAATTGTCGCTAGCGATAAAACCAAAATTATGAATTGTCGCGGGCGATAAAACCAAAATATTGAATTGTCGTGGGCGACAAAACCAAAATATTGATTTGTCGCGGGTGACAAAACCAAATTATTGAATTGTCACCGGCGATAAAACCAAAATAATGAATTGTCACGGGCGATAAAACCAAAATAATCAATTGTCGAGGGCGATAAAACCAAAATATTGAATTGTCGAGGGCGACAAAACCGAAATATCGAATTGTCGAGGGCGACAAAACCAAACTAATGAAATTTTGCGGGCGACAAAACCAAAAAAATAAATTGTCGCGGGCGATCAAACCAAAATGTTGAATTGTCGCATGCGACAAAACCAAAATATTGAATTGTCGCGAGCGACAAAACCAAACTAATGAATTGTCGCGGCCGATAAAACCAAAATAATGAATTGTCGCTGGCGATAAAACCAAAATAATGAATTGTCGCTGGCGATAAAACCAAAATATTGAATTGTCACAGGCGATAAAACCAAAATAATGAATTGTCACGGGCAATAAAACCAAAATAATCAATTGTCGAGGGCGATAAAACCAAAATATTGAATTGTCGAGGCCGACAAAACCGAAATATCGAATTGTTGAGGGCGACAAAACCAAACTATTGAAATTTTGCGGGCGACAAAACCAAAAAAATGAATTGTCGCGGGCGATAAAACCAAAATATGGAATTGTCGCATGGGACAAAACCAAAATATTGAATTGTCGCGAGTGACAAAACCAAACTAATAAATTGTCGCGGCCGATAAAACCAAAATAATGAATTGTCGCGGGCGATAAAACCTAAATAATGAATTGTCGCTGGCGATAAAACCAAAATATTGAATTGTCGTATCAGGCGATAAAACCAAAATATTGAAGTGTCGCAGGCGATAAAACCGCGACAAGAAAAAAATTGTAGCGGGCGATAAAACCAAAATTATGAATTGTCGCATGCGATTAAACCAAAATATTGAGTAGTCGCAGGCGATAAAACCAAAATATTGAATTGTCGCATGGGACAAAACCAAAATATTGAATTGTCGCGAGTGACAAAACCAAACTAATGAATTGTCGCGGGCGATAAAACCAAAATAATGAATTGTCGCGGGCGATAAAACCAAAATATTAAAGTGTCCCAGGCGATAAAACCGCGACAAAAAAAAAATTGTCGCAGGCGATAAAACCAAAATAATGAATTGTCGCGGGCGATAAAACCAAAATATTGAATTGTCGCGGGCGACAAAACCAAAATATTGATTTGTCGCAGGCGATAAAACCAAAATAATGAATTGTCGCGGGCGATAAAACCAAAATAATGAATTGTCGCGGGCGACAAAACCAAAATTATTGTTTTGTCGCGTTATTTTAGTTTTGTCGTTTTGTCATAATGTCGCCCTCATTTGCATATACGTGTTTTCTTTACACATGGCCCTTATCAGCCACCATACTTAAGCCTTAAGGTCGCGTAAAACTCGATAAACACTTCAAGCGACACAGCGAACGATCTCCTTTCCCCCACAGCGAACGCTTAACGCTACTAGCCTATGTAGGCCTATGTATATGCGTAGGCCTAACATCCGGACAGATTGGTCGTAGGCCTTTTGAATAACAACCCACCTAAATATCGTAGATTTTGTTTTGAAGTTCAATCCAATGAGTCCGTTAATAAACGCAACAATTATGCTGTGTTTGTTTGAGACAGTAAAGCTCATAGCACCGGTAGGCCTAAAGCCGCGTCAAACGCGATAACACAAGCGACACAGCGAACGATCCCTTTCCCCCACAGCGAATGCTTACTCCGAATGTCAAGTGTGAGTCCAGCATACGGAAAGGATTGTGTTATATACTTGTATTTAGTAAATTCCTTGTGCATTTGACAATGATCGGTATGTACTGTAGGAAATATAGAGTATTGATGGTATTGATATAGAGGTTGAAGCCCGCGGCCGAATAAAGTAATATATTCTTTTATTTTGATACCTCGTCGACATTACAGCTTTTCTCCGCTATATCTCTTCGGCGTATTTACTTTAGGCCTACGACTCCCCGGTACACTTATGATTTATTTTAGTAAATACACGGTTTATTTGATAAAGAAAAATAGGTATTGCTAAACTAACTGCCTGAAGCCCGCAGCCAAATCACTGGTAGTAATAAATTAATTTGTACTCGATTTGATTCTCATGATGAGGAGAAACTCGCAGCTGATTCCCGGAACGACGAAGTAGTGACACACGTCGATTTGTCGATGTTTACGGCTCGACAGTGCTTTTAAAATCTAAAGTAGTAAATTTCCTGTGTATTGGTATCATAATTTGATGAGGAAAATGGGTTATTGTTAAAATTAGTTTTTAAAAACCGCGACAGAATGTGCAATCTTTGGGTAATAAATTTGTTAATTTATGCTTGAATTGATAATCGATGTGACAAGAAACGTGCGGTAGATTTCGGAAAGACGACTGAGAAAAACATGTCGGCTCTTTGAATGGGGCTAAATTTTCGATGTTTACGGCCCGACAGTGCTTTTGTAACGTTGATTCTTCAAAATTTGCACGGAGTATTTGTAGATCGAAGTTAGCTGAATGATATCAGACACATTGTATCGGCAACAGCGGTAATGTAAAAAAGCCTATGTACTTTTGACAAAAAATGTGTGGAAAAAAATAATAATAATAATAATAATAATAATGATAATAAGAAACACGCGAATCTCAATAGGGTTTTCTGTGATGTAACAGAAAACCCTAAATATAGCTGCAAAGCAGCGATAACGGGTTTTCTGCACAGTCTTAGAATCCTGTTCAACGGTGGATTTCGACAAAGCATTTGATAAGGCACAACATCAGCCATTACTAAACAGGCTATTAGGAAACAGTATCAATGATAGGTCGCCCAAATGGCTCAGCAGTTATCTCTGAACGAAAACTTGTAGCCGAAATCAACGGAACGCCTCATCTTGGAATAAGTCGGTCAAACTAGTGGAGTCTCGCAAGGTAGTATCCTAAGTTGTCTTCTGTTTAATGTCCTGACAAATGACATACACAGTAATCCAACATATACCAGACCGAGTAAATTTCCAAATCGACCTTAACACGCTGTTCGACTTAAAAACTTTATGTTCCAACAAGAAAATCTTGTTCGAATGAAAATTATTCTGTTTGATCGAACAATACGCTTTTTGCTTGAACCAAAAATTTTCTTCATCCTGACAAAAAATGTGTTCGAATAAAAAGCTATGTTATCGTTGAAATGAAAAATTTTTAGTCCCGGCAAAAAAATTTGGTTGAGCGAAAACAATTTTTTCGAACCAATGTTTGAATGAAAACAATTCTGTTCGATTGAACGAAATACTTAATACTTTCAGTACGGAGAAAAAACTTTTTTCAATATACTTGTTCGAACGAAAAACTTAATATTCTGACAAGAAAATTCTGTTCAAATTAAAACGATTCTGTTCAATTGAACGATTGTTCGAACGAAAAACCTTTCGTTTGGACAAAAAAAAGTTTGTTCTAACGATTTTTTCAAATTTGTTCAATGGTATAGAATATTATTGGTTCGAACGAAATACATTTTGTTCTGACGAAAGAATTTTCAAGCGAAAGGTCTTTTGAACGAAAAAAAAGATATTTCTGGTGCTCCGCAGTAACTTAAAGCCGGACGTAGGTAGGTCTTGTGACACGATGCGATCCTCGCGTTGCATCGCAAATTTCGGTGCATGTCGGTTGCAATACGATTGTGTCAGTTGATTGTGACAGTCATGTCGTGTCGCAGAAAGTAGAACACGTACGACTCCATGTGACTGGCGTTGCTGAAAGTTGAGGACGCCAGTGATATGACGACTGTACGGAAGCGATAAACGGCCTCGAGTTGTCAGATTAATCAGATTAATCGACTTCAAAATAGGCGAAAGCATAAGTCTTTATTACGTTATTAATTGGCCTATTTATTCAAAAGCTAATAGAGTGGGCGACAAAACCAAAAAAATGAATAGTCGCGGGCGATAAAAACAAAGCAATCAATTGTCGCTGGCGATAAAACCAAAATATTGAATTGTCGCGTGCGATAAAACCAAAATAATGAATTGTCGCTGGCGATAAAACCAAAATATTGAATTGTCGCATCAGGCGATCAAACCAAAATATGGAAGTGTCGCAGGTGATAAAACCGCGACAAAAAAAAAATTGTCGCGGGCGATAAAACCAAAATAATGAATTGTCGCGGGCGATAAAACCAAAATATTGAATTGTCGTGGGTGACAAAACCAAAATATTGAATTGTCGAGGGCGACAAAACCAAAATATTGAATTGTCGAGGGCGACAAAACCAAACTAATGAATTGTCGCTGGCGATAAAACCAAAATAATGAATTGTCGCAGGCGATAAAACCAAAATAATGAATTGTCGCTGCCGATAAAACCAAAATAATGAATTGTCGCTAGCGATAAAACCAAAATAATGAATTGTCGCGGGCGATAAAACCAAAATATTGAATTGTCGTGGGCGACAAAACCAAAATATTGATTTGTCGCGGGTGACAAAACCAAATTATTGAATTGTCACCGGCGATAAAACCAAAATAATGAATTGTCACGGGCGATAAAACCAAAATAATCAATTGTCGAGGGCGATAAAACCAAAATATTGAATTGTCGAGGGCGACAAAACCGAAATATCGAATTGTCGAGGGCGACAAAACCAAACTAATGAAATTTTGCGGGCGACAAAACCAAAAAAATGAATTGTCGCGGGCGATCAAACCAAAATGTTGAATTGTCGCATGGGACAAAACCAAAATATTGAATTGTCGCGAGCGACAAAACCAAACTAATGAATTGTCGCGGCCGATAAAACCAAAATAATGAATTGTCGCTGGCGATAAAACCAAAATAATGAATTGTCGCTGGCGATAAAACCAAAATATTGAATTGTCGCATCAGGCGATAAAACCAAAATATTGAAGTGTCGCAGGCGATAAAACCGCGACAACAAAAAAATTGTAGCGGGCAATAAAACCAAAATAATGAATTGTCGCGGGTGATAAAACCAAAATATTGAATTGTCGCGGGCGACAATACCAAAAAAAAAATGGTCGGGGCGACAAAACCAAAATAATGAATTGTGGCGGGCGATAAAACCAAAATAATGAATTGTCGCGGGCGATGAAACCAAAATCATGAATTGTTGCGGGTGACAAAACCAAAATATTGAAGTGTCGCAGGCGATAAAACCGCGACAAAAAAAAATTGTCGCGGGCGATAAAACCAAAATATTGATTTGTCGCGGGTGACAAAACCAAATTAATGAATTGTCTCGGGCGATAAAACCAAAATAATGAATTGTCGTGGGCGATAAAACCAAAATAATGAATTGTCGCGGGCGACAAAACCAAAATTATTGTTTTGTCGCATTATTTTAGTTTTGTCGTTTTGTCATAATGTCGCCCTCATCTGCATATACGTGTTTTCTTTACACATGGCCCTTATCAGCCACCATTCTTAAGCCTTAAGGTCGCGTAAAACTCGATAAACACTTCAAGCGACACAGCGAACGATCTCCTTTCCCCCACAGCGAACGCTTAACGCTACTAGCCTATGTAGGCCTATGTATATGCGTAGGCCTAACATCCGGACAGATTGGTCGTAGGCCTATTGAATAACAACCCACCTAAATATCGTAAATTTTGTTTTGAAGTTCAATCCAATGAGTCCGTTAATAAACGCAACAATTATACTGTGTTTGTTTGAGACAGTAAAGCTCATAGCACCGGTAGGCCTAAAGCCACGTCAAACTCGATAACACAAGCGACACAGCGAACGATCCCTTTCCCCCACAGCGAATGCTTACTCCGAATGTCAAGTGTGAGTCCAGCATACGGAAAGGATTGTGTTATATACTTGTATTTAGTAAATTCCTTGTGCATTTGACAATGATCGGTATGTACTGTAGGAAATATAGAGTATTGATGGTATTGATATAGAGGTTGAAGCCCGCGGCCGAATAAAGTAATATATTCTTTTATTTTGATACCTCGTCGACATAACAGCTTTTCTCCGCTATATCTCTTCGGCGTATTTACTTTAGGCCTACGACTCCCCGGTACACTTATGATTTATCTTAGTAAATACACGGTTAATTTGATAAAGAAAAATAGGTATTGCTAAACTAACTGCCTGAAGCCCGCAGCCAAATCACTGGTAGTAATAAATTAATTTGTACTCGATTTGATTCTCATGATGAGGAGAAACTCGCAGCTGATCCCCGGAACGACGATGTTGTGACACACGTCGATTTGTCGATGTTTACGGCTCGACAGTGCTTTTAAAATCTAAAGTAGTAAATTTCCTGTGGATCGGTAATATGATTTGAAGAGGAAATTGGGCTATTGTTAAAATTAGTTTTTAAAAACCGCGACAGAATGTGCAATCTTTGGGTAATAAATTTATTAATTTATGCTTGAATTGATAATCGACGTGACAAGAAACGTGCGGTAGATTTCGAAAATACGACCTAGAAAAACATGTCGGCTCTTTGAATGGGACTCAATTTTCGATGTTCACGGCCCGACAGTGCTTTTGTAACGTTGATTCTTCAAAATTCGCACGGAGCATTTGTAGATTGAAATGAGCTGAATGATATCAGACGGATTGTATCGGCAACAGCGGTAATGTAAAAAAGCCTATGTACTTTTGACAAAAAAAGTGTGGAAAAAAATAATAAATATAGCTGCAAAGCAGCGATAACGGGTTTTCTGCACAGTCTTAGAATCCTGTTCAACTGTGGATTTCGACAAAGCATTTGATAAGGCACAACATCAGCCATTACTAAACCGGCTATTAGGAAACAGTATCAATGATAGGTCGCCCAAATGGCTCAGCAGTTATCTCTGAACGAAAACTTGTAGCCGAAATCAACGGAACGCCTCATCTTGGAATAAGTCAGTCAAACTAGTGGAGTCACGCAAGGTAGTATCCTAAGTTGTCTTCTGATTAATGTCCTGACAAATGACATACACAGTAATCCAACATATACCAGACCGAGTAAATTTCCAAATCGACCTTAACACGCTGTTCGACTTAAAAAACTTAATGTTCCAACAAGAAAATCTTGTTCGAATGAAAATTATTCTGTTTGATCGAACAATACGCTTTTTGGTTGAACCAAAAATTTTCTTCATCCTGACAAAAAATGTGTTCGAATAAAAAGCTATGTTATTGTTGAAATGAAAAATTTTTCGTCCCGGCAAAAGATTTGGTTGAGCGAAAACAATTTTTTCGAACCAATGTTTGAATGAAAACAATTCTGTTCGATTGAACGAAATACTTAATACTTTCGGTTCGGAGAAAAAACTTTTTCAATATACTTGTTGGAACGAAAAACTTAATATTCTGACAAGAAAATTCTGTTGAAATTAAAACGATTCTGTTCAATTGAACGATTGTTCGAACGAAAAACCTTTCGTTTGGACAAAAAAAAGTTTGTACAACTTTGTTCTAACGATTTTTTCAAATTGGTTCAATCGTATAGAATATTATTGGTTCGAACGAAATAAATTTTGTTCCGACGAAAGAATTTTCAAGCGAAAGGTCTTTTGAACGAAAAAAAAGATATTTCTGGTGCTCCGCAGTAACTTAAAGCTGGACGTAGGAAGGTCTTGTGACACGATGCGATCGTCGCGTTTCATCGCAAGTTTCGGTGCATGTCGGTTGCAATACGATTGTGTCAGTTGGTTGTGACAGTCGTGTCGCGTCGCAGAAAGTAGAACACGTACGACTCCATGTGACTGGCGTTGCTGAAAGTTGAGGACGCCAGTGGTATGACGACTGTACGGAAGCGATAAAGGGCCTCGAGTTGTCAGATTAATCAGATTAATCGACTTCAAAATAGGCGAAAGCATAAGTCTTTATTACGTTATTAATTGGCCTAATTATTCAAAAGCTAATAGAGTGGGCGACAAAACCAAAAAAATGAATTGTCGCGGGCGATAAAACCAAAATAATCAATTGTCGCTGGCGATAAAACCAAAATATTGAATTGTCGCGGGCGATAAAACCAAAATAATGAATTGTCGCTGGCGATAAAACCAAAATATTGAATTGTCACATCAGGCGATCAAACCAAAATATGGAAGTGTCGCAGGTAATAAAACCGCGACAAAAAAAAATTGTCGCGGGCGATAAAACCAAAATAATGAATTGTCGAGAGCGACAAAACCAAAATATTGAATTGTCGCGGGCGATGAAACCTAAATAATGAATTGTCGCTGGCGATAAAACCGAAATAATTAATTGTCACGGGCGATAAAACCAAAATAATGAATTGTCGCGGGCGATAAAACCAAAATATTGAATTGTCACATCAGGCGATCAAACCAAAATATGGAAGTGTCGCAGGTAATAAAACCGCGACAAAAAAAAAATTGTCGCGGGCGATAAAAACAAAATAATGAATTGTCGAGAGCGACAAAACCAAAATATTGAATTGTCGCGGGCGATAAAACCAAAATAATGAATTGTCGCTGGCGATAAAACCAAAATAATGAATTGTCACGGGCGATAAAACCAAAATAATGAATTGTCGCGGGCGATAAAACCAAAATATTGAATTGTCGTGGGCGACAAAACCAAAATATTGAATTGTCGAGGGCGACAAAACCAAAATATTGAATTGTCGAGGGCGACAAAACCAAACTAATGAATTGTCGCTGGCGATAAAACCAAAATAATGAATTGTCGCGGGCGATAAAACCAAAATAATGAATTGTCGCTGGCGATAAAACCAAAATATTGATTTGTCGCGGGTGACAAAACCAAATTATTGAATTGTCACGGGCGATAAAACCAAAATAATGAATTGTCACGGGCAATAAAACCAAAATAATCAATTGTCGAGGGCGATAAAACCAAAATATTGAATTGTCGAGGCCGACAAAACCGAAATATCGAATTGTCGAGGGCGACAAAACCAAACTATTGAAATTTTGCGGGCGACAAAACCAAAAAAATGAATTGTCGCGGGCGATAAAACCAAAATATGGAATTGTCGCATGGGACAAAACCAAAATATTCAATTGTCGCGAGTGACAAAACCAAACTAATGAATTGTCGCGGCCGATAAAACCAAAATAATGAATTGTCGCGGGCGATAAAACCTAAATAATGAATTGTCGCTGGCGATAAAACCAAAATATTGAATTGTCGTATCAGGCGATAAAACCAAAATATTGAAGTGTCGCAGGCGATAAAACCGCGACAAGAAAAAAATTGTAGCGGGCGATAAAACCAAAATTATGAATTGTCGCATGCGATTAAACCAAAATATTGAATAGTCGCAGGCGATAAAACCAAAATATTGAATTGTCGCATGGGACAAAACCAAAATATTGAATTGTCGCGAGTGACAAAACCAAACTAATGAATTGTCGCGGGCGATAAAACCAAAATAATGAATTGTCGCGGGCGATAAAACCAAAATATTAAAGTGTCCCAGGCGATAAAACCGCGACAAAAAAAAAATTGTCGCGGGCGATAAAACCAAAATAATGAATTGTCGCGGGCGATAAAACCAAAATATTGAATTGTCGCGGGCGACAAAACCAAAATATTGATTTGTCGCAGGCGATAAAACCAAAATAATGAATTGTCGCGGGCGATAAAACCAAAATAATGAATTGTCGCGGGCGACAAAACCAAAATTATTGTTTTGTCGCGTTATTTTAGTTTTGTCGTTTTGTCATAATGTCGCCCTCATTTGCATATACGTGTTTTCTTTACACATGGCCCTTATCAGCCACCATACTTAAGCCTTAAGGTCGCGTAAAACTCGATAAACACTTCAAGCGACACAGCGAACGATCTCCTTTCCCCCACAGCGAACGCTTAACGCTACTAGCCTATGTAGGCCTATGTATATGCGTAGGCCTAACATCCGGACAGATTGGTCGTAGGCCTTTTGAATAACAACCCACCTAAATATCGTAGATTTTGTTTTGAAGTTCAATCCAATGAGTCCGTTAATAAACGCAACAATTATGCTGTGTTTGTTTGAGACAGTAAAGCTCATAACACCGGTAGGCCTAAAGCCGCGTCAAACTCGATAACACAAGCGACACAGCGAACGATCCCTTTCCCCCACAGCGAATGCTTACTCCGAATGTCAAGTGTGAGTCCAGCATACGGAAAGGATTGTGTTATATACTTGTATTTTGTAAATTCCTTGTGCATTTGACAATGATCGGTATGTACTGTAGGAAATATAGAGTATTGATGGTATTGATATAGAGGTTGAAGCCCGCGGCCGAATAAAGTAATATATTCTTTTATTTTGATACCTCGTCGACATTACAGCTTTTCTCCGCTATATCTCTTCGGCGGTAGTAATAAATTAATTTGTACTCGATTTGATTCTCATGATGAGGAGAAACTCGCAGCTGATCCCCGGAACGACGATGTTGTGACACACGTCGATTTGTCGATGTTTACGGCTCGACAGTGCTTTTAAAATCTAAAGTAGTAAATTTCCTGTGGATCGGTAATATGATTTGATGAGGAAATTGGGCTATTGTTAAAATTAGTTTTTAAAAACCGCGACAGAATGTGCAATCTTTGGGTAGTAAATTTGTTAATTTATGCTTGAATTGATAATCGACGTGACAAGAAACGTGCGGTAGATTTCGGAAAGACGACTTAGAAAAACATGTCGGCTCTTTGAATGGGACTCAATTTTCGATGTTCACGGCCCGACAGTGCTTTTGTAACGTTGATTCTTCAAAATTTGCACGGAGCATTTGTAGATTGAAATGAGCTGAATGATATCAGACGGATTGTATCGGCAACAGCGGTTATGTAAAAAAGCCTATGTACTTTTGACAAAAAAAGTGTGGAAAAAAATAATAATAATAATAAATATAGCTGCAAAGCAGCGATAAAGGGTTTTCTGCACAGTCTTAGAATCCTGTTCAACGGTGGATTTCAACAAAGCATTTGATAAGGCTCAACATCAGCCATTACTGAACAGGCTATTAGGAAACAGTATCAATGATAGGTCGCCCAAATGGCACAGCAGTTATCTCTGAACGGAAACTTGTAACCGAAATCAACGGAACGCCTCATCTTGGAGAGAGACGGTCTAACTAGTGGAGTCACGCAAGATAGTATCCTAAGTCGTCTTCTGTTTAATGTCCTGACAAATGACATACACAGTAATCCAAAATATACCAGACCGAGTAAATTTCCAAAACAACCTTAACACACTGTTCGACCAAAAACTTAATGTTCCGACAAAACCACGGGCGACAAAACCAAAATTATGAATTGCCGCGGGTGACAAAACCAAAATATTGAATTGTCACGGGCGACAAAACAAAAATAATGAATTGTCGCGGCTGATAAAACCAAAATAATGAATTGTCGCGGGCGATAAAACCACAATAATGAATTGTCGCGGGCGTTAAAACCAAAATATTGAATTGTTGCGGGCGATAAAACCAAACTAATGATTTGTTGCGGACGACAAAAACAAACTATTGAATTGTTGCGTGCGACAAAACCAAAATAATGAATTGTCGCGGGCGACAAAACCAAACTAGGGGTCCAGGGACACCATGCTCACTTGGGCAGTGGTTTCAAATGCTCAACAATCTAACAATTTCAATACATAACGCCCTCTAGTGACCATATACAAAAACCAATGACCTTGAAACCCACAACAATCATAGAACATGTGAGCAGCTATGGTTTTGTAATTGATTGTGATAACAAAATATGCCTCGTTACCAATTTAATATGGATATACTAAGTTATTCTACTAAATATAAAACCAAAATAATGAATTGTCGCGGGCGACAAAACCAAAAAGAAGAATTGTCGTGGGTGACAAAACCAAAATAATGAATTGTCGCTGGAGATAAAACCAAAGTAATGAATTGTCGCAGGCGACAAAACCAAAATATTGAATTGTCGCGGGCGACAAAACCAAAATATTGAATTGTCGCGGGTGACAAAACCAGACTAATGAATTGTCGCGGGCGACAAAACCAAAAAAAGAATTGTCGGGGCGACAAAACCAAAATAATGAATTGTCGCGGGCGATAAAACCAAAATAATGAATTGTCGCGAGCGATAAAACCAAAATAATGAATTGTCGCGGGTGACAAAACCAAAATGGTGAATTGTCGCGGGCGACAAAACCAGACTAATGAATTGTCGCGGGCGACAAAACCAAAAAAAGAATTGTCGGGCGACAAAACCAAAATAATGAATTGTCGCGGGCGATAAAACCAAAATAATGAATTGTCGCGAGCGATAAAACCAAAATAATGAATTGTCGCGGGTGACAAAACCAAAATGGTGAATTGTCGCAGACGACAAAACCAAAATAATGAATTGTCGCGGGCGACAAAACCAAAAAGAAGAATTGTCGCGGTCGACAAAACCAAAATAATGAATTGTCGCTGGCGATAAAACCAAAGTAGTGATTTGTCGCGGGCGATAAAACCAAAATATTGAATTTTCACGCGCGACAAAACCAAAATATTGAATTGTCGCGGGCGACAAAACCAAACTAATGAATTGTCGCGGGCGACAAAACCAAAATGGTGAATTGTCCAGGCGACAAAACCAAAATGGTGAATTGTCGCGGGCGACAAAACCAAAATAATGAATTGTCGCTGGCGATAAAACCAAAGTAGTGATTTGTCACGGGCGATAAAACCAAAATATTGAATTTTCGCGGGCGACAAAACCAAACTAATGAATTGCCGCGGGCGACAAAACCAAAAAAAGAATTGTGGGGGCGACAAAACCAAAATAATGAATTGTCGCGGGCGATAGAACCAAAATGGTGAATTGTCCAGGCGACAAAACCAAAATGGTGAATTGTCGCGGGCGACAAAACCAAAAAAAGAATTGTGGGGGCGACAAAACCAAAGTAACGAATTGTCGCGGGCGACAAAACCAAAATGGTGAATTGTCCAGGCGACAAAACCAAAATGGTGAATTGTCGCGGGCGACAAAACCAAAATAATGAATTGTCGCTGGCGATAAAACCAAAGTAGTGATTTGTCACGGGCGATAAAACCAAAATATTGAATTTTCGCGGGCGACAAAACCAAACTAATGAATTGCCGCGGGCGACAAAACCAAAAAAAGAATTGTGGGGGCGACAAAACCAAAATAATGAATTGTCGCGGGCGATAGAACCAAAATGGTGAATTGTCCAGGCGACAAAACCAAAATGGTGAATTGTCGCGGGCGACAAAACCAAAATAATGAATTGTCGCGGGCGATAAAACCAAAATGATGAATTGTCTCGGGTGACAAAACCAAAATAATGAATTGTCGCCGGCGATAAAACCAAAATAATGAATTATCGCGGGCGATAAAACCAAAATATTGAATTGTTGCGGGCAATTAAATTAAAATAATGAATTGTCGCGGGCAACAAAACCAAAATATTGAATTGTCGCAGGCGACAAAACCAAAAAAAAATTGTCGCGGGCGACTAAAACAAAATATAAAACCAAAATAATGAATTGTCGCGGGCGACAAAACCAAAAAGAAGAATTGTCGCGGGCGATAAAACCAAAATAATGAATTGTCGCGGGCGATAAAACCAAAATAATGAATTGTCGCGGGTGACAAAACCAAAATAATGAATTGTTGCGGGCGACAAAACCAAAATGGTGAATTGTCGCGGGCGACAAAACCAAAATGGTGAATTGTCGCGGGCGATAAAACCAAAATATTGAATTGTCGCGGGCGATAAAACCAAAAAAAAGAATTGTCGCAGGCGACAAAAACAAAATATAAAACCAAAATAATGAATTGTCGCGGGCGACAAAACCAAAAAAAAGAATTGTCGCAGGCGACAAAACCAAAATAATGAATTGTCGCTGGCGATAAAACCAAAGTATTGAATTGTCGTGCCGATAAAACCAAAATATCGAATTTTCGCGGGCGACAAAACCAAAATAATGAATTTGCGCGGGCGATAAAACCAAAATATTGAATTGTCGCGTGTGACAAAACCAAAATAATGAATTGTCGCGGGCGACAAAATCAAAATCATTGTTTTCTCGCGTTATTTTAGTTTTGTCGTTTTGTCGTAATGTCGCCCTCATTTGCATATTCGTGTTTTTTTTTATCTTATCAGCCACCATACTAAAGCCTTAAGGTCGCGTAAAACTCGATAAACACTTCAAGCGACACAGCGAACGATCTCCTTTCCCCCACAGCCAACGCTTAACCTAGTAGAGGCTACTAGCCTATGTAGGCCTATGTATATGCGTAGGCCTAACATCCGGACAGATTGGTCGTAGGCCTATTGAATAACAACCCACCTAAATATCGTAAATTTTGTTTTGAAGTTCAATCCAATGAGTCCGTTAATAAACGCAACAATTATACTGTGTTTGTTTGTTTGTTTGTTTGTTTGTTTGTTTGAGTAAAGCTCAGTACCGGTAGGCCTAAAGCCGCGTCAAACTCGATAAACACTTCAAGCGACACAGCGAACGATCCCTTTCCCCTACAGCGAACGCTTACTCCGAATGTCAAGTGTGAGTCCAGCATACGGAAAGGATTGTGTTATATACTTGTATTTAGTAAATACCTTGTGGATTTGACAATGATCGGTATGTACTGTAGGAAATAGGCCTATAGAGTATTGATAAATGGTTGAAGCCCGCGGCCGAATAAAGTAATATATTCTTTTATTTTGATACCTCATCGACATAACAGCTTTTCTCCGCCATATCTCTTCGGCCTGTTTAGTTTAGGCCTACGATTCCCCGGTACACTAAAGATTTATCTTAGTAAATACACGGTTAATTCGGTAAAGAAAAATTGGTATTGTTAAACGAACTCCTTGAAACCCGCAGCCAAATCACTGGTAGTAATAAATTAATTTGTCCTCGATTTGATTCTCATGATGAGGAGAAACTCGCAGCTCATTCCCGGAACGTCGATGTAGTAACACACGTCGATTCGTCGATGTTTACGGCTCGACAGCGCTTTTAAAATCTAAAGTAGTAAATTTCCAGTGTATCGGTAATATGATTTGATGAGGAAAATGGGCTATTGTTAAAATCACTGTTTGAAGACCGCGACTGAATGTGAAGTCTGCGGCAATAAATTAGTTCATTTATACTTGAATTGATAATCGAAGTGACAGTCGGCCTGCGGGTTGATTTCGGGATGACGACTCGAAAAAAATGTCGCCCCATTGAATGGGGCTAAATTTTCGATGTTTACAGCCCGACAGCGCTTTTGTAACGACGATTCGTGAAAAAACACGCGGGCTATTTGTAGATCACAGTGAGCTGAACGATATTATATGGATTGTATATGAAACAGCGGTAAGGTAACAAAGCCTATGTTCTTTTGGTAAAAATAGTGTGGAAGAAAATAATAATAATAATAATCACGCGGATATCAATAGGGTTTTCTGTGAAATAACAGAAAACCCTAATAATAATAATAATAATAATAATAATAATAATAAGAAACACGCGAATCTCAATAGGGTTTTCTGTGATGTAACAGAAAACCCTAATAAATATAGCTGCAAAGCAGCGATAACGGGTTTTCTGCTGTCTTAGAATCCTGTTCATCGGTGGATTTCGACAAAGCATTTGATAAGGCACAACATCAGCCATTACTAACTAAACAGGCTATTAGGAAACAGTATCAATGATAGGTCGCCCAAATGGCTCAGCAGTTATCTCTGAACGAAAACCAAAATAGCCAAAATCAACGGAACGCCTCATCTTGGAATAAGTTCTAAGTAGTGGAGTCACGCTAGGTAGTATCCTAAGTCGTCTACTGTTTCATGTCCTGACAAATGACATACACAGTAATCCAAAATATACCGCAAATCAATTGTGACAAAGTATTGATGCGAATGACCTATTTAGTTCATTGACCATGTACCGAACACTATTATTGTGCCCCAGCATTTGGGGTATTCTACCTGAACCCCAACATTCAATATGTCCACCAGATTCTGGTGATGATAAAGTCATTTTAATTTTTCTGCCAACTTCATTTCTTCTTTCATATTCATCTAACATTAAACATCATTAAGTATGCGTCCCCTTATTGAAATTAGGTTAACTATCTCAATATATCGATGTTACTAGGAAGACCTTATTTAAAATGTCGTGATTTTTATGTCGACTTTTTGCGATATTGTCTCAATAAATTGCCATACGTATCACGACATTTTAGCTAAAGGGGTGATAATTATGTCGACGGTACGCGGTTATGTTGAGATACAGACGTCGAGATTGGTGAAAGGCGTGATCCGTATAACGATTTATCGTGATATTAACACGATATATCGACTTAATTATGTCGATAAATCGCGATGTATCTCATTTGTTCGACATAATTTCGTCGTGATAAAAGGTCGCGACGGTTTTGTACGGGTCCCATATATACGGAAGTACGGAAGCGATAAGGGGCCTCGAGTTGTCGCGTTCCAACTCGACCAAGTCGCCATATTTATGTAGACATATCGCGATATATCACTTAGATAAGTCGACATGAATATGTCGACATATTGTGACGTTTTGACGACATATTTCGTTTTCTCAACCATTTTCCTCGCAACAATTCGACATATTCATGACGACTTGAAACTCAGTCGTACGGAAGCGATAAAGGGCCTCGAGATGTCGCGTTCCAACTCGACAAGTCGCCATATTTATGTCGACATACCGCGATATATCGCGTCAAGTCGACATCAATATGTCGACATATCGTGACGTTTTGACGACATATTTCGTTCTCACGACCATTTTCCTCGCGACAAGTCGACATATTCATGACGACTTGAAACTCAGTCGTCATATCACTGGCGTCCTCATCTTACATTTAGACATGTCTTCAAATGACGGCTTGTCCTGTGGAAAATGGGCAAAAAAGCGAAATTTGTCGAGAAAACGTCACGATATGTCGACATATTCATGTCGACTTGACGCGATATATCGCGATATATCGACATAAATATGGCGACTTGTCGAGTTTGAACACGACAACTCGAGGCCCTTCATCGCTTCCGTACAGTCGCCATATTACTGGCGTCCTCATCTTACATTTCAACGTGTCTTCAAATGACGGCTTGTCCCGTGGAAAATGGGCGAAAAAGTACGGAAGCGATAAAGGGCCTCGAGTTGTCGTCAAAACGTCACGATATATCGACATATTCATGTCGACTTGACGCGATATATCGCGGTATGTCGACATAAAAATGGCGACTTGTCGAGTTGGAACGCGACATCTCGAGGCCCTTTATCGCTTCCGTAAAAAAGCGAAATTTGTCGTGAAAACGTCACGATATGTCGACATATTCATGTCGACTTGACACGATATATCGCGATATATAGCTAATAAAGTGGGCGACAAAACCAAAAGAATGAATTGTCGAAGCGGGCGTTTAAACCAAAATAATCAATTGTCGTGGGCGATAAAACCAAAATAATCAATTGTCGCTTGCGGTAAAACCAAAATATTGAATTGTCGCGGGCGAAAAAACCAAACAAGAGCCCCAAGGGGCACAATGGCCAGCCTGTCAGATTTGCTTTTTATAAATGATGTAATCTGTGGGTTATATTTATCAATATACACTCCCTGCTCAATATCATTTACATAGTAAAATCGTGTGTTAACACAGACAGCAGGAACGAATGTAATATAGAAATACTAAGTTATTGTATTGTTCAACGCCCCTGGTGGCCATATACAAAAACCAATGAGCTTGAAACTCACCAAGATCATAGACCATGTCATGAGCTACAACTTTCCAATTGATTGAGTTAGCAAAATATGCATAGGTACGAATGTAATATAGAAATACTAAGTTATTGTATTGTTCAACGCCCCCTGGTGGCGATAAACAAAAACCAATGAGCTTGAAACTCATCTCGATCATAGAACATGTCATGAGCTACAACTTTCCAATTGATTATAGTAGCAAAATATGCTTAAGTATCAATTATGATGTGGAAAAACTTTTTTCCACCTACGAATGAGTACTGATGACCCCAAGATGGCAGCCAAGTGCGTCATAATTGCCTGGTCAAAAATACCCTCTCGGATATAAAAGATCCCTTTCCAAAGAATACCCATTACAAATTGCAATGAAACATGGCACACCATTAGAAAGCTACAGTACTCAGAATTCAGGCCAAAATTGACATTTTTGGGAACAAAAAAGGTTACAGTACGGCCATCTTGAGTCCGATCGACCCAATTTTTTTCATGCCGATGGGCCCTTAGGGTATACAAATATATACGAATGATCAAGGTTATTGATAAAAGTGTCTTCAAAATTTCCCTCAAAAACTTCAAAAATGTGTAAAAAGTGCTGATTTTGGCGAACAACAATGGCTGCCAGTCGGCCATCTTGAATCTGACAGGGCCAGTTTTTGGCCTGAAGATGTGTCTAGGGTAGATACACGTATAAACCAAATATCAAGACATTACCTTGAAGCGTCTTCAAAACTTTGGAACTCTCACGAACTATCTAGATGGTTATCTCTCGACCTAAATAGCTTCAAGACCCATCTCAAAACAACTTTGTTCCATGCAGCATACCATTAAAACTCGGAAAGCGAATTGTATTTAACATTTTTTTGGCAGAATAAAATTTGATTGAATTTGCAATTCGGGCACATGGCTAATTAGCATATCAAGGTTATACACCCGATTTGGTAAAACCTTTTTTTTCGCGAACCTTGCGCAATTGTCAAGGATGAATTTTCTGTAGAGCAAATAAAAATTCCTCCCAAACACCAAATCAACTAAAGATTTCATAGAAATCGATCTTGAAATACAATTTTAAATCTTAAAATAAAACCCGGAAGTAAAACAGTAGACGATACCACGGGTTCACGTGAACACCTGATTTCTGTAAACGAAATGTTGGTTGTGACAAAATTGTTCAGACGGTTTTAGGTGGTAATAAGTACGGAAACGTAACGACCATGGTCGACTTATTCGATGAAATCAGGCCTATGTGATATCCAAATTTTGACTTTTTTATTCTCCAGACCTCCCTGATATAGAAATAAAAAATTTTGGTGGTACGAAAGTGCAATCACAGCGCCAACGGGGACAGAGCCGTGTCAGAGATCGGCGGAGTGAAAATTGAGGTGGACGAACACGAAGAAGTAGGCTATTGCGCTACTTGAATCACGAAAACTCCTGGCGCGGCCCCCGACGCTTTTCGTTGATTAAGTAATAAAAATATCATGCAATGGGTTTTCACAATCTACCGCTGGTATTTACCGGATTTCAATATCACTCCAAAATTCAAAGAAACCTCGAAATATCGAACCGGAATACTTCCGGTAGATATCCGCGGCTGCCCAACCGGGAAACTTATTAGTTTCAATAGATATTGATAGGATCCATCATCTTCACCCGTCAAGGGACTCGAACCCACTAAGCTAAAGCCATGCCAGAATCGGGTCGGGCCAATCACAGCGCTTGTAACAAACCACATTAGGCTTCTGTGGAATTTCCCAGTAAATGGGCCAATCAGCGAACACGTAGCGAACGCGGAAGTATTGTCGCGTGTTGATACATAAAGTCATGCGCAAAAGCGCCAGTAATGAAATCGCGATAATTCACGTGAACAGCTGCTGATATTTTCAGACAAACCAATCACAGGGAAGACACAACTATCTGATTGGCTGATAAAAATTGAAATTTTCCCGATTTAACTTTCGTGAAAAATGCAGAAAACATTTTTATGAGACCCTATTTCAAAATTCTGCTCGCTACGGTTCCGAGAATGGATTACGCTTAAATACGTGATTTGTTCGAATATGCCCTCACTTGGCAAGCAAAAGAGCCTTTTGTGTGGAAACCATGTCATTTAAATTCGCTCCATTTGTATAGTAATAGGCTCAGCCTACGGCTGGCCTAAAAATGAATTGTCGCGGGCGATAAAACCAAAATCTTGAATTGTCGTGACCTTCACACGCTGTTCGACCAAAAAACTTAATGTTCCGACAAGAAAATCGTGTTCGAATGAAAACAATTCTGTTTGATCAAACAATACGCTTTTTGTTTGAACCAAAACTTTTCTTCATTCTGACAAAAAAATGTGTTCGAATAAAAAGCTATGTTATTGTTGAAATGAAAAACTTTGTCCCGGTTAAAAAAATTTGGTTGATCGAAAACAATTTTTTCGAATGAATGTTTGAATGATAACAATTCTGTACAATTGAACGAAGTACTTAAAATTTTGGTTTGGAGAAAAAACTTTTGACAATATACTTGTTCGAACGAAAAACTTGATGTTCTGACCAGAAAATTCTGTTCAAATTAAAACGATTCTGTTCGAGCGAACGATTGTTCGAACAAAAAACCTTTCGTTTGGACAAAAAAAGTTTCTTCAACTTTGGTCTAACGATTTTTTCAAATTGGTTCAATCGAACAGAATATTATTTGTTGGAACGAAATAAATTTTGTTCCGACGAAAGAATTTTTAAGCGAAAGGTCCTATGAACGAAAAAAAGATATTTCTGGGGCTCCGCAGTAACCTTAAGCCGGACGTAGGTCGGCCTGCGACGCGATGCGATCCTCGCGTTGCATCGTAAGTTTCGGCGCAAGTCGGTTGCGATACGATTGTCAGCGACTGTGTACGACTAGTTTCTGCCAGTCGCAAGAGCGTGTAGGTCGGTTGTGACAGTCGTGTCGCGTCGCAGAAAGTAGAACGTCGCAGAACACGTGCGACTCCTTGTGACTGGCGTTGCTGACAGTCGCAACCCGTCGCAAGGGAGCGTAGGTCGATGAGTCGTTGCGACACAATCGTCGCTGGCGAATGGCGTCGCAGTGAGTCACAAGCCGTCGCAAAGCCGACCTACATCCGGCTTAAGTCATTAGCATGTAATGAAATTAATGAATTGTCTCGGGCGATAAAACCAAAATAATGAATTGTCGCGGGCGACAAAACCAAAATAATGAATTGTCGCGGGTGATAAAACCAAAATAATGAATTGTCTCGGGCGACAAAACCAAAATAATGAATTGTCGCGGACGATAAAAACAAAATATTGAATTGTCGCGGGCGATAAAACCAAAAAATGAATTATCGCGGGCGATAAAACCAAAATATTGAATTGTCGCGGGCGATAAAACCAAAATAATGAATTGTCGCGGGCGACAAAACCAAAATATTGAATTGTCGCGGTCGACAAAACCAAAAAAATAGTGTCGCGGGCGACAAAAACAAAGTATAAAACCAAAATAATGAATTGTCGCGGGCGTCAAAACCAAAAACAAGAATTGTCGCGGGCGACAAAACCAAAATAATGAATTGTCGCTGGAGATAAAACCAAAGTAATGAATTGTCGTGGGCGATAAAACCAAAATATTGAATTGTCGCGGGCGACAAAACCAAACTAATGAATTGTCACGGGCGACAAAACCAAAAAAAGAATTGTCGGGGGGACAAAACACAAACAATGAATTGTCGCGCGCGACAAAACCAAAATGGTGAATTGTCACGGGCGACAAAACCAAAATATTGAATTGTCGCGGGCGATAAAACCAAACTAATGAATTGTCGCGGGCGACAAAACCAAAAAAAGAATTGTCGGGGCGACAAAACCAAAATAATGAATTGTCGCGGGCGATAAAACCAAAATAATGAATTGTCGCGGGCGATAAAACCAAAATAATGAATTGTCGCGGGCGATAAAACCAAAATAATGAATTGTCGCGGGCGACAAAACCAAAATGGTGAATTGTCGCGGGCGACAAAACCAAAATAATGAATTTTCGTGGGCGATAAAACCGTAATAATGAATTGTCGCGGGTGATAAAACCAAAATAATGAATTTTCTCAGGCGACAAAACCAAAATAATGAATTATCGCGGGCGATAAAACCAAAATATTGAATTGTCGCGGGCGATAAAATCAAAATATTGAATTGTCGCAGGCGGCAAAACCAAAAAAGAAAAATTTCGCGGGCGACAAAAACAAAATATAAAACCAAAATAATGAATTGCCGCGGGCGACAAAACCAAAAAGAAGAATTGTCGCGGGCGACAAAACCAAAATAATGCATTGTTGCTGGCGATAAAACCAAAGTAATGAATTGTCGTGGGCGATAAAACCAAAATAATGAATTGTCGCGGGCGACAAAATCAAAATCATTGTTTTCTCGCGTTATTTTAGTTTTGTCGTTTTGTCGTAATGTCGCCCTTATTTGCATATTCGTGTTTTTTTATCTTATCAGCCACCATACTAAAGCTTTAAGGTCGCGTAAAACTCGATAAACACTTCAAGCGACACAGCGAACGATCTCCTTTCCCCCACTGCGAACGCTTACTCCGAATGCCAAGTGTGAGTCCAGCATACGGATAGGAGTGTGTTATATACTTGTATTCAGTAAATACCTTGTGGATTGGACAATGATCGGTATGTACTGTAGGAAATATAGAGTATTGATGGTATTGATATAGAGGGCCGCGGCCGAATAAAGTAATATATTCTTTTATTTTGATACCTCGTCGACATAACAGCTTTTCTCCGCTATATCTCTTCGGCGTGTTTAGTTAAGGCCTACGACTCCCCGGTACACTTATGATTTATCTTAGTAAAAACACGGTAAATTTGGTAAAGAAAAATAGGTATTGCTAAATTAACTGCTTGACGCCCGCAGCCAAATCACTGGTAGTAATAAATTAATTTGTACTCGATTTGATTCTCAGAATGAGGAGAAACTCGCAGCTGATTCCCGGAACGACGATGTAGTGACACACGTCGATTTGTCGATGTTTACGGCTCGACAGTGCTTTTAAAATCTAAAGTAGTAAATTTCCTGTGTATCAGTAATATAATTTGATGAGGAAAATGGGTTACTGTTAAAATTAGTTTTTAAAAAACCGCGATAGAATGTGCAATCTTTCGGTAATAAATTTGTTAATTTATGCTTGAATTGATAATCGATGTGACAAGAAACGTGCGGTAGATTTCGGCAAGACGACTTAGAAAAACATGTCGGCTCTTTGAATGGGGCTCAATTTTCGATGTTTACGGCCCGACAGTGCTTTTGTAACGTTGATTCTTCAAAATTCGCACGGAGTATTTGTAGATCGAACTGAGCTGAATGATATTAGACGGATTGTATCGGCAACAGCGGTAATCGAATCTCAATAGGGTTTTCTGTGATGTAACAGAAAACCCTAAATATAGCTGCAAAGCAGTGATAACAGGTTTTCTGAGCAGGCGTGCTATTCATAGTTTGAAAAGTGGATAATAGAAATATATCAATACGGGATACGCATTTGACGTGTCAAGTCACACCAATGCGGTTTAACATAACATAATTTATAGTTATAGTCAAATTGGGGGTTACTCGGGTCGTTTATTGTCTGCGGAGTCGAGTAGATCGGTTACCCGTCTGTAACATTGGTTACGGAAACGACTCGTCAGCTTGATGAGTTGTATGTATTATGATTGTGCGCCACCTGCATCTTCCGAAATAATGTTCAATTATTTGAAGGGAGGATTGAAATCAATTATCAACGTACATCTGAATATGTAATAGTCCTTAGTAACTTTCTGTTGCAGAGGGCATAGAAAAGATTTTGAAATTATTTGATTAAAATATAAATTTTATTTACGAAAAATAAACTATTATGGTCAGTACAAATTGAAAATTCATAGTGTATTTTTAAGAACAAGCTTACATAGCTTACAGAATACATCACGTGCATTTGAATTTTATAGGTGATGGGTAAAAATCAACGTGTGACAGAAAAAAATGTAGTTAATTATTTAACAATATCGAAATATGTGCTCTCTTTTTAAACTAATGGAGTGATACGCAATTAATCACATGGCCTGTATTAAAAGATAGAACATACAAGTTGGATATTTATAAGTCGAAACATGTGAACAGAAACTAAAACTTTGATGTCAGTGACCAGTATCGAATTACACCACGACAATTGGCTTTAAACTCAACAAACATTATTAAAGAATGTTTCAAACAAAATGCTTTATATAACGACATGAATAAACTTGTTCTACAAAACAAGAAAGTACATTTTGAACTTTTGAATGGTCGAATCCCATTTATTCACAGTAACCTGTGATGTGGCGATCCTCGGAGCCATCATTCTTGATGACGTCACTAACAAGTAGTCACGGCCGTCGCGTGCACTCATTTCTTTGAAAATCTAGCTTCCTCGCGGAGCGGGACCTGGTGACGCTGCGCCCCACCCCCTTCGCGCTGAGAAATATCTTATTCCCAGCCAGCAAAGACAGGTTCTAAAGATCATAGAGTGCATCGCTGGAGGGTTTCCGATCCAATTTGAATTGGTGCGGTGGCGCTCTCGATGCGGAAGTTTTTGTGAATTTTTCAGTCGGCGATGGACGTTTATCGTTGTAAGTGATGTAATATGTAAAAAAAATGCAGCGAAACCTATCTCAATTAGTTTTTAGCGATGCAGCGGAACTAATAAGGAACATTTTGATATATAACATGACTATAGTACACTAATCACTATCCCTGATGGAATAATAAGCTCCACTCGACAAACTCGTTCCCGTGCATTTTTATCTCTCTGTTTCACACACACACAGCCCCTCTACCATCAATGCCTAACCCCTGTTCGACCAACTGTGCGCGTTTTCCTTTGAAACATAAGCCTAATTGTAAAAGATAAGCATTAATCTATGTTAATGCTGCATCTTTATCATGAAACCTAAGAAAGATTATTCTATTATTTAGGCTTATTCAAATTTTCTGTCCACTACCACGTGGAAATAAGACCCAGTCAAAATTGCGCATCACGCTTTGACGAAGAAATTGGTTCTAGGCTATAAATTTTACGACTCAAAAGAATCTTTTCCTCAACAAAGCCGCTTTTAGTTTGATGCAAAATGAAATTTGCTTTAAAAATGTGTAACTAGGCCTAATCAAAAGGATATTTCAAAAGCAAACTTTGCCGGGCCAAGAGCCATATTGAATTCAATTTTTTCCGAACCATTATGCCTCTTTCATCATAACATTATTTATCCTATTTCAAGATCTTAGGCCTACAAGTAGAGAGAGAGGGCCTACGTTGGGTTCAAATCGGAATTTTAAGATTTATTTAATTTAATTCCAGGTTTTCATTGTAGATTATCAAAGACATGTGGCGTTGTGGGAGTTCATAGTTGTTTGATAATCCATCATTTGTAAGTGTAAGGCTATTTGAGGGATTCGAAACCGACATTTTGTAAATTTTGTAAATTTTGTAGCTTTATTACGTTTAATTCCAGATGTTTATCATGACACGCTTCATTTTGGGGGTTTGTCAGCGAGTTGGTATGCTGTCGGCAGAAGTAGTTTGATAATTCGTTTCATGTAAGTAAACAGCTATTTGAAGGATTCGAAACCGAAATCTGTATTGTGAATTTTTTAGTTGTATTTTGTTTGATTCTAGGTGAATAGGACATGATTCATTTTGGGAGTTTGTCCGCGAGTTTGTATACTGTCAAATGAAGTGTCTTCGTCAATTTGTCGTATGTAAGTATCAATCTATAGGTTATATAGGCCCTATTAGGGGTTCGATACAGAAATTTGGTGAATTCCTCAGATTTATTTTAATTCATTCCAGGTTGTTATCAGAAAAATATGTACTTTATTTCATATTAGTCTTTGATTGAAAACTAAAACTGGATGATAGTTCTAAATTTGATGTTGATTCACATGACCAATCTAGTAAGTATGGCTCACTCGTCTTTTAGAATAAGAGACCTATTGCATTAATCCTTCAATTCAAGTTGCTATACAACCTTTTATACAGATATTTACCTTATCAATATAAACATGTATTTGCCATTAGCCATACAATTCAGTAAAACTTTTCCCGTCCAGATTTTGAAACATCATTTGACTCAATTTTTCCTCCTAGAAAATAGCTTTACCTCATTCCAATCTTCGCAGTAAAAGTGAATGTAGCATGTATGATTCCCATCCATCAATTTTGTCTTGTTTCGTATTTTTAGCGAAAATCTCGAAAAAGTCTGACGTCGAGGCAGGTGGTGGCCAGACAAAGACATATTCTTGGGAAATATTTAAAGACGCATGGCAAACACACTTATTGTTCAATTTTTTCTATCCTTATTTTGAAATTAAAGTATTGTAATAAACTATTGATTTATTTTTGTTGATCAACGCAACTAGTTTTGTTGTTTTCTTTCTTAATTTACATTTGAATTGGATGGTTATCTTGCGTAGGAGTCAGTTTGTCATCGAAGCAATACAGTCTAACTTGTTGACGTCTCAGATGCAGCGGGGCAGGGCGGTCATTATATTGTGGACTTATCCAAATTACACTTACACAGCCCAACGTTTTTCAGTGTGTAAACTCCGTCGTACTCGGCATTATAAGACAGTGAGGAATTGAGTTTTAGTCACCTGAGCCCTCGGCTTGATTCGACCAAAAAGACCTTAACTGACTTCACAGAATTTGATTATGAGTCAAGGATTTTCTAAATTTCTGAATGCTTTCTCTGGTTTTAAGATCAATTCAAATTCAACCTTCAAAATATTTTATTGAAAGAAATTCTACTGAAGACAGATTTTGAAATAAAGGATATATCCAGGCAAATAATTATAGCAAAATCAACTGATGATCATCAAGGTGAAGTTTTCATTCATCTTCGGCTAATTTGTCTACCCCTGATGATTGAAGCATTTTGGTTACTCGTGCCAATTAGTCAGCCACAGTCGATTTTCATGCCATCTGACCTCTTTCCATCTGTAATTAAGCAAACAAATGTAAGAATTACTTAGCTACAGTCTCGTAGAGCATAGACACCAAGCCACGTGGCATTGGTATTTTAAGGGCTATTCAGTTTACTCCAAAACAAGTCAATGATTAACATTAAAAAAGCTTCATATCAAGGGTATGTCGCAGGACTCGTGACGCCCAGGAATTATCATCCCATAATTACAATGAATCCAATTCTGCATGTACGTTAGCACGACTGATTACTAATCCAAATATTGCATTAAAAAAAAAATTACGCAAAACGTCAAGTACTTACAGCATCTGAGACAGTTGCGCTTAAGTTAGCGTGTTAAGTTACGTCTTTGGCTGTCAATGTCGAAAAAGCCTAATTTGAAACATACATTTGCGCACTGTGGTTTAATATTCCTGCAAGAATCCGCAAAGGAATTGAAGACCGTAGTGACCAGTTCATTCCACGAATAATAGCTGGAAAGAAAGTAATCAAAATAAATTGTCATGCACATTCAGTGTAAACCAGGCCATAACTAGCTGCTATTAAGGCATTCCACTGACTGGCTCTACCCATTATATTTAGGGCCTAAATCTATTCTAGGCGCATCCCCCAAAAAAGCTAGGCATTAAGTAAGTAGCCAACAATGATCATTGCTTCACCCAGTAGGCCTACTCATTTGCTACCATACTCATATTATTAAAGAAATCATTTAATACATTCCCTGGTTAACGGATTCTCACCTTAAAATACATCATAGAACTATAACGGAATATCCGTTATAGATACATAAACTCCGCTGTCGTTGTCATCGATACGAGTCGTCAACTGAACGTAGCCAACGTAAATTGATTTACGAATAGAATTAATCAATTGACTCATTTTAGAAATCATGGTTTCGTGAAATTCATTAAAGCCCTAAAACTCGCGATAAATTTAA
The DNA here is from genome assembly GCF_964204645.1 of Tubulanus polymorphus. NCBI lineage: Eukaryota > Metazoa > Nemertea > Palaeonemertea > Tubulaniformes > Tubulanidae > Tubulanus > Tubulanus polymorphus. The sequence continues at coordinate 15,003,260 of NC_134029.1, read as the reverse complement.
GCCGAAAATAATTTCAACCATCCACCATGTTGTTTCATTAATAAAACAATTGTTGCGCGCCGGCGCTGTACTGTGATAATGCATGGTTTCACTGGGATTCGAACCCTCGACCTCTCAGTTGGGAGTCAAACACCTTATCCCACCATGCCACAGGACAGGACGCTGTATTATCATTAGTGGGAGTACCGGACAGGGCGAGTCGCGATTGCTACTATCATCCGGTGTTATCTTTCAGTAAGTAATTTTAAGTTTAAAATAGGACGGAGAGTGCATAGGTATAATCTACGCGGAGCGAATGCGTGTTATATTACTATCAGAATTCTACATTTCAATTAGAAGCAGTTAGTTGTCGAATCTGATAGAAGATGAATTTTATGAGCGAAAAAAAAGTGGAAAATATGTAAATAATAATAATAACAATCAACAGAATTACAAAAGGGTTTTCGACGAAAGTCAGAAAACCCTAATAATAATAATAAATATAGCTGCAAAGCAGCGATAACGGGTTTTCTGCACAGTCTGAGAATCCTGTTCAACGGTGGATTTCAACAAAGCATTTTATAAGGCTCAACATCAGCCATTACTAAACAGGCTATTAGGAAACAGTATCAATGATAGGTCGCCCAAATGGCTCAGCAGTTATCTCTGAACGGAAACTTGTAACCGAAATCAACGGAACGCCTCATCTTGGAATGAGACGGTCTAACTAGTGGAGTCACGCAAGGTAGTATCCTAAGTCGTCTTCTGTTTAATGTCCTGACAAATGACATACACAGTAATCCCAAATATACCAGACCGAGTAAATTTCCAAAACGACCTTAACACACTGTTCGACCAAATAACTTAATGTTCCGACAAAACCACGGGCGAAAAAACCAAAATTATGAATTGTCGGGGGTGACAAAACCAAAATATTGAATTGTCACGGGTGACAAAACAAAAATAATGAATTGTCGCGGGCGATAAAACCAAAATATTGAATTGCCGTGGGCGACAAAACCAAAATATTGAATTGTCGAGGGCGACAAAACCAAAATATTTAATTGTCACGGGCGACAAAACAAAAATAATGAATCGTCGCGGGCGATAAAACCAAAATAATGAATTGTCGCGGGCGATAAAACCACAATAATGAATTGTCGCGGGCGTTAAAACCAAAATATTGAATTGTCATACTAAGCCATTCTACTATTCAACGCCCCCTGGTGACTATATGGAATAACTAATGTCCTTAAAAACTCACCACAATCATAGACGATGTCATGATCTACAACTTTGCAATGGATCATGGTCACAAAATATGCCTAGGTACCAATCTAATAAGGAAATACTAAGCCATTCTACTATTCAACGCCCCCTGGTGACTATATGGAATAACTAATGTCCTTAAAAACTCACCACAATCATAGACGATGTCATGAACTACAACTTTGCAATTGATCATGGTTACAAAATATGCCTTGGTACAAATATAATATAGCAATACTAACTTATTGTATTATTCAACGCCCCCTGATGGCCACATACTAAAACCAATGACCTTGAAACTCCCCAAAATCATAGAACACGTTATGGGCTACAACTTTCCAATTGAATATAGTAACACAATATGCTTAGGTATCGATTTAATGTGGAAAAACTTTTTCCCACCTACGAATGAGTACTGATGACACCAAGATGGCCGCCAATTGCGTCATAATTGGCTGATCAAAAATACCTGTCCCAGGTATAAAACATCCCTCTCTAAGGAATACCCATCAGCAATTGCAATGAGAAATGGCAAACCAGTAGGAAGCTACAGGACCTAGAATTCTGGCCAAAATTGACATTTTTGGGCACTAAAAAGGTAGGCCGGCCATCTTGAGTCAGATCGACCCAATTTTATTATGCTGATGGGCCTTTGGTAGATTCAAATATAAACGAAAGATCAAGGTAATTGATCAAAGCGTCTTCAAAATTTCCCACGAAAACTTCGAAAATGTTAAAAAGTGCTGATTTTGGCAAACAACAATGGCTGCCAGTCGGCCATCTTGAATCTGACAGGGCCAGTTTTTGGGCTGACGATGGGTCTAGGGTAGATACATGTATAAATCAAATATCAAGACATTACCTTGAAGCGTCTTCAAAACTTCCCAAAATAACTGGATTCCGTCTATGGACGGACGGACGGACGAAAAGTGAACACAATAGCCCGCTGGGACTAAAGTCCCAAGTGGACTGAAAAAGAATTGTCACGGGCGACAAAACCAAACTAATGAATTGTCGCGGATGATAAAACCAAAATATTGAATTGTCGCGGGTGATAAAACCAAACTAATGAATTGTCGCGGGCAATAAAACAAAAATATTGAATTGTCGCGGGCGATAAAACCAGAATAATGAATTGTCTCGGGCGATAAAACCAAAATAATGAATTGTCGCGGGCGACAAAACCAAAATAATGAATTGTCGCGGGCGATAAAACCAAAATAATGAATTGTCTCGGGCGACAAAACAAAAATAATGAATTGTCGAGGGCGATAAAACCAAAATAATGAATTGTCGCGGGCGATAAAACCACAATAATGAATTGTCGCGGGCGTTAAAACCAAAATATTGAATTGCCGCGGCGATAAAACCAAAATAATGAATTGTCGCGGACGACAAAAACAAAATATTGAATTGTTGCGTGCGACAAAACCAGAATAATGAATTGTCGTGGGCGACAAAACCAAACTAGGGGTGCAGGGACACCATGCTCACTTGGGAAGTGGTTTCAAATGCTCAACAATCTAACAATTTCAATACACAACGCCCTCTAGTGACCATATACAAAAACCAATGACCTTGAAAACCACCACAATCATAGAACATGTGAGCAGCTATGATTTTGTAATTGATTGTGAAATATGCCTCGTTACCAATTTAATATGGAAATACTAAGTTATTCTACTATTCAACGCCCCTGGTGACCATATGCAAAACCCAATGACCTTAAAACTCACCACAATTGTAGTACATGTCATGAAATACAACTTTGCAATTGATCATAGTAACAAATATGCCTAGGTACCAATCTAATAAGGAAATACTTAGCCATTCTACTATTCAGCGCCCCCTGGTGACTATATGGAATAACTAATGTCCTTAAAAACTCACCACAATCATAGACGATGTCATGAACTACAACTTTGCAATGGATCATGGTTACAAACTATGCCTAGGTACCAATCTAATAAGGAAAAACTAAGCTTTTCTACTATTCAACGACCCCTGGTGACTATATGGAATAACTAATGTCCTTAAAAACTCACCACAATCATAGACGATGTCATGAACTACAACTTTGCAATTGATCATGGTAACAAAATATGCCTTGGTACAAATATAATATAGCGATACTAAGTTATTGTATTATTCAACGCCCCCTGATGGCCACATACAAAAACCAATGACCTTGAAACTCACCAAAATCATAGAACACTTTATGGGCTACAACTTTCCAATTGAATATAGTAACACAATATGCTTAGGTATCAATCTAATGTGGAAAAACTTTTTCCCACCTACGAATGAGTACTGATGACACAAGATGGCCGCCAATTGCGTCATAATTGGCTGATCAAAATACCTAAGCCAGGTATAAAACATCCCTCTCTAAAGAATACCCATCAGCAATTGCAATGAGAAATGGCAAACCAGTAGGAAGCTACAGGACCTAGAATTCTGGCCAAAATTGACATTTTTGGGCACTAAAAAGGTCATAGGACGGCCATCTTGAGTCAGATCGACCCAATTTTCTTATGCTGATGGGCCTTTGGTAGATTCAAATATAAACGAAAGATCAAGGTAATTAATCAAAGCGTCTTCAAAATTTCCCACGAAAACTTCGAAAATGTTTAAGAAGTGCTGATTATGGCAAACAACAATGGCTGCCAGTCGACCATCTTGAATCTGACAGGGCCAGTTTTTGGGCTGACGATGTGTCTAGGGTAGATACATGTATAAACCAAATATCAAGACATTACCTTGAAGCGTCTTCAAAACTTCCAGAAATAACTGGATTCCGTCTATGGACGGACGGACGGACGGACGAAAAGTGAACGCAATAGCCCGCTGGGACTAAAGTCCCAAGTGGACTGAAAAAGAATTGTCGCGGGCGACAAAACCAAACTAATGAATTGTCGCGGGCGAAAAAACCAAAAAAAGAATTGTCGGGTGACAAAACCAAAAAAATGAATTGTTGCGGGCGACAAAACCAAAATGGTGAATTGTTGCGGGCGACAAAACCAAAATAATGAATTGTCGCGGGCGATAAAACCGTAATAATGAATTGTCGCGGGCGATAAAACCAAAATAATGAATTGTCTCGGGCGACAAAACCAAAATAATGAATTATCGCGGGCGATAAAACCAAAATATTGAATTGTTGCAGGCGATAAAACCAAAATATTGAAATGTCTCGTGGGACAAAATTATCGCGGGCGATAAAACCAAAATATTGAATTGTCGCGGGCAATAAAACCAAAATAATGATTTGTCGCGGGCGACAAAACCAAAATATTGAATTGTCGTGGGCGACAAAACCAAAAAAAAAATTGTCGTGGGTGACAAAAAAAAAATATAAAACCAAAATAATGAATTGTCGCGGGCGATAAAAACAAAATATAAAACCAAAATAATGAATTGTTGCGGGCGACAAAACCAAAAGAAGAATTGTCGCGGGCGACAAAACCAAAATAATGAATTGTCGCTGGAGATAAAAGCAAAGTAATGAATTGTCGCGGGCGATAAAACCAAAATATTGAATTGTCGCGGGAGACAAAACCAAACTAATGAATTGTCGCGGGCGACAAAACCAAAAAAAGAATTGTCGGGGTGACAAAACCAAAATAATGAATTGTCGCGGGTGACAAAAACCAAAATGGTGAATTGTCCAGGGGACAAAACCAAAATGGTGAATTTCCGTGGGCGACAAAACCAAACTAATGAATTGTCGCGGGCGAAAAAACCAAAAAAAGAATTGTCGGGTGACAAAACCAAAAAAATGAATTGTTGCGGGCGACAAAACCAAAATGGTGAATTGTTGCGGGCGACAAAACCAAAATAATGAATTGTCGCGGGCGATAAAAACGTAATAATGAATTGTCGCGGGCGATAAAACCAAAATAATGAATTGTCTCGGGCGACAAAACCAAAATAATGAATTATCGCGGGCGTTAAAACCAAAATATTGAATTGTTGCAGGCGATAAAACCAAAATATTGAATTGTCGCGGGCGACAAAACCAAAAAAAAAATTGTCGCAGGCGACAAAAACAAAATATAAAACCAAAATAATGAATTGTCGCGGGCGACAAAACTAAAAAGAAGGATTGTCGCGGGCGACAAACCAAAATAATGAATTGTCGCTGGCGATAAAACCAAAGTTATGAATTGTCGTGGGCGATAAAACCAAAATATTGAATTTTTCGCGGGCGACAAAACCAAAATATTGAATTGTCGCGGGCGACAAAATCAAAATCATTGTTTTCTCGCGTTATTTTAGTTTTGTCGTTTTGTCGTAATGTCGCCCTCATTTGCATATTCGTGTTTTTTTATCGTATCAGCCACCATACTTAAGCCTTAAGGTCGCGTAAAACTCGATAAACACTTCAAGCGACACAGCGAACGATCTCCTTTCCTCCACAGCGAACGCTTACTCCGAATGTCAAGTGTGAGTCCAGCCTACGGATAGGAGTGTGTTGTATACTTGTATTTAGTAAATACCTTGTGGATTTGACAATGATCGGTATGTCCTGTAGGAAATATAGAGTATTGATGGTATTGATAAAGAGGTTGAAGCCCGCGGCCGAATAAAGTAATATATTTCTTAATTTTGATACCTCGTCGACGTAACAGCTTTTCTCCGTTATATCTCTTGTTTAGTTTAGGCCTACGACTCCCCGGTACACTTATGATTTATCTAAGTAAATACACGGTTAATTTGGTAAAGAAAAATAGGTATTGCTAAACTAACTGCTTGACGCCCGCAGCCAAATCACTGGTAGTTATAAATTAATTTGTACTCGATTTAATTCTCATGATGAGGAGAAACTCGCAGCTGATCCCCGGAACGACGATGTAGTAACACACGTCGATTCGTCGATGTTTACGGCTCGACAGTGCTTTTAAAATCTAAAGTAGTAAATTTCCAGTGTATCGGTAATATGATTTGATGAGGAAAATGGGCTATTGTTAAAATCACTGTTTGAAGACCGCGACTGAATGTGAAGTCTGCGGCAATAAATTAGTTCATTTATACTTGAATTGATAATCGAAGTGACAGTCGGTCTGCGGGTTGATTTCGGGATGACGACTCGAAAAACATGTCGCCCCATTGAATGTGGCTAAATTTTCGATGTTTACAGCCCGACAGCGCTTTTGTAACGACGATTCGTGAAAAAACACGCGGGCTATTTGTAGATCACAGTGAGCTGAACAATATTATATGGATTGTATATGAAACAGCGGTAAGGTAACAAAGCCTATGTTCTTTTGGTAAAAATAGTGTGGAAGAAAATAATAATAATAATAATCACGCGGATATCAATAGGGTTTTCTGTGAAATAACAGAAAACCCTAATAATAATAACAAGAAACACGCGAATCTCAATAGGGTTTTCTGTGATGTAACAGAAAACCCTAAATATAGCAGCAAAGCAGCGATAACGGGTTTTCTGAGCAGGCGTGCTATTCATAATTTGAAAAGTGGATAAAAGAAATATATCAATACGGGACACGAATTTGATGTGTCAAGTCACACCAATGCGGTTTAACATAACATAATTTATAGTTATAGTCAAATTGGGGGTTACTCGGGTCGTTTAGTTGTCTGTGGAGTCGAGTAGAATGGTTACCCGTCTGTAATATTGGTTACGGAAACGACTCGTCAGCTTGATGAGTTGTATGTATTATGATTGTGCGCCACCTGCATTTTCCGAAATAATGTTCATATAATTATTTGAAGGGACGATTGAAATCAATTATCAACGTACATCTGAATATGTAATAGTCCTTAGTAAGTTTCTGTTGCAGAGGGCATAGAAAAGATTTTGAAATTATTTAATTAAAATATAAATTTTATTTACGAAAAATAAACTATTATGTTCAGTACAAATTGAAAATTCATAGTGTATTTTTAAGAACAAGCTTACATAGCTTACAGAATACATCACGTACATTTGAATTTTATAAGTGATGGGTAAAAATCAACGTGTGACAGAAAAAAATGTAGTTAATCATTTAACAATATCGAAATATGTGCTCTCTTTTTAAACTTATGGAGCGATACGCAATTAATCACATGGCCTGTATTAAAAGATAGAACATACAAATTGGATATTTATAAGCGGAAACATGTGAACAGAAACTAAAACTTTGATGTCAGTGACCAGTAGTATGGAATTACACAACGACAATTGGCTTTAAACTCATCAAACAGAGAGATGTGTACGTCAAAGACTTCCGCAAATGTGAAAAACTGTATCTCAAATGGACTAAACTACGCTTGGATTTATCTTACTTTCAAAGATGCATGGAATTACGAATCTGCCCAAAGTTTTTATTATTCAAACCTCCGAAACTGAGAGCGTATGCAAGTAATGATAATCTCAAACTCGAAATCTTGAAGAATCAAATCGAAAATGTTAAAACCGAATTATCTAAAACCAACAGTAAATTGAAGAAAATCAAATCCGATTTATGCGAGAAATTGACCTGGATTCAAACAATCATTTGGCTCACTAGACTTAACCAGAAAGGCAGGAAACTAACTTCGGAAACACAGCAACGTCATGAACGCAAGCTTTTAAACTTGTGGAAAGATCAGCGCCAGCACCCAGCACCGGATTGCTTAATCAATAGATCAAATTATCAACTATCCCTAGAAGAAACTGAGATACTACGTTACGGCTTAAAGCATCACATTCTTCCGAAAAATATCAACGAAATCGACCTTAAATCACGTATTGAAAAAACTGTTTACCACAAAAATAGGACTATATCTGGCGGCGAACCGAATGTGAATAACTCTTTCCTTGAAAGTATTAGACATGCGACCATCTCATTTATCAACAGCGCTAAATCAGTATGTGGCTCGACCTGGAACCGACGTTTCTACCGTACGATTGAAAAACTTCGAAAAAACAAGGACATTAAGATCTGCTCATTTGACAAAGGCAACGGCATTGTTATTTTGGACTCTAACGAATATTTCGATAAATTAGATAAAATTGTATTTGATAAAAGTAAATTTACTGAAATCAAAAATGTGAGAAAGAATCACCCTGTCATATCTAATGAAACCAAAATCTGCGGATTTCTGAGAAAACATGTGAAACAGTATGTAAGTTCAGAAATATTTGATTCTATCTACCCAAGCGGTAGCCAACCTGGTAAATTATATGGTTTGTGCAAAGTGCATAAAGATAACTTTCCATTTCGACCCGTTGTATCAATGATCGACACTGCTGAATATAACCTGCCCAAATATCTCGATAAAATCATTAAACCACATATACCGTCTAAATTCATGTTAAATAGCACTTGGGAGTTCCTTAAAAAACTGAAACAATTCGTTTTTAAACCTTCTGATATTCTAATAAGTTTTGATGTAGAGTCACTTTTCACTAATGTTCCATTGAAAGAAACCATTGATATAGTTTCCGATTATATATATGCTTCCGACTCTAAACCTACATATGATCAGGCTACATTCAAAGAATTACTTAAAATCGCAACTTCGGGTTTGTTTATGTACAATGATCGTATTTTCAAGCAAGTTGATGGGGTCACCATGGGCAGCCCCTTAGGCCCAACCTTAGCGAACTTTTGTCTTGCCCATTTTGAAAACTTGCTCCTCTCCAAAACTAATTACAAACCGACATTATACCTGAGATACGTGGACGATATTTTCGGCATATTTCGAAATGTATCCAGTTATAGACTATTTTTTGAAGAATTGAATCGCCTCCATTCTAACCTTAAATTCACTTTTGAACTAGGTCCTAATCTATTACCTTTTCTCGATACCGAAATACAAACTCCGTTAGAAACCGGTAGTGACTTTATATCTCGAGTGTACAGGAAAGCTTCCAACACAGGCCTACTTTTGAACTTCAACGCCATGTGTCCGTATAAATGGAAAATAGGACTCATCAATACCATGCTTTTTCGTGCCTACAATATTTGCAGTGATTGGACCATCTTTTCAGAAGAAATCAATTTCTTGAAAAATCTGTTTAAATCTAATGCGTTTCCTATTCATGTCATCGATCAATGTATTAATAGATTTTTGAAATCAAAACAGAACTCAGAACCTCAACCGAAACCTGTTGAAGATGGAATTGATCTATTCATTTCATTACCGTATATTGGTAACCCGTCAATCCTATTTGCCCGAAAATTTAAAATATCTATTTAAAAGGAATTTTGAAATCAACTTGAAATGTGCATTCACTACGACCAAAATTAAGAATTTTTTCTCTTTGAAATGTGCTACCCCTAAATCGCTGAAGGCTAAAGTCATATATAAATTTAATTGTTTATGTGATATAAACACTTCCTATATTGGGAAAACTAAACGACATTTGGCCATCAGGATTAAGGAACACAGATCAAAGACTTCTGCGATTGGACAACATCTCGCAATTTGTCACACTTGTGATCAGGAATTCAGTAACAACAAATTCAAAATTCTAGACAAAGGTTCATCTGATCTCGACTGTAAAATTAGGGAGGCCCTGTTTATTAAAGCGCAACGACCCTCTTTAAATCAACAATTATTTCAAAACGGCTCATCCTTTATCCTAAATGTATTCAAATAATTAGTTTGTAATTAAATACTTGGTTTGTAATTTGCTTAGAATTTAGCACTTGTAATTTTGTAACTTATGTTGTATATAAACCTGTAGTTTAATCATTTGATTCACTTGTATTTCACCTGATGAGGGGATATGATCCCGAAAACGTTCGTGTTAATAAACTGTATTTACTCATTAGAAAATGAGGTTTTTAATGTTATCGCTTCTATGGTTATTCAACAAACATTATTAAAGAATGTTTCAAACAAAATGCTTTATATAACGACATGAATAAACTTGCTTTACAAAACAAGAAAGTACATTTTGAACTTTTGAATGGTCGAATCCCATTTATTCACAGTAACCTGTGATGTGGCGATCCTCGGAGCCATCATTCTTGATGACGTCACTAACAAGTGGTCACGGCCGTCGCGTGCACTCATTTCTTTGAAAATCTAGCTTCCTCGCGGAGCGGGACCTGGTGACGCTGCGCCCCGCCCCCTTCGCGCTGAGAAATATCTTATTCCCAGTCAGCAAAGACAGGTTCTAAAGATCATAGAGCGCATCGCTGGAGGGTTTCCGATCCAATTTGAATTGGTGCGGTGGCGCTCTCAATGCGGAAGTTTTTGTGAATTTTTCAGTCGGCGACGGACGTTTATCGTTGTAAGTGATGTAATATGTAAAAAAATGCAGGGAAACCTATCTCAATTTGTTTTTAGCGATGCAGCGGAACTAATAAGGAATATTTTGATATATAACAATAACATTAGTCATTACTATAGTACACTATCCCTGATGGAATAATAAGCTCCACTCGACAAACTCGTTCCCGTGCATTTTTATCTCTGTTTCAGCACACACACAGCCCCTCTACCATCAATGCCTAACCCCTGTTCGACCAACTGTGGGCGTTTTCCTTTGAAACATAAGCCTAATTGTAAAAGATAAGCATTAATCTATGTTAATGCTGCATCTTTATCATGAAACCTAAGAAAGATTATTCTATTATTTAGGCCTATTCAAATTTTCTGTCCACTACCACGTGGAAATAATAAGACCCAGTCAAAATTGCGCATCACGCTTTGACCAAGAAATTGGTTCTAGGCTATAAATTTTACGACTCAAACGAATCTTTTCCTCAACAAAGCCGCTTTTAGTTTGATGCAAAATGAAATTTGCTTTTAAAATGTGTAACTAGGCCTAATCAAAAGGATATTTCAAAAGCAAACTTTGCCGGGCCAAGAGCCATATTGAATTCAATTTTTTCCGAACCATTATGCCTCTTTCATCATAACATTATTTATCCTATTTCAAGATCTTAGGCCTACAAGTAGAGAGAGGGCCTACGTTGGGTTCAAATCGGAATTTTAAGATTTATTTCATTTAATTCCAGGTTTTCACTGTAGATTATCAAAGACATGTGGCGTTGTGGGAGTTCATGGTTGTTTGATAATCCATTATTTGTAAGTGTAAGGCTATTTGAGGGATTTGAAACCGACATTTTGTAAATTTTGTAGCTTTATTACGTTTAATTCAAGATGTTTATCATGACATGTTTCATTTCGGGGGTTTGTCAGCGAGTTGGTATGCTGTCGGCAGAAGTAGTTTGATAATTCGTTTCATGTAAGTAAACAGCTATTTGAAGGATTCGAAACCGAAATCTGTATTGTGAATTTTTTAGTTGTATTTTGTTTGATTCTAGGTGAATAGGACATGATTCATTTTGGGAGTTTGTCCGCGAGTTTGTATACTGTCAAATGAAGTGTCTTCGTCAATTTGTCGTATGTAAGTATCAATCTATAGGTTATATAGGCCCTATTAGGGGTTCGATACAGAAATTTGGTGAATTCCTCAGATTTATTTTAATTCATTCCAGGTTGTTATCAGAAAAATATGTACTTTATTTCATGTTAGTCTTTGATTGAAAACTAAAACTGGATGATAGTTCTAAATTTGATGTTGATTCACATGACCAATCTAGTAAGTATGGCTCACTCGTCTTTTAGAATAAGAGACCTATTGCATTAATCCTTAAATTCAAGTTGCTATACAACCTTTTATACAGATATTTACCTTATCAATATAAACATGTATTTGCCATTAGCCATACAATTCAGTAAAACTTTTCCCGTCCAGATTTTGAAACATCATTTGACTCAATTTTTCCTCCTAGAAAATTGCTTTAGCTCATTCCAATGTTCGCAGTAAAAGTGAATGTAGCATGTATGATTCCCATCCATCAATTTTGTCTTGTTTCGTATTTTTAGCGAAAATCTCGAAAAAGTCTGACGTCGAGGCAGGTGGTGGCCAGACAAAGACATATACTTGGGAAATATTTAAAGACGCATGGCAAGCACACTTATTGTTCACTTTTTCCTATCCTCATTTTGAAATTGAAGTATTGTAATAAACTATTGATTTATTTTTGTTGATCAACGCAACTAGTTTTGTTGTTTTCTTTCTTAATTTACATTTGAATTGGATGGTCATCTTGCGTAGGAGTCAGTTTGTCATCGAAGCAATACAGTCTAACTTGTTGACGTCTCAGATGCAGCGGGGCAGGGCGGTTTTTATATTGTGGACTTATCCAAATAACACTTACACAGCCCAAAGTGTTTCAGTGTGTAAACGGCATTATAAGACAGTGAGGAATTGAGTTTTAGTCACCTGAGCCCTCGGCTTGATTCGACCAAAAAGACCTTAACTGACTTCACAGAATTTGATTATGAGTCAAGGATTTTCTAAATTTCTGAATGCTTTCTCTGGTTTTAAGATCAATTCAAATTCAATCTTCAAAATATTTTATTGAAAGAATTTCTACTGAAATCAGATTTTGAAATGAAGGATATATCCAGGCAAATAATTATAGCAAAATCAACTGATGATCATCAAGGTGAAGTTTTCATTCATCTTCGGCTACTTTCTGTACCCCTGATGATTGAAGCATTTTGGTTACTCGCGCCAATTAGCCACAGTCGATTTTCATGCCATCTGACCTCTTTCCATCTGTAATTAAGCAATCAAATGTAAGAATTACTTAGGTAAGGAGCGAAATAATATATAGATATCTTAGGAGACTATTTGAAATCATGAGTTTGTTGTGAAAATCTATTGCTACAGTCTCGTAGAGCATAGACACCAAGCCACGTGGCATTGGTATTTTTAGGGCTATTCAGTTTACTCCAAAACAAGTCAATGATTAACATTAAAAAAGCTTCATATCAAGGGTATGTCGCAGGACTCGTGACGCCCATGAATTATCATCCCATAATTACAATGAATCCAATTCTGCATGTACGTTAGCACGACTGATTACTTATCCAAATATTGCATTCCAAAAAAAAATTACGCAAAGCGTCAAGTACTTACAGCATCTGAGACAGTTGCGCCTAAGTTAGCGTGTTAAGTTACGTCTTTGGCTGTCAATGTCGAAAAAGCCTAATTTTAAACATACATTTGCGCACTGTGGTTTAATATTCCTGCAAGAATCCGCAAAGGAATTGAAGACCGTAGTGCCCAGTTCATTCCACGAATAATAGCTGGAAAGAAAGTAATCAAAATAAATTGTCATGCACATTCAGTGTAAACCAGGCCATAACTAGCTGCTATTAAGGCATTCCACTGACTGGCTCTACCCATTATATTTAGGGCCTAAATCTATTCTAGGCGCATCCCCCAAAAAAGCTAGGCATTAAGTAAGTAGCCAACAATGATCATTGCTTCACCGAGTAGGCCTACTCATTTGCTACCATACTCATATTATTAAAGAAATCATTTAATACATTCCCTGGTTAACGGATTCTCACCTTAAAATACATCATAGAACTATAACGGAATATCCGTTATAGTTCTATGAATACATAAACTCTGCTGTCGTTGTCATCGATACGAGTCGTCAACTGAACGCGGAAGTAAAATTCCGTGTGGAAATTCCTACAATTTCTGTCCATATCACATTGATTTGACCCCGAAATCTTCAGGAAATGTAGCCAACGTAAATTGATTTACGAATAGAATTAATCAATTGACTCATTTTAGATATCATGGTTTCGTGAAATTCATTAAAGTCCTAAAACTCGCGATAAATTTAAGCCGAAAATGATTTCAACCAACCACCATGTTGTTTCATTAATAAAACAATTGTTGCGCGCCGGCGCTGTACTGTGATAACGCATGGTTTCACTAGGATTCGAACCCTCGACCTCTCAGTTGGGAGTCAAACACCTTATCCACCATGCCACAGGACAGGACGCTGTTTTTATCGTTAGTGGGAGTACCCGACAGGGCTAGTCGCGATTGCTACTATCATCCGGTGTTATCTTTCAGTAAGTAATTTTAAGTTTAAAATAGGACGGAGAGTGCATAGGTATAATCTACGCGGAGCGAATGCGTGTTATATTACTATCAGAATTCTACATTTCAATTAGAAGCAGTTAGTTGTCGAATCTGATAGGAGATGAATTTTATGTGCGAAAAAAAGTGGAAAATATGTAAATAATAATAATAACAATCAACAGAATTATAAAAGGGTTTTCGACGAAAGTCAGAAAACCCTAATAATTAGAAACACGTGAATCTCAATAGGGTTTTCTGTGATGTAACAGAAAACCCTAAATATAGCTGCAAAGCAGCGATAACGGGTTTTCTGCACAGTCTGAGAATCCTGTTCAACGGTGGATTTCGACAAAGCATTTGATAAGGCACAACATCAGCCATTACTAAACAGGCTATTAGGAAACAGTATCAATGATAGGTCGCCCAAATGGCTCAGCAGTTATCTCTGAATGAAAACTTGTAGCCGAAATCAACGGAACGCCTCATCTTGGAATAAGTCGGTCAAACTAGTGGAGTCACGCAAGGTAGTATCCTAAGTTGTCTTCTGTTTAATGTCCTGACAAATGACATACACAGTAATCCAACATATACCAGACCGAGTAAATTTCCAAATCGACCAAAAAACTTAATGTTCCAACCAGAAAATCTTGTTCGAATGAAAATAATTCTGTTAGATCGAACAATACGCTTTTTGCTTGAATCAAAAATTTTCTTCATTCTGACAAAAAATGTGTTCGAATAAAAAGCTATTCTATTGTTGAAATGAAAAATTGAGTGAAAACAATTTTTTCGAACGAATGTTTGAATGAAAACAATTCTGTTCGATTGAACGAAATACTTAATACTTTCGGTTCGGAGAAAAAACTTTTTTCAATATACTTGTTCGAACGAAAAACTTAATGTTCTGACAAGAAAATTCTGTTCAAATTAAAACGATTCTGTTCGATTGAACGATTGTTTGAACGAAAAACCTTTCGTTTGGACAAAAAAAAGTTTGTTCAACTTGGTTCTAACGATTTTTTCAAATTGGTTCAATCGAATAGAATATTATTGGTTCGAACGAAATAAATTTTGTTCAGACGAAAGAATTTTCAAGCGAAAGGTCTTTTGAACGAAAAAAAAGATATTTCTGGTGCTCCGCAGTAACTTAAAGCCGGACGTAGGTTGGTCTTGTGACACGATGCGATCCTCGCGTTGCATCACAAGTTTCGGTGCAAGTCGGTTGCGATACGATTGTGCGCGACTAGTTTCTGCCAGTCGCAAGAGCGCGTCGGCTGGTTGTGACAGTCGTGTCGCGTCACAGAAAGTAGAACACGTGCGACTTCTTGTGACTGGCGCTGCCGAAAGTCGCAACCAGTCGCAAGGGAGCGTAGGTCGATGAGTCGTGGCGACACAATCGTCGCTGGCGGTCGCAGTGATTGGCGTTGCAGTGAGTCACAAGTCGTCGCAAGGCCGACCTACGCCCTGCTTATCGGGTCGCATCGCAAGTTTCGGTTCAAGTCGGTTGTGATACGATTGTGTGCGACTAGTTTCTGCCAGTCGCAAGAGCGCATCGGTTGGTAGTGTCAGTCGTGTCGCGGAAAGTAGAACACATGCAACTCTTGTGACTGGCGTTGCTGAAAGTCGCAACCCCTCGCAAGGGAGCGTAGGTCGATGAGTCGTTGCGACACAATCGTCACTGGCGGTCGCTGTGATTGGCGTTGCAGTGAGTCACAAGCCGTCGCAAGGTCGAACTACGTCCTGCTTAAGTCATTAGGAATCAATGAAATACCAGTTTCATTTATGATGAAAAAACTCAATTTCAAAAAATCTTCATTTTTGGCAATAAAATTGATAATTGTGATTGATAGTTGCAAATCACAACCAGTTAATCACTAATTAACGTGCATTTTAATAAATCTGATTCCTCCTTTACAGTGCACTTAAGGTAGCTTTAACCTAGTAGAGGCTACTAGCCTATGTAGGCCTATGTATATGTGTAGGCCTAACATCCGGACAGATTGGTCGTAGGCCTATTGAATAACAACCCACCTAAATATCGTAAATTTTGTTTTGAAGTTCGATCCAATGAGTCCGTTAATAAACGCAACAATTATACTGTGTTTGTTTGAGACAGTAAAGCTCAGTACCGGTAGGCCTAAAGCCACGTAAAACTCGATAAACACTTCAAGCGACACAGCGAACGATCTCCTTTCCCCCACAGCGAACGCTTACTCGAATGTGACGAGTCCAGTATACGGAAAGGAGTGTGTTATATACTTGTATTTAGTAAATACCTTGTGCATTTGACAATGATCGGTATGTACTGTAGGAAATATCGAGTATTGATGGTATTGATATAGAGGTTGAAGCCCGCGGCCGAATAAAGTAATACATTCTTTTATTTTGATACCTCGTCGACATAACAGCTTTTCTCCGCTATATCTCTCCGGCGTGTTTCGTCTAGGCCTACGACTCCCCGGTATACTTATGATTATCTTAGTAAATACACGGTTAATTTGGTAAAGAAAAATAGGTATTGTTAAACTAAATGCTTGAAGCCCGCAACCAATTCACTGGTAGTAATAAATTAATTTGTACTCGATTCGATTCTCATGATGAGGAGAAACTCGCAGCTGATCCCCGGAACGACGATGTAGTGACACACGTCGATTCGTCGATGTTAACGGCTCGACAGTGCTTTTAAAATCTAAAGTAGTAAATTTCCTGTATATCGGTAATATGATTTGATGAGGAAAATGGGCTATTGTTAAAATTAGTTTTTAAAAACCGCGACAGACTGTGCAAATCTCTGGGTAATAAATTTGTTAATTTATGCTTGAATTGATAATCGATGTGACAAGAAACGTGCGGTATATTTCGTAAAGACGACTTAGAAAAACATGTCGGCTCTTTGAATGGGGGCTCAATTTTCGATGTTTACGGCCCGACAGTGCTTTTGTAACGTTGATTCTTCAAAATTCGCACGGAGTATTTGTAGATCGAAGTTAGCTGAATGATATCAGACAGATTGTATCGGCAACAGCGGTAATGTAAAAAAGCCTATGTACTTTTGACAAAAAAAGTGTGGAAAAAAATAATAATAATAAATATAGCTGCAAAGAAGCGATAACGGGTTTTCTGCACAGTCTTAGAATCCTGTTCAACGGTGGATTTTGACGAACCATTTGATAAGGCACAAAATCAGCCATTACTAAACAGGCTATTAGGAAACAGTATCAATGATAGGTCGCCTAAATGGCTCAGCAGTTATCTCTGAACGAAAACTTGTAGCTGAAATCAACGGAACGCCTCATCTTGGAATAAGTCGGTCAAACTAGTGGAGTCACGCAAGGTAGTATCCTAAGTCGTCTTCTGTCTAATGTCCTGACAAATGGCATACACAGTAATCCAAAATATACCAGACCGAGCAAATTTCCAAATCGACTTTTACACGCTGTTCGACCAAAAAACTTAATGTTCCAACAAGAAAATCTTGTTCGAATGAAAATAATTCTGTTTGATCGAACAATACGCTTTTTGCTTGAACCAAAATTTTTCTTCATTCTGACAAAAATGTGTTCGAATAAAAAGCTATGTTATTGTTGAAATAATGAAAAAAAAATTGGTTGAGCGAAAACAATTTTTTCGAACGAATGTTTGAATGAAAACAATTCTGTTCGATTGAACGAAATACTTAATACTTTCGGTTCGGAGAAAAAACTTTTTTCAATATACTTGTTAGAACGAAAAACTTAATGTTCTGACAAGAAAATTCTGTTCAAATTAAAACGATTCTGTTCAATTGAATGATTGTTCGAACGAAAAACCTTTCGTTTGGACAAAAAAAAGTTTGTTCAACTTTGTTCTAACGATTTTTTCAAATTGGTTCAATTGTATAGAATATTATTGGTTCGAACGAAATGAAGTTTGTTCCGACGAAAGAATTTTCAAGCGAAAGGTCTTTTGAACGAAGAAAAAAGATATTTCTGGTGCTCCGCAGTAACTTAAAGCCAGACGTAGGTTGGTCTTGTGACACGATGCAATCCTCGCGTTGCATCGCAAGTTTCGATGCAAGTCGCTTGCAATACGATTGTGTGCGACTAGTTTCTGCCAGTCGCAAGAGCGCGTCGGTTGGTTGTGACAATCGTGTCGCGTCGCAGAAAGTAGAACACGTACGACTCCATGTGACTGGCGTTGCTGAAAGATGAGGACGCCAGTGATATGACGACTGAGTTTCAAGTCGTCAAAACGTCACGATATGTCGACATATTCATGTCGAATTGATGCGATATATCGACATAAATATGGCGACTTGTCGAGTTGGAACGCAACAACTCGAGGCCCTTTATCGCTTCCGTAGATCTTTCATTAAGTAGGATCACTTGAATGATTGCTTTAATATCACTTTTAAAAAGAAGAATCTGCCAAAATGACCTTAATATTCGACACTATATCTACGGAAGCGATATGGGGCCTCGAGATGACGCGTTCCAACTCGACAAGTCGCCATATTATTGAATATGTCGATATATCGTGACGTTTTGACGACATATTTCGTTTTCACGACCACTTTCCTCGCGACAAGTCGACATATTCATGACGACTTGAAACTCAGTCGTCATATTACTGGCGTCCTCATCTTAAATTTAGACATGTCTTCAAATGACGGCTTGTCCGTGGAAAATGAGCAAATAAGCGAAATTTGTCGTGAAAACGTCACGATATGTAGACATATTCATGTGGACTTGACACGATATATCGCGATATATCGACATAAATATGGCGACTTGTCGAGTTTGAACGCGACAACTCGAGGCCCTTTATCGCTTCCATACTATATCAGATTAATCGACTTCAAAATAGGCGAAAGCATAAGTCTTTATAACATTATTAATTGGCCTAATTATTTAAAAGCTAATAATGTGGGCGACAAAACCAAAAAAATTAATTGTCGCGGGCGATAAAACCAAAATACTCAATTGTCGCTGGCGATAAAACCAAAATATTGAATTGTCGCGGGCGACAAAACCAAAAAAATGAATTGTCGCGGGCGATAAAACCAAAATAATGAATTGTCTCGGGCGACAAAACCAAAGTAATGAATTATCGCGGGCGATAAAACCAAAATATTGAATTGTCGCGGGCGACAAAAACAAAATATAAAACCAAAATAATGAATTGTCGCGGGCGACAAAACCAAAATAATGAATTGTCGCGGGCGATAAAACCAAAATATTGAATTTTCGCGGGCGACAAAACCAAAAGAATGAATTGTCGCGGGCGATAAAACCAAAATAATGAATTGTCGCGGGCGACAAAACCAAAATATTCAATTGTCGCTGGCGACAAAACCAAACTAATGAATTGTCGCGGGCGATAAAACCAAAATAATAAATTGTCGCGGGCGATAAAACCAAAAAAATGAATTGTCGCGGGCGATAAAACCAAAAAAATGAATTGTCGCGGGCGATAAAACCAAAATCATGAATTGTCGCGGGCGACAAAACCAAAATATTCAATTGTCGCGGGCGATAAAACCAAATAATGAATTGTCGCAGGCGATAAAACCGCGACAAAAAGAAAAAAAAATTGTCGCGGGCGATGAAACCAAAATAATGAATTGTCGCGGGCGATAAAACCAAAATATTGAATTGTCGTGGGCGACATAACCAAAAAATGAATTGTCGCGGGCGATGAAACCAAAATAATAAATTGTTGCGGGCGATAAAACCAAAATAATGAATTGTCGCGGGCGATAAAACAAAAATATTGAATTGTCGTGGGCGACAAATCCAAAAAATGAATTGTCGCGGGCGATAAAACCAAAATCTTGAATTGTCCCCATTGTCGCGTGCGACAAAACCAAAATAATGAATTGTCGCGGGCGATAAAACCAAAATAATGAATTGTCGCGGGCGATAAAACCAAATTATTGAATTGTCGTGGGCGACAAAATCAAAATATTGTTTTGTCGCGGGTGACAAAACCAAATTAATGAATTGTCGCGGGCGATAAAACCAAATTAATGAATTGTCGCGGGCGATAAAACCAAAATAATGAATTGTCGCGGGCGATAAAACCAAAATATTGAATTGTCGTGGGCGACAAATCCAAAAAATGAATTGTCGCGGGCGATAAAACCAAAATCTTGAATTGTCGCCAATGTCGCGGGTGACAAAACCAAATTAATGAATTGTCGCGGGCGATAAAACCAAATTAATGAATTGTCGCGGGCGATAAAACCAAAATAATGAATTGGCGCGGGCGACAAAACCAAAATTATGAATTGTCGCGGGCGACAAATCCAAAAAATGAATTGTCGCGGCAGAAAAACCAAAATCTTGAATTGTCGCGGGCGACAAAACCAAACTAATGAATTGTTGCGGGCGATAAAACCAAAATAATGAATTGTCGCGGGCGATAAAACCGCGACAAAAAAAAATTGTTGCGGGCGATAAAACCAAAATAATGAATTGTCGCGGGCGATAAAACCAAAATAAGGAATTGTCGCCGGCGACAAAACCAAAATTATTGTTTTGTCGTGTTATTTTAGTTTTGTCGTTTTGCCATAATGTCGCCCTCATTTGCATATACGTCATTTTCTTACGCATGGCCCTTATCAGCCACCACACTAAAGCCTTAAGGTCGCGTAAATCTCGATAAACACTTCAAGCGACACAGCGAACGATCTCCTTTCCCCCACAGCGAACGCTTAACCTAGTAGAGGCTACTAGCCTATGTAGGCCTTTGTATATGCGTAGGCCTAACATCCGGACAGATTGGTCGTAGGCCTATTGAATTTAACAACCCACCTAAATATGGTAAATTTTGTTTTGAAGTTCAATCCAATGAGTCCGTTAATAAACGCAACAATTGTACTGTGTTTGTTTGAGTCAGTAAAGCTCAGTACCGGTAGGCCTAAAGCCGCGTCAAACTCGATAAACACTTCAAGCGACACAGCGAACGATCTCCTTTCCCCCACAGCAAACGCTTACTCCGAATGTCAAGTGTGAGTCCAGCATACGGAAAGGATTATGTGTTATATACTTGTATTTAGTAAATACCTTGTGCATTTGACAATGATCGGTATGTACTGTAGGAAATATAGAGTATTGATGGTATTGATATAGAGGTTGAAGCCCGCGGCCGAATAAAGTAATATATTCTTTTATTTTGATACCTCGTCGACATAACAGCTTTTCTCCGCTATATCTCTTCGGCGTGTTTAGTTTAGGCCTACGATTCCCCGGTACACTAAAGATTTATCTTAGTAAATACACGGTTAATTCGGTAAAGAAAAATAGGTATTGTTATACTAACTCCTTGAAACCCGCAGCCAAATCAATGGTAGTAATAAATTAATTTGTACTCGATTTGATTCTCATGATGAGGAGAAACTCGCAGTTGATCCCCGGAACGACGATGTAGTAACACACGTCGATTCGTCGATGTTTACGGCTCGACAGTGCTTTTAAAATCTAAAGTAGTAAATTTCCAGTGTATCGGTAATATGATTTGATGAGGAAAATGGGCTATTGTTAAAATCACTGTTTGAAGACCGCGACTGAATTTGAAGTCTGCGGCAATAAATTAGTTCATTTATACTTGAATTGATAATCGAAGTGACAGTCGGCCTGCGGGTTGATTTCGGGATGACGACTCGAAAAACATGTCGCCCCATTGAATGGGGCTAAATTTTCGATGTTTACGGCCCGACAGCGCTTTTGTAACGATGATTCGTGAAAAAACACGCGGGCTATTTGTAGATCTCAGTGAGCTGAACGATATTATATGGATTGTATATTAAACAGCGGTAAGGTAACAAAGCCTATGTTCTTTTGGTAAAAATAGTGTGGAAGAAAATAATAATAAATATAGCTGCAAAGCAGCGATAACGGGTTTTCTGCACAGTCTTAGAATCCTGTTCAACTGTGGATTTCAACGGAGCATTTGATAAGGCTCAACATCAGCCATTACTAAACAGGCTATTAGGAAACAGTATCAATGATAGGTCGCCCAAATGGCTCAGCAGTTATCTCTGAACGGAAACTTGTAACCGAAATCAACGGAACGCCTCATCTTGGAATGAGACGGTCTAACTAGTGGAGTCACGCAAGGTAGTATCCTAAGTAGTCTTCTGTTTAATCTCCTGACAAATGACATACACAGTAATCCAAAATATACCAGACCGAGTAAATTTCCAAAACTACCTTAACACACTGTTCGATCAAAAAACTTAATGTTACGACAAAACCACGGGCGACAAAACCAAAATTATGAATTGTCGCGGGTGACAAAACCAAAATAATGAATTGTAACGGCTGACAAAACAAAAATAATGAATTGTCGCGGGCGATAAAACCAAAATAATGAATTGTCGCGGGCGATAAAACCACAATAATGAATCGTCGCGGGCGTTAAAACCAAATTATTGAATCGTCCCGGGCGATTAAACCAAAATAATGAATTGTCGCGGGCAACAAAACCAAAATAATGAATTTTCGCTGGAGGTAAAACCAAAGTAATGAATTGTCGTGGGCGATAAAACCAATATATTGAATTGTCGCGGGCGACAAAAACAAAATATTGAATTGTCGCGGGCGACAAAACCAAACTAATGAATTGTCGCGGGCGACAAAACCAAAAAAAGAATTGTCGCGGGCGACAAAACCAAAATGGTGAATTGTCGCGGGCAACAAAACCAAAAAAAAATTGTCGCGGACGACAAAAACAAAATATTAAAAAAAAATAATGAATTGTCTCGGGCGACAAAACCAAAAAGAAAAATTGTCGCGGGCGACAAAACCAAAATAATAAATTGTCGCGGGCGATAAAACCAAAATAATGAATTGTCGCGGGGGACAAAACCAAAATGGTGAATTGTCGCGAGCGACAACACCAAAATAATGAATTGTCGACAAAAACCAAACTAATGAATTGTCGCGGGCGACAAAACCAAAAAAAGAATTGTCGGGGCGACAATACCAAAATAATGAATTGTCGCGGGCGATAAAACCAAAATAATGAATTGTCAGGGGCGACAAAAACAAAATATAAAACCAAAATAATGAATTGTCGCGGGCGATAAAACCGTAATAATGAATTATCGCGGGCGACAAAACCAAAATAATGAATTATCGCGGGCGATAAAACCAAAATATTGAATTGTCGCGGGCGACAAAACCAAAAAAAAATTGTCGCGGGCGCCAAAAACAAAATAAAGAATTGTCGCTGGCGATAAAACCAAAATAATGAATTGTCGCTGGCGATAAAACCAAAATATTGAATTGTCGCAGGCGATAAAACCAAAAACATTGAATTGTCGCGTGGGACAAAACCAAAATATTGAATTGTCGCGGGCGACAAAACCAAACTAATGAATTGTCGCGGGCGATAAAACCAAAATAATGAAATGTCGCTGGCGATAAAACCAAAATATTGAATTGTCGCAGGTGATAAAACCAAAATATTGATGTGTCGCAGGCGATAAAACCGGTACAAAAAAAATTGTCGCCGCCGATAAAACCAAAATTATGAATTGTTGCGTGCGACAAAACCAAAACAATGAATTGTTGCAGGCGATAAAACCAAAATAATGAATTGTCGCGGGCGATAAACCCAAAATATTGAATTTTCGTGGGCGACAAAACCAAAATATTGATTTGTCGCGGGTGACAAAACAAAATTATTGAATTGTCGCGGGCGATAAAACCAAAATAATCAATTGTTCCCGTTGATAAAACCAAAATATTGAATTGTCGCAGGTGATAAAACCAAAATAATGAAATGTCGCTGGCGATAAAACCAAAATATTGAATTGTCGCAGGTGATAAAACCAAAATATTGAAGTGTCGCAGGCGATAAAACTGGTACCAAAAAAAATTGTCGCGGGCGATAAAACCAAAATTATGAATTGTTGCGTGCGACAAAACCAAAACAATGAATTGTTGCAGGCGATAAAACCAAAATAATGAATTGTCGCGGGCGATAAACCCAAAATATTGAATTTTCGTGGGCGACAAAACCAAAATATTGATTTGTCGCGGGTGACAAAACAAAATTATTGAATTGTCGCGGGCGATAAAACCAAAATAATCAATTGTTCCGGTTGATAAAACCAAAATAATCAATTGTCGCTGGCGATAAAACCAAAATATTGAATTGTCGCAGGCGACAAAACCAAAATATTGATTTGTCGCGGGTGACAAAACCAAATTAATGGATTGTCGCGGGCGATAAAACCAAAAAATTGAATTGTCGTGGGCGACAAAACCAAAATACTGATTTGTCACGGGTGACAAAACCAAATTAATGAATTGTCGCGAGCGATAAAACCAAAATATTTAATTGTCGCGGGCGATAAAACCAAAATCTTGAATTGTCGCGGGCGACAAAACCAAAATATTGAATTGTCGCGGGCGACAAAACCAAACTAATGAATTGTTGCGGGCGATAAAACCAAAATATTGATGTGTCGCAGGCGATAAAACCGGTACAAAAAAAAATTGTCGCGGGCGATAAAACCAAAATTATGAATTGTTGCGTGCAACAAAACCAAAACAATGAATTGTTGCAGGCGATAAAACCAAAATAATGAATTGTCGCGGGCGATAAACCCAAAATATTGAATTTTCGTGGGCGACAAAACCAAAATATTGATTTGTCGCGGGTGACAAAACAAAATTATTGAATTGTTGCGGGCGATAAAACCAAAATAATCAATTGTTCCGGTTGATAAAACCAAAATATTGAATTGTCGCAGGTGATAAAACCAAAATAATGAAATGTCGCTGGCGATAAAACCAAAATATTGAATTGTCGCAGGTGATAAAACCAAAATATTGAAGTGTCGCAGGCGATAAAACCGGTACCAAAAAAAATTGTCGCGGGCGATAAAACCAAAATTATTAATTGTTGCGTGCGACAAAACCAAAACAATGAATTGTTGCAGGCGATAAAACCAAAATAATGAATTGTCGCGGGCGATAAACCCAAAATATTGAATTTTCGTGGGCGACAAAACCAAAATATTGATTTGTCGCGGGTGACAAAACCAAATTAATGAATTGTCGCGGGCGATAAAATCAAAATAATGAGTTGTCGCGGGCGATAAAACCGAAATAATGAATTGTCGCGGGCGACAAAACCAAAATTATTGTTTTGTCGCGTTATTTTAGTGTAGCGGTTGTAGTGTAAACATAAAAAAAAATAGTAATTCAGGTAGTGACTGCTGTTGTCCATAGGTAGCGTAGTCGTAGTCACTCTGCTGTGCCGGGGCGCTCGCTACACGGGTCCGCCTGGGTCGACCGCACTCGGGTAGTGAATACGGCAAGGAGACTCTTGTCTTCCCCAGGAAAGTAAATGATACAAATTTGTAGAATCGGTTCCTCTATTAAAAAATGTCGCTAAAAAGGGCGCTTAAGCAGTACGCTCTCCTCCAAACAGTCGCCTCCCTACTCCACGTAGCCTTAATCTGTGTGGCCAATACAGACCCCCCAACCCGCTCTCCTCAGAGTAATCCGCTTTAGGGGCTTTCCTCGGACGAAACTCGCAGTGTTGATTACTCGGCGGATATGGCTACCCCCATTCCAAGTGCCCTCTCGCACATAGCTGTCCCCCGTCATCTCAGGAGCTAATTGCGACTCATGCCAGATCTGTCAAACTAGTCGTATGCATAAGTGTTGTCCGTAGCGACGGTCAATAGGGGAACGATCCTCACGTAGAACTAAATGGGTTCGATGCAGCAGGAAAACAAACAGAAATCCTCGTCCTTCCTTCCAGTGCCGGCGAATCAAATAAACGCAAGATTCGAAGTTTGATTGGAATGTAGTACGAATTATTAAATATATATATTTTCTTATAATACAAAGTTCATCGTTCTTGATGCCAAGGGGACATCATGTCCACACGCAAAACACCTTGATTATTTACATTTCGATATATAAAAAGAATGTGCCCTTCATGGCTTGCAAAGCCTTGGTACAGTCAATGTACGGTAGCATACAAAGGAGACGACCGAACGTCAAATAGAAGCGGTGGCGCGGCGGACTCCGGTGTGTATCTAAAATAACTTAGGTCTCAGTAAACGAGCGTCGAAGCTAATCAACGATTAAGATGTTAACGACGGAGCGTCAAGTAGTTAACGACGAGCGTTGTCGTTAATCAACGATAAGAATTATACGACGGAGCGTCAAATAGTTAACGACGAGCGTTGTCTTCAATCAACGATAAGAATTATACGACGGAGCGTCAAATAGTTAACGACGAGCGTGGTCGTTAATCAACGATATGAATTATACGACGGAGCGTCAAATAGTTAACGACGAGCGTGGTCGTTAATCAACGATATGAATTATACGACGGAGCGTCAAATAGTTAACGACGAGCGTTGTCGTTAATCAACGATATGAATTATACGACGGAGCGTCAAATAGTTAACGACGAGCGTTGTCGTTAATCAACGATAAGAATTATACGACGGAGCGTCAAATAGTTAACGACGAGCGTTGTCTTCAATCAACGATAAGAATTATACGACGGAGCGTCAAATAGTTAACGACGAGCGTTGTCGTTAATCAACGACTGCGCGCCAAATTCAAAATGTCGGTGACGCGAACTCAAAGAGTCGAAATTCAGAGGCGACGTCAAGAAGATGAAACGACCGCGTGTTCGTTCGAAAAAGGAGTTACTGAATACAGGTGATTTTCATGGTCAGCAGAAACGACATCTCGGAGTAAAATTACGGAAATAGCACAGAAGATATAGGCCTACCATACTATTATTATTACTATTACTATTACTAATTACAGCGACGAGAGCGTTAAGTTGGCATCGTCAGAGGATTGAATTTAAACAGACGATGAACTGACGGAGAATTTACAATATTTACAGGATTGTAAGTGACGAGTTTATCGGCAGCCCATGGCCGACGACAACACGACCCCCGGGTGCGTCGGCACTCGGGACTCACTGAGGGCGGGATGTCAAAAACCACTGCAGCGATCCCGGGGTCAGACGACCCGGAGGCCCGTGTCTTAATTAGAGAGTAAAATTGTCTTCTTACATGATCTGTACGATTTACAGCGTCCGATTCGTAATACGGTGAAGAGGCAGCAAGAAGAGTTTCTAATGTGGCTCTGCCAGAGCCAAGTTGCCAATGAGCGCGATTGCGCCAAATTTATAGTTTTCATGCGGTCAACGCACGCGGTGATTGGTCAAGCGTGACGAGCAGTGATACGATCCGCGGACAAAGTAGAGCACGCGAAATCATTCGACCGTGACGAATGATAAAACCCTAAATAAAGACTTCATACGCGAGAAATAGAATTAAGTTCTATAATATTTTAAGATTAACGCGAAAAATGACGACTATAAGACCGATACGGAGATATTTACTAAAAATAAACCGGAGTTAACCGCACCACCGCGAAAACGCTCACACGGAAGTGAGGCGGCGCCAGCGAACGGCGTCGTAAAAACGAGCGTAAACACGAGCAGGGCTGGAGAATTCTCCGGCGACAAGACGGAACCAAAACGGCCCAAAATCAAAGAAGTTGGGTCTCGAATATAAAAAGGAGAACACACACTAATAGGTAGGTGGAGGATAAAAGAATGGCCTGGACAGGCGCCGAAAAATCGCTAATGTCACCGCGATGTGGCGTGGCCAACACCGCGGGGGCCTGCCCAGGTCGTGAAATTGGAATCTGACAGGACTGCCAAAAATCTGTCAGATTGAAATTGAGCCGAAAAGATCCCGAAACATCGCCGCAGAACACCCAGCCCCGTCCCGGAATACGTACATCTAAAAAGAAACAATGAGAAAAGAACGGCTTAAGGCCATTCCGAAATACATAATATAATTTCACCAAAGACCGACATTTTGTGGTCAAACCCACCCCAGATATTGACAATTTTCGCCACATTAGTTTTGTTGTTTTGTCATAATGTCGCCCTCATTTGCATATACGTGTTTTTTTTACGCATGGCCCTTATCAGCCACCATACTAATGCCTTAAGGTCGCTTAAAACTCGATAAACACTTCAAGCGACACAGCGAACGATCTCCTTTCCCCTACAGCGAACGCTTAACTTAGTAGAGGCTACTAGCCTATGTAGGCCTTTGTATATGCGTAGGCCTAACATCCGGACAGATTGGTCGTAGGCCTATTGAATTTAACAACCCACCTAAATATCGTAAATTTTGTTTTGAAGTTCAATCCAATGAGTCCGTTAATAAACGCAACAATTGTACTGTGTTTGTTTGATACAGTAAAGCTCAGTACCGGTAGGCCTAAAGCCGCGTCAAACTCGATAAACACTTCAAGCGACACAGCGAACGATCCCTTTCCCCCACAGCGAACGCTTACTCCGAATGTCAAGTGAGTCCAGCATACGGATAGGAGTGTGTTATATACTTGTATTTAGTAAATACCTTGTGCATTTGACAATGATCGGTATGTACTGTAGGAAATATAGAGTATTGATGGTATTGATATAGAGGTTGAAGCCCGCGGCCGAATAAAGTAATATATTCTTTTATTTTGATACCTCGTCGACATAACAGCTTTTCTCCGCTAAATCTCTTCGGCGTGTTTAGTTTAGGCCTACGATCCCCGGTACACTAAAGATTTATCTTAGTAAATACACGGTTAATTCGGTAAAGAAAAATAGGTATTGTTATACTAACTCCTTGAAACCCGCAGCCAAATCACTGGTAGTAATAAATTAATTTGTACTCGATTTGATTCTCATGATGAGGAGAAACTCGCAGCTGATCCCCGGAACGACGATGTAGTAACACACGTCGATTCGTCGATGTTTACGGCTCGACAGTGCTTTTAAAATCTAAAGTAGTAAATTTCCAGTGTATCGGTAATATGATTTGATGAGGAAAATGGGCTATTGTTAAAATCACTGTTTGAAGACCGCGACTGAATGTGAAGTCTGCGGCAATAAATTAGTTCATTTATACTTGAATTGATAATCGAAGTGACAGTCGGCCTGCGGGTTGATTTCGGGATGACGACTCGAAAAACATGTCGCCCCATTGAATGGGGCTAAATTTTCGATGTTTACGGTCCGACAGCCCTTTTGTAACGATGATTCGTGAAAAAACACGCGGGCTATTTGTAGATCTCAGTGAGCTGAACGATATTATATGGATTGTATATGAAACAGTGGTAAGGTAACAAAGCCTATGTTCTTTTGGTAAAAATAGTGTGGAAGAAAATAATAATAATAATAATCACGCGGATATCAATAGGGTTTTCTGTGAAATAACAGAAAACCCTAAATATAGCTGCAAAGCAGCGATAACGGGTTTTCTGAGCAGGCGTGCTATTCATAGTTTGAAAAGTGGATAATAGAAATATATCAATACGGGATACGCATTTGACGTGTCAAGTCACACCAATGCGGTTTAACATAACATAATTTATAGTTCACCCGCCCTAAGGTTGATCAAAGGCCAATCTCGGTCAATCGGGACCGAGCTACGACAATAATAAGAAACACGCGAATCTCAATAGGGTTTTCTGTGATGTAACAGAAAACCCTAATAAATATAGCTGAATAGCAGCGATAACGGGTTTTCTGCACAGCCTTGAATCCTGTTCAACGGTGGATTTCGACAAAGCATTTGATAAGGTTCAACATCAGCCATTACTAAACAGGCTATTAGAAAATGGCATCAATGATAGGTCGCTCAAATGGCTCAGCAGTTATCTCTGAACGAAAACTTGTAGCCGAAATCAACGGAATCTTGGAATAAGTCGGTTTAACTAGTGGAGTCACGCAAAGTAGTATCCTAAGTCGTCTTCTGTTTAATGTCCTGACAAATGACATACACAGTAATCCAAAATATACCAGACCGAGTAAATTTCCAAAACGACCTTAACACGCCGTTCGATCAAAAAACTTCCGACAAGAAAATCTTGTTCGAATGAAAACAATTCTGTTTGATCGAACAATACGCTTTTTGTTTGAACCAAAACTTTTCTTTATTCTGACAAATGTGTTCGAATAAAAAGCTATGTTATTGTTGAAATGAAGAACTTTTTGTCCCGGCAAAGAAATTTGGTTGAGTGAAAACAACTTTTTTGGAACAAATGTTTGAATGAAAACAATTCTGCGGGTTGATTTTGGGATGACGACTCGAAAAACATGTCGCCCCATTGAATGGGGCTAAATTTTCGATGTTTACGGCCCGACAGTGCTTTTGTAACGATGATTCGTGAAAAAACACGCGGAGTATTTGTAGATCTCAGTGAGCTGAACGATATCATACGGATTGTATCGACAACAGCGGCAAGGTAACAAAGCCTTAGTTATTTTAGTGAAAATAGTGTGACATAAAATAATAATAATAAGAAACACGCGAATCTCAATAGGGTTTTCTGTGATGTAACAGAAAACCCTAATAATAATAATAATAATAATAATAAGAAACACGCGAATCTCAATAGGGTTTTCTGTGATGTAACAGAAAACCCTAATTAATTACAAACAATCTAAATTACTGAGTGAAGATATTTGACTAGTAGTTAATTATCTAAAAACATTGAGAATAAATCCTGACCGGTGTTCCAATAGTTGTTGATTTAGGGAGGGCTGTTGAGTTTTGATAAAAAGTGCTTCTCCTATTTTGCAATCTAAATCAGAGGAACCTTTATCTAAAATTTTGAAATTCTTTTCGCTAAACGAGACCTGACAGTCACGGCAATTTGACAGATGTTGGCCAATTGCTGAAGTCTTAAGTGCGGAATAATAATATATAATCAAAATGATTCTTATAAACAGTTTCTAATAAATCTAATATGAAATGTGTCTTACCACAGTTGGTAACTCCATTTACTAACATATTATGTGGTTCAAAATAAATAAATCTTTATTATTCATTTATTCTTTAAATTCTATTTGATATCATACCCTTTATATTTCACCAAAAATATTTCTTACCACGTTTTCAATACCTTTTCAATTTTGTATTCTATATCATCTGGATTTGGTACAAGTGATAATTCTTGTTCATAAAAATAACCTAATATTTCTTCATCTTTAAGATTTACTAATTCATATACAAATGGTTTAGTTAGTATTATCTTTTTAATCTTAAATATTTCTTCAGTAAAATTAGGAGTATAACCTTTATAAAATGTTTTTCGATATTTAGATATTCTAACATGTTGACCAATTTTAAACTTAGGTTCTCCGAAATCATGTGCAATGCACTATATAAATTATTCCATACTATTTCCGAATTATCTTCTCAATACTTGAATGTTTAGAATTTTTATAACCTTTCACTAAATCATCTAACACATCGATATATTTATATGTTTCATTAGCAGTAAAATATTTCCACATTCTAGTTTTCAATGTTTTATTAAATCTTTCTATTAATAGATGATTTTTTATCCGAGTGTGTTGAAAAATACTCTACATCGTTATTTTTTTAAATAATTATTATAAAATTCTTTACCTTCATCAAATTGTATCTTATCTGGGATAGCTTCTTTAAATATTAATTCGAACGCATTAGTAACGTCTATACCAGTTTTATTTTTGATTGGTATACTCCATGCGTATCTACTAATTATATCTATAACATTTAATATCCAGAAATATCCATCCTTTGTTATATTATTCTAAGTTCTTCATATCTATTAAATCAGCTTGCCACTGTTGGTCGATATAAGATACCATTACTTTTCCTGTTAAAAAGTTTTTATCCATTTTTCTATCTATTTGACAAGTGGGCTGTTCTTGTAACCATGATTTTAATTCACTATATTTGTTTTTTCTTTATCAGATTTGATTTTATCCCATAATTCTTTCATACTAGAATATGATACTTCACATTCAGGATTATAATATAAAATCTCTTGAAAATTATGCTTTTTTCATCATATTTTAATCCATTAATAATAATTTAGATTATTTTCAATAATTCTATCATTTGATTAATTTTCTGGTATAATAGGTTCATCACAATTATTAAATTTGAATATATTTATATATTACACCGGAGAATATAATAACTGCCATTAATCCGATTGTAATATATAAGTAATTATCACTTCCAGTATTAGAAGATAAATTATTATTTGAATTAACATCAGATAATTTCTGTGATTCATTTATATCAGTTAATTTCTTTTTTTTTAGCTTTTTTTATCCTGCAGATCTTTTACCTAATTCTTTTGCCCACGCAATTTGTTTCTCAGATCTAGGCTATTCTCGTTCGGTTTCATTATTATCTGATTTATTATTATCTTTATATTCTATAGGTCTAATATTAGAAAATGTTATAACTCAATTAGACATTAATTTCATTATTCCACTAATTGGAATGATGCATACCCAACCCATTTCTGTAATTCTGTCATAACTAGGTAATCATTTTTTAAATCACTATATAATTTATTTTCATCATTAACTGGTATTACCCGATTACATATTTTAGAGTAACATTTTAATATTCCATCGCTAATAGAATGATTTATTCTCGCTAATCTAGCTTCTTCATATATTTTAGAATGTTTGATTAATTTATCTGGTTTCTTGAAAATATATTATTTTATTTAAGAATTCTTTACACTTACCACTCGCGATTAATAACTCATAAGTTGATGCTTGCAATATAAGTAGTATTCAATGTCAATATTATTATTAACTGAACACAACTAGTTACTGTATCTTTGTTATCAATTATGCCTAGTTCATCTAATGTTTTTTATATTGCAACATTATCCTTTGATTTTTTAGACATTTATTATAAGAAAAAAGAGAAAATAAATATTATAATATTTTAATACTAGTTAGTTAAGTTAAAGTATTCTAGTATAAAGTAATTTATATTAGATTTTAATATCTATTCGACGTTATTATTTTTTGTTCGAATCTATTTGAGATTTAAAGTATTCTACGTAACAAAAGAAAATATTAGATTCGAATAAAAATGTATTAAAAAATAATAGCTAGTTGAAAGTATGTGATTTTAAATACTTTGATTAGGATTTGATATCTCAGTACTTTTGTTTATCTACGCGGAGCAATGTATAATTGTCCGGATAATTCATTTCGGAACCTTGATATAAAATCCTCAACTTGAAAATTGATATAACAAAAAACACCAGTTGATAAACACATGTATTTATTCTGCAACCTGTATCGATCAAACAGTCCTCACCGGACTTCCGAAGCCCGTTAAGATATGCGTGGAATGTTGAAATTAATACAGAACAGCTGTTGCTGTTACCATTAACAACGACCGAACATCGGAAGTAATAGAAACTGCAATTCGGGCAAATATAGTACATTGAAAGTCTATACAGTATAATAAAACAACTACAGCCTAATATTTAGATGTAAAACACCCATATTCTCTGATCCCACTTCACTTTCTTGTTACCTAAAAGAGAAATGTATCTAACGTTAAACAGAAGTTGTAGTTGACAAATATAAATTATTTAAGGGGTTTCTATTAAGTTACCCATTTCCCGATTTCTTAATAACTACAAAAATGGTACTTACATTTACCTCACAAACTAGCCACAGAGTGGCCATTAAGCCAGGGGAGGCTGCAAAATTTCATAAGAAGTTGCAGGGCCCCTTCATTGTTATCGAGAAGCTGTCTGAGGTGACGCATCGGGTCAGACTGGATCCCTGCCAGAACCAGAAAGAGGACAGTATAGCCCCAACTAGCCCCTGGGAGTGAAAGTTCGAGCACTTTAGGGAGTGATGATGAGGAGATTGTCTGGAGGCGCCCAAACGACCGCATTGTGGCAGTACCAACAGATGGCGCTGCACCAAACGAAGCAGAGGCAAAAGTCGATCCCCCAGCAGATCAGCCTGTGGAGAATACCGGTAAAGAGTACAGCTGTTTATGGTGACTTTACCACCTGCAGTCAGCGATGGTCCAGGATCCAGGAGAAGAAAGACCTGTGGATGAAGAAAGCTTGAAAATTGCTGCGAGATAGAGAACACCTCACCCGTTAAACTCTCTGCCCTCCAGCCAACTTAACGTTTTTCTCTCTTTTCTTCTGTTTTTGCCTACCAAATTTCTGATGTGCTCCAGTTGGATACGAGGAAACCCGAGATCTGAAGAAAGCTGCTGTGCATGATGTGCGGAGATACATACAAAGCTACACAAAGAGGACTGAGCCTGCATGGACTCTGGCGCTCCGGTAAGTGCTTGTGAGCGCCGCTTGTACCAGCCAGGGGACATGGTTGCGGGTTCAATAGTCGCTGGTGTAAGGCTTTCCTGACATCAGCCAAGCGTTCACGGCCATCAATGTCGTTGGGATGGTTTAATCGGCTGCGGACAGAACTCAGCTGTTTGCTATCACAGCATGGGTGTACGAGTTTACGCCTCGAAGACAAGCTGGAGAAGCATAAACGGCAGCTTCAAGTTGGAGGTCTGCGTCGTCCAATTCTCCTGTTGAGCGACTCCATGTTCAAAAGAGTCAAGTGCAGCGATGACTTGTATGTAATCGCTCACTCAGGAGAATGGGTTGAAGACGTTAGTCGGACGATATGACTGATGAGCGTCAGTTGCTCAGCTGTCGTAATTAACCACGGGGTTAATAACGTGCGTGAATTCGGTTACACTGTCAAGGAGCTATATTCCTTGGCAAACACGATACGGCAGAAGTATCCCCTTGTCCCGATTTTCCACCTTCGCGTTCCAAAGGCCTCGTGTATGAGGCAAGTGTGAGATGGTCATCCCGATTGATCATATCAATCTTCACTTCGAGAAAGCTGGGTTCAGCACCATGAACATCCAGATCTTCCAGACCATGACTACAGAGGGATCCATTACCGACCGAAGGCAGTCAACGAAGTAGTTCATCATGTTATTGCCTGCATCAAAAGTCATCTAGTCCTAAATTTGTAGCTGGTTCAACTACGGTCAATACCTACTCTACAAAACCTGGCCTTTTGACTTGTGCATCCCAGTAATTAGAAGATGGCGTTTTCATACCAGAGGACGAGAGGACGAGACACCACTCATCACCACAAGTAATTTTTTTCCTAACACTCATCACCACAAGTAATTTTTTTTCCTAATAAATGGGAGATAGAAAAGCATTCTTAGCAACAATAAATAACAGAATAAAACCAGCAAAAAAACAATTTGAAATAAAAAAGTTAGTTGATGTTACAAAAGAAATTGAACATAAAATATTGAAATTAGAAAAGATAAAAACTAAATATGGAGAGAAAGTATCAGCTAATTTAAGCTACTGTAATGTTAGTACATCGCGAGAATTTAAAGTGTTTTTACCCGATAAATGGGTTTCATTGAGTACGGAGGAATTGAAAGATTTAGTAGGATTTAAAATAATATATCATGGGAAAAATGAAGACGGTCATCATGATTTAGAAATTGTTAATTAAATTTTTAAAAAAATAAATTAATAGAAATAATGAATATCTAGAATCCGAAATGACTTATCTGGACAATTTAATTGCTCCACATAGATAGACAAAAGTAGTGAGATATTCAATTAATTAAAAAAAATTATTTTTTTGCTTTTTTCTAAAATATTAATCCATTTTTTTTATTATCAATTTTGGAATTTCAGAAGTATTTTCATTTTTGATAGCAGTTGTTTCAGAATTATTACTATCATGAATTTTATTTGATTTCTTATACCAATTACACCCAACCAAAATGAATACAATTACAAATCCAACTGTAAAATATAGATATTTATCAAATATTCTACTATCAGAAGGAGTAGAAATAACAATATTTTCACCATTTTTATTAACATTTTTATTACTTATTTTTTCTTTTACAGCTTTTTTATATTCTTGTGATTTAATTCCTAATTGTCGAGACCATTTAATTTGTTTCTGAGTTCTCGGTTTTTTCTTCACAGTTAATTCCTTCACTTCTTTCACTTCGCTCATTTATTATAGAAATATTTTTACTTTCAATATTTGAAAATGTTATAACCCCGGTTGATAATAATGTCATAAATCCACCTAATTGAAATGATAAATATCCAATCCACTTATTTAATTCAGTCATAACTAAATAATCATTTTTTAAATCGGAATATAATCTATTTTCATCTTCAATTGGTAGTATATAATTACATAATTTACTATAACCTTTTACTACATTTTCTGATATCGCGTCATTGATTTTAGCTGTTCTCGCGGCTTCATAAATCTTAAATAATCTAATAATTTCAACTGATTTCATTGTATCTAATTCATTATAAGTTAAATTTTTACCGACAAAATTTTTACATTTTCCAGATGCTATTAATATTTCTAATTGATGTTTACAATAAAGATAATATTCATAATTATTATTTGTTGTAACAATATTTAAAGCACCATCATCTGGAGTTAATTTTGTTTCTGTTATTCCTAAATCATCTAAAGTTTTTTCAATTGGAACATCACCATTTTTAGATTTTATTTTCTTTTCACCTCCCATTTATATAACAAAAAAATTAATTGTGTGATGTTGCAACTAGAATTTAACTAGAATGTAACTAGAATGTAACTAGAATTCAAATTGATTAACAAGCTAGTTGAAATATTGTTGTTTTTTGTTTATTTCTTGTTAAATCTAGTTGATTTTTGTTTCAACTACTAACAACTAGAATTCAATTAGAATGTAACTAGAATTAGACTAGATTGACAAGCTAGTTAAAATATTGTTAAATCTAGTTGATTTTTGTTACAACTACCAATAACTAGAATTCAACTAGAATTCAATTAGATTAACAAGCTAGTTGAATTTAAATAAATTCATATTTAAATGGGTGTTGTAATCTAAATAGTAATTTTGATCTTTTAATATTTTTCAACTTATCCATATATTCATTATGTAAATCATGTGGAATAATATCATTTTCCTCAAGTGCATTTTTCATCGATTTTCTATCTTTATTGTAGAATAAAACTAGAAATCTAATGTTTTCTCTAAAGTCTTTAACAATTGAATTATATTTTTGATTTAAAACCCAAGTTGTTATCCCAAAATGTCTCCCAGAGAAAGCTAAATAGCATAACTCACTTTCTCTAATTTTAGAATCATGTAAATTTGCGCAATCATCAATAATAAATAATGTATTAGATCCTTTATAAATATCAATTGCTATTTTTATACAATTATCTAAATTTTCTTTTACTGTTTTAGGATCTAATATAATAAATTTATTATTTCTAGTAATATTTCTATCATAAGTTTGATTAAATTCATATGTTGGACAAAATAATACTATATTATCAAAATAGTTTTCATAAACAGTTTCTAATAAATTTAATATAAAATAAGTTTTTCCACAATTTGTTACACCAGAAATTAACATATTATGGGGCTCAAATATAAATAATTCCTTATTCATTTATATATTTTTAATTTTACTTGATAATATCCATTCATTGAATTTATCTGGCCATCCAACCCATTTTACTAAAGAATATTTTTTTCTTTTAACAGTTTTTGTTTTTAGTACTTTTTCAATTTTATATTCTTGTTCTAGATTTTCAGTAGTTAAACTTAATTCTTCTTCGTAAAAGTAGCCATCAACTTCTTCACCATCTAAATCTTCTAATTTATAGACATATGGTTTTGTTGTTATTACCTTTTTTATTTTGTATATTTCTCTAGTAAAATTTCGATCGTATCCTTTGTCAAATATCTTTTTATACTTAGAAATTCTAACATTTTGACCAACTTTAAATTTAGGTTCACCAAAATCATCAACAAGAAATGCTCCATATAAATTATTCCAAACAATTTCAGCATTTTCAGGTTTTCTAGCATCAATAGGTTTCATTCCAATAGAAGAATGATAAGAATTATTATATCCTTCTATCAATTTTGGTAAAACATCAATCCATTTATAAGTATTATTTGCTGTGAAATATTTTGACATTCTTGTTCTCAATGTTCTATTAAATCGTTCAACAACTGCTGCTTTTTTATCCGATTTTGTCGAAAAATATTTAATATTATGAAAATCTAAAAGTCCATGAACTAATGAATTATCAAATTCTTTTCCATCATCAAATTGAATTTTTTCTGGTTTTAGTTTACCACCTGAAAGAAATTTTCTTAAAACATGTGATGTTTGTGCAGCATCTTTTCTATAAAGTGGGAAGCTCCATACATAACGACTAAAAATATCAATTATATTCAATAACCACCAATAATCATCATTATCTTTCTTAACATTTTTCATATCAATTAAATCTCCTTGCCACTGTTGATCTACATAACTTACCATAGTTTTACGAGTTTTATATTTTCTAACAATTTTTTTATGTGTTGTATATGTTGGTTGTTCTAACATAAATTCATTTATATCTTTATATTTAACTAAATTTTGTGGGATTATCTTATCTAATTTATCTTGTTTTACTTTACGCCATATATTTTTAGTAGAAGAATAAGCAACCGAACTCTCAGGGTTGTAATATAAATTTCTTAAATATTGTTCTTTAGTATTAGGAGTTTTTTTACCACTCATTTATATATCCTTAATTTTAACTTTATATTTCTAATATTGAATACTATCTAATTGTGAATTTACAATATTTAATTGTGCGTCAGATATAATATAAATGTGCATTTTAAAATTTTTGATTCCTTTATTCTTTTTCATGAATAATTGTATTCCATCTTTAGTGTTCTGTAGTTTTTTTCCAGAACCATGTAATAAATTATCCTCTGTTGTTCTAAAATCTAACCATAATGCATATTTATTACCGGTATAATAATCAATTTGATTAATATTACAATTTTCAGATGATTTTACTTTTTCATTCATAAAATGTTTTCTAATTTCTGGCCATTGATCAATCATTCTCATTCCTTGACAAAATATTTTATTCGCTATTCCTTCGATAGTTATTTCTACTTTTGTTATTTCAGGATTATAATAATTATCAACATTTATTGCACCATTAGAGTATGTTGCAATAGTAAAAAATATTAATATACCTTTAATAGATCTTCTAGGAAAGTTAATATTCTCATTAATTATTTCATCATTTGCATTAATAGTTACAGTTTTAAATTTATCAATATAATCATATAATAATGAAAATCCTTGATTGTATTGAGTTTGAATTGTGCTAGCAATATTTTCATTAGTTACTGTGTTATATTCTAAACATATATTCGATAATTTATAACCCATATCTTTAACAACGCTAGATAATACAATTTCATTTACAGGAGCAAATGTTATCTCAAATATAATATCTTCTTGAATTGCGTATTTATATAAAGGTGCATTATTATTTATCAATTCAAAGTCTAATGGAATTTTATATTTGCTTCCATAAATCTTTTTAATCAAATTATCTGTGGCACGAGTTACTACTGCATTATTGGCTTCAGATCTTAATTTATTATGGTTTTCCGATTGGATGCCTTGAAATATCATATTATTTCTATTTTCTTTAGTTAACCATAAATCTTTATAATGCATAAATAAATTATAATCATCTAATGAGAAAACTGTTTCCGGACCAATCTTTATAGTTAATTTTTTAATCAAATATCTTCCAACATTATCAACAACATAATTGTTATCATGGCCAGTTACTTTTATATCGGCTGATAAATAAATACTATTTGGAACATAAAAAGTATTTTGTGTTAATCGAGGGATTCTAACGTATAAAGTTTCATCGGGATTAATATTTGAAGGGTTATGAGTAATTATATGATGTGATCTTTCTGCTTTAATAGCATTAGATATTCTATGATTCTTCGAAGGACTTATATAACTCCCACTCATTTATTTAACAAAAAAATTAATTATTTATTTTTTGATATCATGGTTTACTTGATATTTTTTGATATCATGGTTTACTTGATATTTTTTGATATCATATTCACTAACCCAAAAATAATAGCACTTACAACTGTAATTAAAAATAAAATAATATGTTCAGCAGCAAAGTTAAGAATATTCCCAGCAGATTTCAATATAAAACCAACAATTGAAGCAATAACTCCTGGCAATGCTGCAGCAGATTTCTTTGATAGTTCCCATAAATATTTTGCTAATTTTTTTAAACCATCTTTAACTTTATCTTGTATAGAATTATTGCCTGGAGGTTTATCTGGTTTATTTGGAGTAGGAGTAGATTTCAAAGCATTTGATATTGCTAAACCAATTGTTGTAAATAACATAGTTACAGCTGTTAGAATTGAAAGAATTGTTATTCCTTCTAATTTAAATAATAACTTTATTCTGTCTTTTAATGATATTTCAGAATTTGGTTTAATCAACAAATCTTTAAAAATAACTTTTAATCTATCAATATTATATTCATATGATTTTAATAATGATTTAATTTCTTCTTTTTGTAATTCTATGTTATATTCTAAATAATCTTTTTCTTTTTCTAAACGTAATTCTTTTTGCCTATATTCTATTTCATCAATTGCTTGATGATCTAAATCAGACTTTAATTGTTCTATTTCTTTATATTTATCAGTTAATTCTTTTTCTAAAGTTCTAATTTTTTGATCTCTTATACTTTTATTATGTACAATTTTATCAGCTTCATTTCTTATACTAATAATTTCTCTAATTGCTTCATCAGAAAATATATTTAAATCTTCTAATTGTTGATCTGTTGCATCAAGTAATCCATTTGGTAAAAGTTTTTCAGTTTGAACTTCGCTTGAATTAGGTTTACTAGTTTTGGAATTAATAACTTCTTTAGGAATTTTTTTTTGTCTTAAATTTTCATTAATTATCTCAAAAAATTTAGCATTTCTTTGTTTAAATTCTTTTATATTATAATCTCTTTCTTCTTGTGTAACATCAGTTATAACATCATCAATGATTTTCTTAATTCTATCTGGTTTAAATAAATTAAAAGTTGATTGTGTTATTATTTTATCGTTACTTTTAAGATTTGAAATCTTAAAATAATAGTCGCCTTTCAATTTCCAATTATAATCACCATTTAAATATTTTAAATCTTTTACTAAATAATTCATACCTTTATTTGTTATATTGAAACCAGATCTTTTTAATATTGGTTTAAATTCATGAATAATTTCATTATAATTGTATTCTTTTTCTGTTATTTCTGGTACTTCATTTTCAATACTTATCTTTGAACGTGTTTTATCAATATATTGAGGTGTAGTTAAATTAGAATTATATGCTGATTCATCATCATTATCAATATTAGTTTCATTAAAATCGGGTTGTGGTTCATCATCAATATATCCTTCATTATTATTTCCCATGCCTTCCATTTCATAATCTTCTCCACCTTCTACATCCATTTACATAATAAAAAAAATTAGAATTTAAAATATAATATTCCTCCGATTACAATTCCTATACAAGTTATAGCTAATTTAGTATTTTCATGGGATTTATTATCATCATTTAGTTTAATTATATCATGTTGAATTTTATCAGTTTTTATATCTTCTGATGTATTGTAATCTTTTATTTTAGAATCATTATTTAATTTAATATTCTTAGTTTTAGTTTCAGTTGATTGAATATGTTTTTTATTTTTTTCACCTTCCATTAATTTTGGAGCAGTAATAATCTTTTTATTTATATCATTTAATCCAAATGAATTATTTATTGTTGCAGTTTTAATTAGATTATTATAACCAATTATATTTCCCATCTTTAATACTAAATCATTAGAAATAATTAATAGATTAGGGCCTATACAATAATTAAGTCTTACATGAGATTTATCTAAATAATTTTGATATCTTATAATGTTTTCTGGAATCGATCTATTTTTATCATTATGAATTGAATCTTCAAATAAAACTTTAAATTGTTTTTGTGTATCAAATGATGTATTCAAATTTCCAATTATCGGTGATCTTGTTTCAACTTGTGATCCTAGAATACAAATTAAATAAGTTCTAATAGATTGATTTATTCTTTCTATACCTGATTTAGTAAAACCTTCACTATTCTCTAAAATAAAATATACCCAACCATTATTGTTTTCTTGTTTTAAATGATCATAAAATTTTGGTAATTTATTGAAATTTAATGTTTCTAAATCTTTTGTTTCTATTTTACCATAACCTAATTTATTATTATAGATATTATAAAAACTATTAGATGGTATGGGAAGTGCACAATATTCTGCAATCTTTCTAGGGCAAGGAAGTGATCTTATTGTTCCAATTTTTGTTCTAAAATCAGAACTTTTTATATCTATATTAAATTCATTACAAATTTTATAAAACTTTGATAAATTAATATTATTATCCAATTCTTTGAAATACCTAGATCCTGGTAAAGCGCACTCTAATTCATTTAATATTATTCTGATTTGAAAGTATGTATGAAATCTAAATAAACTTTGAATTAATTTATATTTAGAATTATTCTAATGATCATTCCAACTAATTCCACAACCTGTTGTTGCACAATAAACAGCAAAATTTAATTGATTCTGCCAATACTTCATATTAGATTTTAATAACCATTGTTTTTCATCTTTCAATTTTTTAAAATTAATCAAATATACATGAAATATATTTTCCATCTTTGCATTAAAATTATTAGTTTCAGTAACATGAATTTCTAAATTAGTTAATGAATCTAAAACTTCATTTCTATATGTAATATCTTTATTAAAATCTATTGTTGGAATATTATATTTAATTGATTTATTATATTGGAAAGCTTTTGGAAAACTATCTACCATTTATATAATTAAAAAAATTAATAATTTATTAATTCTTTTAATAATTTATCTTGTTCTTCAACTGTTATATGACCATTTAAACTTATTATATAATCTAGTGTATTCTTTAATTTATTAATTTCTTTTATATTAGTTTTAATTTTTTCTTTATTACTTTTTATATTTAATTTTGAACTTATACCAGTTAAAACACTTGAACTTAATCCTAATACACCAATTGATATAGCTAAAGGTGTTAATGGACTGAATATTGCTAGAAATGTTATTACAGAACTAATTGTAACCGAACCACTTATAATCAAATAATATATAATTTTACTTTTTAAATATTTTTTCTTTTTTATCTTTAAGTCACTTTCAAATTCTAATATTTGTTTTTCTAAATATGTTTTTAATTTAGTTTTATTTATATCATGAGGAATAATATCAATACTATCAACTTTATCTTCCATTTATTTAGAATAAAAATTACTAATTAGTAAATTTATAAGCAACAAATATAACAATAACTGATCCACCTAAAATCCAAATTATTTCATATTTCTGTTGTTCTTTACTTGGGGTATAATAATCTGATAATTTAGGTTTGTATAGATGTAATTTTTCTTTATTGGTTACCGCGTTATATAAACTCATTGCATCATCAACTGATTGAAAATCTCTATGTGAAATCTTCTGATTATATAATTCTTTGTTAATATAATCCATATAGTTTTGTCGTTTTTCTCTATATTCTTCTGCAGCTTTATTATATTTCTCTAACGCTAAGTTATGTCTTCTTTGTTCTCCTAATGAACTATTTTTATCAATATGTTTAAATAAATAACCGCCACCTGTAAATGCTAAAGCGTTAACAATTGCCGATCCTATAATAGTTATAATTGCAGAAGCCATTTATTTAACAAAAAAATTATGCATTTATATGGGAGGAATATATTTTTGTTTTTCCAAATAATCAATAGTTAAATTAGATAAAGTAACTGCTAACGTTAATTTCAAAATATCATTGATATCAAATCTATCAACATTAACACTTCCCATTTTGAATACTTTTTCTAATACCATTGAATAACCAACCGTTCCAACTGATAGTAATGCGCCATTATATAATCCAGTTATTATCCATTTATTATCACTCATTTATTAATCAAAAAAATTACTATCATCAAAATATTTAGTTAACTTATTTATGATTATTTCAACATTTATTTTATTACTAGTTTTATGATTATCATATATTTTGGATAATATGTTTTTAATATCATCGATGATAAAATCTTCATCTAATTCATAAAATCTTAAAGATTCTCTAATTAAATTAGTAATCTTTTCTACATTTAAAGTTTCTTTATCAATTGTTGTTTCATACTCAAATGTTGTTTCATTAGAAAATGCAATATTTTTGATATGTGTTATTACATCATTCATATTAAATTTCATTTCTTTCTCACGTTTAAAATCAAATCCAAAACATATACTCGGTCCGACAGTTATATTCATTTATAAAGGTGAAAAATTACTCTTTACATCTTATAACTAATTCATATATCACAGGAAAGTTATTCAAATCAATTAAATAACCATTATGATTTCTTATTTCTAATTTAAAATTATTGAAATGTGGAATACAAGGTTTGAAATCACATTCAGTTAAATTATAATTTATTTGCGTTCCAAATTCTTTAACATTTTTTAATGGTAAAATAT
Organism: Tubulanus polymorphus; assembly: GCF_964204645.1. Lineage (NCBI taxonomy): Eukaryota > Metazoa > Nemertea > Palaeonemertea > Tubulaniformes > Tubulanidae > Tubulanus > Tubulanus polymorphus. Next base: position 14,958,721 of record NC_134029.1, on the reverse strand, counting down.
TTAATAAACCAGAATTACAAATTGTATCTTTAGTTGCTTCAAATGTTTTTGTTGGGTCAATTAAATTGCAATAAATATAAAAATGTGTAAAAGGTATTAAGTTTGATTTACCTTCTGCGTATGCTGTAACGGTATCTGGTACAATTCCTAACAGTTTAGCTAAAGGTTTTCTTACTGTAAATTTAAATTGTTCGTCATTAGCTAACCTAATCTTTATTTTATTAGAACTAGCACTTTTTAAAATTCTAATACTAAATCCGGAATCACTTCCTAATTTAGCTCGAGCTTTTCTATTAATTTCTTGTGTTAATGTATCTAAATTATATAATCCTGGTTTTAAATATATAAAAAACCATTTATTCCTTTTTTTGTAAAAGATTGAAAAAATTAAATGTTCTAGACTTTTATCCGATATATTATAAAAAGAATTACATAAACTTATATTAACTAATTTTAAATCTACACAATTCTTGAATTCTCTATCTAATTGTACTAGTAAATTATGAGATTTATAATTTGTAAGTTTTCTAGAATCAATAAATATTCTGTATTCTTTTAATTCTACCATTATTTATAACATAAAAAAATTACCGCTCATCACTAAAAATTAATTTTAATAAAATTTTTCCTTAATAAATGGATGAGAAGATAGCATGCGAAATTTGTGGTGAACTTCTAAGAAAAAGTAATATGGCTCGACATATGAAAAAACATGATGAAAATTATAAACCCCCTAAAATAAACTGTCCAAATTGTAATAAATTATTCTCAAGAAATTATGTTAAAAAACATTCAGAGAAGTGTAGAATTAATAGCGCAACGGCTAATGTTGATAGTAATTCTGCTGAAGTTGAACCTGAAGTTATTTGGAAAAGACCTTTCTTATTCTATGATAAGGATAATATAAAAGATCATTTCTGTGAGCCTTGTCAAGTAAAATATAGCCCTGAAAATATAGAAGATTGGGAGAATCATCAATTTCGTAAAGCACATATAGATAAAATTTCTAATAAATTTGAAACTGAATTCAATGAAAGAAAAAATAATTTATTAGAAAAAATAAAATATGAGAAAACGTTACCAGATAATAAAGAAACAGTTGAAAAGTTAGAAAAACAATATAATGAATTAACAAGAAAAACATATTAATATAAATATTGTAAATTGATTATTACAACAAGTAATTCAAATCTACATAATAGAACAATAAAACATAAAGAAAACGTAAGAAAATACCAAGAGCTTAATGAAGATCTATTACCAAGAAATTATAAACAAAAATGCCCACAATGTAGTTATGCGACCTTAAGGCAAGAAGGTACTGTGTTATTTTGTGTTGAATGTGGATGGCAAAAGAATTTATGGGGTGAAGAAAAAACTAGAAATTTTCTCATAGAACCAAAATTAAATTATCTTGATGAAATTTTTAAAATATTTTCCATGGAAGATCATACACCAGAATATATGCAATGGCTTGAAAAAATGAAAATAATAGAAAATAAAAATGGTGAAATAACTAAAAAAGATATTATAAAAACAATTATTCCACCAACATTTAACACAAAACAAAAGAAAATGTATTTATATTTATTATTTAACGATTATTATGAAAAACCTAAATTAACAGAAGAAGATATGGAAAATATAAAAAAAATATTTAAACAAATATTAATGTATCATTTGGAAAATAGAATAACAGATTCAATAAATTATGAATTCTTTTTAAATAAGATTGTAAATTATTTAAACCTAGATATTATAATTCCATTTGATGAATTAACAAACAAAAAGAAACAAAGAGAGCGAGATGAAATGTGGAACAAGATAGAACTTTATTTAAATGAGAAAAATGGAATGGAAGAAGAACCTGAACAATTAAATGAAAATGAAGAAGCCAATAGTGATTTCGAGTTTGATGATATAGATCCATTTTAATAACCATAAGGTAACGTTTTTATACCATCATCTGAAATATGCCTTTTATCATCAAATGGATTTAAACTAGTTTTTTCAACTTCATTAATATACATCTCATGATCTTCTGATCTTAAACAATTCATCTTGTGTTTCATTACAATTGATTTATATAAACACTTTATATAATCTTGAAATTCTATATGTTTATCAACCACATGTTTTGTTATTCCTTTTAACTTTTTAGCTTCATGATCTTTTGTTCTGTAACTATACATTTTACTTCTTATCCCAACAAATTCAATCATTTCATCACCTCCTAATTCATCTTTAAATTTACCAGGAATCTTTTTATTATCATTGCTAAATAATTCATGATCTTTAGGATAATTGCTAAAATCAAAATGATGTTTTAATGTTTTTAAGTCTTTTGTTATGTCATTTGTCTTGATTTTTAGTATGTACGCATCCGTATTTTTTTTGATTAATGGGAACCCAGAATTGAATTTTCCATCATCTGTTGATAAATCATAAACATAGTCAGTTGGGTTATATATTTCAAATAAATCTTTAACTTCTTCTGTTAATTCTTTTTCTACATGCCTTAAATTAAAACAATTTGGTTTAGATTTAATTAATTCTATATTCATATTAAATCCTAATGAACTGCATAACACATTTAACCCACTTATTGCACATTTTCCTTTCTGTGCAAAGGTTATCGTTTTATCCTTTATAAATTTTTTAGTACCATCGGCTGCGTAGAACCCAATGAAGAACCATTTTCTAAGATTATATTCTGAATTTAATATATAATCTGGTACTATTTTTTCTTTAGTTGAAGTATTACTTTTCACTATTGCATGAATATAGAATTCATCATTATATTCTATAGCAAAATCTTTAGGATTATTTACAAGTATTCTATAAACTGCTGATGATTTCATAACATCCATGATTCTAAATGTTTTATGTGAATAAACTTCTTCACAGAATTTCTTAATTCTTTCTAATAATTTCAAGTCTTGATTGCATAAATACCAACAATATTTATTACCCCAAACATATTTATACACACCTGCTGAACCATCACCCATGAAAAATCCTTTGATAAAATATTCTTTTTCTTCTAATGTTTCGGGTTCTATATTATAAATATTATCAATTATTTCATCAAATGACATATGATTCATTCTTTGGAAAAATCTTTTATGTAATAATTCATCTCCAATTTTTATATCAGTTGGTTTTATTTCATCACCATTTCGTTTAATTAAACTATGGTCTTCAGTAACATCTACGAATCCTAATTTAGTTCTAACTCTATAGATTTTCTTATTTGTTTTATGCCTAATAATATTCTTTAATTTTTTCCATCCATTTCTTGTCCAAACATCCATTAATCCATTTATTTGTATTAGTTCTTTTTCACCATATGAAATATAACATTCATTTTGTTTTGGAATTATTTCTGAAATTCTTCTTACCAATATTTTATTATTACATTTTAATAATATTGGGGTGTCGGCCGTTACAGAATCGAAGTACAGAATTTCTATATGTTTTTCCCCAAACAATGGTTGTAAAACATTGTAATAAAAATTATACATCAATAGCTTTGAAATTTCTAAAACGGTTGAACCTATAAATATTGGTTTATTAAATTTCATGGACGTTCTTTTTAATTTTACTGCTGTTAAATAATCTTCAAATCTTTTATTTCCTAAATGTCTAGGACTTGATTGTAAATGTCTTAATCTTTCAGAATTATTCACTAATTCAATATCATTTCTATTTCTAATATTTTCACATGTTTTACCATAAAAACTATTATTCATTAATTTAAAGAAATCTTTTTCAAAATCTGTTTTTGATATGGTTCTCTGTTGAGTATTGAAATCTATATATTTTTCTAACCACTTCGATTGATTAAATTCAATATATCTATGTACTTTCTTTAATTTCATTCCTTGTTTTAGATAAAATTTTAACATTCTATAATGAACAATATAATTGTATTTATTATTTTGAGTAAGTATTAATTTTTCTGTAAAAACATGATCTTTCGGTTTTATTTTCTTCTGGTATTCACTTAAATAACTATCATCTACAGTTAAATGTTCTGGGCAATAAGGTAAGTTTCTTGTTTTAAACTTTATATTTTCAGGATATTCTAAATCAACTACAAAGAAATAACCAATTGGTGCTTCATCTTTTAAACTAATAATTGCGCTTTCCCAATCAGTTTTATCACCATTTTCAACTTCTGTTAATATAAAATTTTTATATGGTTGAGGTTGCATCATTGCCCAACCATATAAATTATTGGCGTCAATATATAATAATTTATATTCATCATTTGCTTTAAAATACCTATCTCCCATAACACCACTTATTCCACCTCTAATTGATTTTTCAAATAATAAAACCATATCTGGTTCTTTTAATAAATCTAATTCTACATTTGTATATTTTAAACCACATTGCCAGGTTAAACCAGGACTTGAATAACAATAACAAGGATCAACATTAAAATGATTCAAATTAACTTCTCTAAATTTTTCAAATATGTCAGCCAATATCATAACATCTGATTTTAAATATAAATCAACTAATTCGCCATGATTTTTCATCTTAAAATGGTTCCAAATATTTAATGTTCTATTAAACACTTCGTCTTTCACATACTCCTCTTTTAATTGATCATAAAATTGATCTTTTAATAATTCTGTTACATTAAAATCATTATGTGTTTTATAAAATGAATAAGGAATTGCGCCTTTATATCTCAATAATTTAAAATCTTGTTCATTTGGATAATAATATCGAGTTATAACAAAATCATTATCAACTAAACTTTTTGATAAATTATCTAATGAACTTGCTAGAAATCTATAAGAATCTGAAAAAAATCTAATGCAACCAAATTGAAATGAAATATAATTTTCAGATGTTTTAGCTAATAGTTTAAAATCATATTTTCTTACATTTGCTTCATTCATAGCATTATATTCTTCTATTTCTTGATTAATTGCGCCCAATTTTCCTGATAATTGTTTTATAAATAGATGGGTATCATATCCTGATAAATTATGAAATAATATTGGTACGAAATTTACTTTTTTAGCTTGTAAATTGCAATCTTCATGAGCAGCTCCACGATATTTTGAATTTAAATGATCATGATCTCTAACTTTTTTATCAAATGAATAAAAACGTTTTTCACAATAACAACAATGAGTTGCATAATTAAAATCAATTTCATCTTCTTTTGTCATAACTATTCTTTTATTTTTGTTTAATAATTTTGTAAAATCACTTTCTAATTCAATCATTTTATCACAAAAATCATTAACTACATTTTCACCTCTAAAAGAAATATATTGACTTTCATATAATTCGGGATAATTTGATTTGATGTAAATTCCATAAGCAGCAGCTCTTTGATGAACTTTTTTAATTGTATTTATAATTGGTGGATCTTGAATTATATCTTCATTTAATTCATTTCCTTTATCCATTGATTTTAATAATTGCTTTTTGTTATATATTTCTTTTCTATCTTGATCGGTTAATTCTTTATTCAACGATTCAAAATCCCCATAAATTACAAATGGAACAATATTCTTAAATTTATGATTAGTAAATTTCAATTTATAATCTTTTTCTGTTGGCATTATTAATTTACAAAAATCTTTATTATCACATAATTCTTTATGTTTTAATAATGTATTCTCAGTTCTAAATTTAGATAAACATTTTCTACATAGATAAATTTTATGGCTGTTAAAATCACTTTCTGTTCTAAAGAATAAATCAATTTGTTTTAACCACATATAATGTTCATTTTCATCTTTTTTGTAATATAACAAATCTATAGCATTTTCATCATCATAATATTCTGTTAAATATAAAGCTTCCAATGTATAATCTTTAATATTTTCACCTTTTGTCTTTGGTAATTGCATTAATTCGAATACATTTATTTTTAAATTATTAATTTTTTCTATTTTAGGAATCATTTATATAGTTACTGGATATTGATCAATTTTATATAATGTTTCATATTTCCGGTAATTTGTTATTGTAAAACTATGCGTCATATCTTCTGTTTGGTGTAAACAACTAATAATTGACCATAGAAAACATTTATTATCTTCATTTTGAATATTTATTACTGCTTTTGTTGTAAACGGTAATTTGATATAACTTGATGCTTTCATATCCTTTTTCTGTTGTAAAGTTTGAATCATTTTTAAACATTTTATTACTTTTTGATGTTTTATTCCTTTTTGTATTATAAACATTTAAATCTAAATATATAATTTCATTCAATGTTAAGCCAGAACCCTCAAAATATCTTTCTTCAATATGACGTTTAAATTCATTTAATATTTTTTCTAACTTCTCTTTTATTTGTGTTTTTGAAATTATTTCTTCAGAGTGTGTTTGAATATTATAATCCATTTTTCTTCTGACTTTATAAAACTTACTTTCCCAGAGATACTAATTTTTGGATATTCAACATCTGTTATCAAATCTAGTATTTTTTCTATTATTTCATTAAATTTACTATAATCTTCTATTGTTGTACCTTTAAAAAATCTAAATATAATAGCTGCAGGACCAATTTTACTATGTAATGTTTCTAAGATTTCAATTGTATCTTTTATTTCTAGTGAATCAATATAATTTCTAACATTTTCCATGTAAGGTTTATTTGAAATGGATTTAGTTTTTGAAGTTGATTCTTTTACTTGTTGAGGTTTATCATCAAAATAATCTATTCCTAAAACATTATTTCTCAAATTTTGATGGTGTTTTTCTGTTTCGAGATGTCTATTATAATTCCTTTTTGTTATAAATTCATCACAAACTTCACATTTTATTTCATTCACATTCATATTTTCTAATCGTTCTTTTCTTTCATTGGAATTTTCTGGAGTTTCAAAATCTATTACATTTTTTATATGATTTGCAGTTTTTTCATGTCGTGTTTTATTAGATGTATCGATGTATTTTTTACAATATTGACAATAATATTGATTTTTATTGATATTATTGTTTTCTAGTTGGTGTTCATTCTCCCCCATTTATTAGGAAAAAAAATTACTTGTGGTGATGAGTGTTAGGAAAAAAATTACTTGTGGTGATGAGTGGTGTCTCGTCCTCTCGTCCTCTGGTATGAAAACGCCATCTTCTAATTACTCATCCCTGCCTCAGTCCTGGTTCTGAACTTTTTCTGCCGGCCTTTTATTTTTACTTTTTCAGTGCTACTGGAATCATCATACAACATCAGCTACCACTTGTATATAGACCATCATTTGTATATAGACCGCAAGTCCCGACATGTGAGTAGGTATATGGATGGCAGGGCCAACACCAGATGCTCTACCTTGTGCTTCAAAAATGGATTTCACAGATGTGTAAACTATATCTTGTGAACTATGTTTTGCGATGGATCCCTGCGCGTTGGACTTAATGTTATTGTATTGGACGTATAATATTGCGTAAGTTATTTTTGGTACTAAACCGTGTTTCAGTACACATTTTTAGGAAGGAGTGGTGTAACGGTGTGACTCCCGACGTTATTATATTGTAATATAGTGTATTTGTATTTGTAATAATAAATGTTAACGATAGGTGGCGTATCTATCGCTCTCTTAAAAAGAACCCATTGTCCTGGTGAGTTGTGCGAGTAAAATTTTTTCATTGCGGCAATATTTAATCAACCAAGTAACAAAAATTCACCATATACGAACTCAACCTTCTGTGTTTCATATTTAAGCGACTGTGAAAGTTTCGGACGCATACGTGGCATTAAATGGACATAATTGTTTGACGTGACAAATTTTGCGATAACAATAGGACGACATGTACTACGTACCGTCGTCCTGTAATTTAAAACATAGAAAATATGAGGCGGGAGTATGTTTTCTTATTTGTTTTAAGCAATGGACCAACTATAGTAAACATGATACAGGGATTATTGATTTATATGTGTGTGATAACTACCTAGTGTTAAATTCCCTGACTATTCCCAACTGTCCTGATTCCCGAAACTTATTCATTCTCCAATAATCATCCATATCGGAAGAAATACACCAAACTTAAAATTTAAATTCATGAAAACTCTATATAAAATAAATCTGTACAATTAATCTAATTATTATAATCATTTAAAAATTTGAAAATTTATGTACTGTGTATCATAATGTACATATATACTGTGTATATATGTACATGCCTACTAAATTTCTCTTTGTGTGTATAGTGACTTGTGCTGTCCAATGTATGTACACAAATAATTGTAGTTGTATTCTTTTCATGGTTCTCATGACAAAGTGGCATGAGTGACAAAGTGGCAAAATGACAAAGTGGAATTCACTTCCAACCACTTTCATGTCACAAAACGAGCAAAAAGTTTCTATGATGACTGACCCTAAACCCTAAATACCGGTCTAAATCAATGTTTAAAGGGAACCACACGTTTGTGCTGCAAGAGAACGATAATAGAGCAACGGGACTAAGTAATGAAAGGGTAATTTTAGTTTTAAGTTTTTTTTATCAGAAAAGAACTGTAGCGCTGGTAACAAATTCAAGCAGTGGAATGGACAGACAACGACAGATAATTCCCCTAACCCATCAGCTCCGCTGATCTTTGGTCACAGCAGAGCTAAAAAGTTAGCATGTCCCGAGTTAGATTTTTGTTCGACATAATGGACCACTCATGGTTGTTTAATTTGAAAAAAATACACTATTTCAAATGTATTACTGTTCTGGAAATATCAGTAGTATCAATTTTCGTGTAATCTTTATATTGATAGATGTACTGTAGATATATTTGAAAAATCAAGATCTTCAATAAGCAGGCACGTTGGAAACAAATTTGATTGCTTTTTGACAGGTTCTTATATGTTGCAGCGGCGATGTTACTTCAATTGTGTCAAAAACATGGTACATGTATTCGAAGTGCAAACATGTCATTCAGTAAATTATTACTGCTGCACTTCCAACGCCACCTGAGACAATAATTATTGGAGTAACCAAGTATCGAGACAATCCAGTGAAGGTTCTTCTGCAATCTCCAAAACATTTGGATTCTCATTTGGATTCTGTCAATATGGAAAGACAGACACACGCACAAAAGGCAGAAATGTTTTGGTTCAACTCTGGGAATTTAATGTAACAACGCCAATCTTGGAGGGTGGATCTGCCAAAATTAGTAGGGTTCATTCCTACATGATCCGCCAGCATCTCATCAAATCCTATCAGCAGGTGTAGCATGTATCCGGAAAACTAGGATTTTGCATCAACAGCAACTTTAAGGGATGAAGATGGCCACCAGTCAGGTATCTCGAAAGATGGAATGCCCAAACTCGATAGAGGTTTTCTCTACATGAGACTTGTGTAAAAAGTTCAAACGTTTCAATCTAATGGCTTGTATTGGGTTCTTTCCTACATGATCCGAAAAATGTAATCAAATTTAAAAACAATTTAGCTGTATCTTGTACAAATGGATTCTTCTGCAAAAAATTCACTATTTTAAAGAACAAAGATGGCCACCGCAATCTTGAAAGTTTAACCTCCAAAAAGCAATAGGCATTTCTCTTAATATCCAGTAACATGTCCCTAAATTCAAAAAGTTTCCATTTAATGGTTGGAGCTTTATCTTGTACACAAGTCTTCCCCTAAATAGCTATCTTAAAGGGGTCATGCAGAGGTTTTGAACAAATTTTTAAATCTTTTTTTTTTTTGGTATAAAACATGCACCGTATGCATCGATAGTAGTCTCGTGAAAAAAATTTTAATATCTTTATCCAAACTCGAGAAAAGCCCGTAGCAACGGCCCTAGCAACAGGACGCTCGTGTTTGCGCGGTGATGTTGATGACGTCATTCTGAGAACACATCGCCTGCAGCACACTCAGAAGCGTTATAATATAAGCTATGAACTGTTCCCACAAAGGCAGCGACAAATTTTAGTGGCCAAAACCCAAGATTTGGCCCTAAGATGATGGACCGTAAGAGCGAAAACACCCGGCCTATGTGTAAACTAGCTTCACACTTTAGAGATGGATTCTCGCAAATATTACGGCACACATAAACTTGGATACACAAAACTTATGTTTTTATTATCTGAGAGCCTTTTATTCTGCCAAGTGACGCAATTTCTGCGAATTCAATACCTAGCAAGACTAAAGAGATACGCGCTTTCCACTGCATATTATACTGGCTTTCCCAGTGACCCACATTGCTGTAGTATGTACAACCTTGGAGTAATCAGTCTGATTACTCCAAGGTACAACATACTGGCTGTATGTATGCAGCACACATTACTATTACACGACCGGAATGCACAGGCTGTGCTGGGATTCACGAACAAGTTTACGGTTTCAGTACTGGATAAAAATATCTCTACCCACAGAAATATGTGCGAGGTCTATATCAGTCATCCCCTCCATGTGGTTTTTACAAAGAGGGAATGACTTAAATGATGATGAATGCTCGCTGCTCCACGACGTAGAAATATGCTTTACTATAGTCACAAATTGCTTTGTTCTGAGGCATCAGGTCCAAATTAAATAGAATGATATCGACTGTCTATTAATAACAACTGTTGGCTTCCTAAACATCAGACGTTTGATTAAAATCTGATGCATTTGAGTCACTATTTTGCACTTTAATCGCTGTTTGTTTCTATACACTACACCATGTTGTTTTGGTTTGGGTTCTCAGAATGACGTCACACTTCCGGGTTGGGAAAGAATCAGCGCGGCCGATCATAAGTCTCGTTTTAACACTAATTGAAGAATTAAAAATTAATTTCTTGACCACTAAATCAATAAATAAGTTATGATTGATGATAAAAAATACTTCATGACCCCTTTAAAGAAACAAAAACAGCCACCAGTCAGCTACCATGAAAGGTGGAACCTCCAAAATGAATATGTTTTTCAACAACACGACTTGACAATACGTCATGAAATCTTCAAAAGATTGTATCTACTTATCCGCTGGTTCAGCCAGCATCGGTCATCTTGAAATGTGTTCTGTCCTACATATATTTCTAAAGCAAGTCATACATTTACAAAAGATTTCATCTGCTAGTTCAACCTTTTTCCCTTTGCCAAGAAATGCTGGAATGGACTTACAGTAAACTTAAGCCCCCTCCTGCGTGGTATCCAGAGATGAGAACACCGACCTATAAAATCCGTGGTTTTTTCTTTAGTTACACACACGAACCAGCTGATGGCGTAGCTGCCAGCACTCACGAGCGCCGAAGGCGCAAAGCCATTATGCGGGGTTTGGGCTCGTTTACCGAGCACTTCGATTTTGAACCCATGAACGACTATTATATTTTGGAAGGTAATCACTATTTCCAATGTAGCACATCCTCATTCCATGACATTCAGCACCTCACGCATTACGGGTCGAGCCCTGAATTATTGCAGTTAAAATGCGCCGATGAATGCTCTGTGAAAAATCATCACAGTGTATAATATCTGTTCGCTCGGCAACAGTAAGTAGGCCTATATGCATTACTACTGTTGCCGCGCACGTGTCTGTCTGCAACCGATCAATAAAATACATACACATCGTAGTAGTAGATACGAAATCAGTGTTGCAATGAATATGCATTGAAATGCAATATGCGACGACATTAGTAAAACAGGCACTGAACGCTTTTACAGTTCACCCGATTACCCCGATCGCGTCGGACCAATTGAGTGAGCTCATCACCCTCCCCTATACGTTTACATCATTTTTGGACTACTTGGATAATTTTCAATACCAAAATCCGCGGGAAACCACGGGGAATTCTCATCACTGGATCATTGGGGGATAAAAAGCTAGAAACTAGAAGACTTCAAACATGTGGTCGGTTCTTCTACTCCAGTAGGGTTTGAATAACAGTGTGTTTGTTTAGACTGGCTGTGTTTTTCAAGTAACAGTACTGACAGAGACACTGCGGCTGGCACGAACGAATACCTCAGATAAATCTTTACCGATCGTCTAGTGAGTACATTTGAATGTGGAATGAAAGAAAATGGAATTCGATGAATTTGAATTTTTTGCTCAATAAAGTCAAATTGACATGGATTTGACTTTTTTTTGGAATGAAATTTTATTGAATTTGCAATTCGTGCACATGGCTAATTTGCATATCAAGGTCACCTATCCGGTTTGAGAAAAGCTATTTTCCCGAACAATTGTCAAGGATTCAGAAGTGCAAATTGAAAGGCTGAATCCAAGAACATGTCTATCACACTTTTGAGCCCAAACGTCTACTTTTACTTAGTAGCCACTTGAGAACAATAAGCAATTAACCATATCGGCTACTTTTCCAGTAGTATACATTTCAAAACAGTCACTCTGGAATAGTATTCCTTTCAATTCCGTTGGTTTTCTATAGTGGCTGTTTCGAAGAGTCTACTATTGAAAAGTGACCATTTTGAAACATCTGGTTTCGATAGTGCACACTAGCAGTAGAGGTGACTGTAAAACCACCCGCCTGTTAACAGTGACTTAGTGATAGTAACTCCTACCATAGCAGCTACTCTCAAAACACATCGTTTCTAAAAGTCAACTATTGAAAAGTGACTATTTTGAGATGGCATGGTTATTTCCTGTTCAAAATAGCAGCATCTGTTAAAGATTTGCAGTGATACGTGACAGGTTCAAAGGTACTGTTAAACCCTATATGCTTTGTATACAGAACTCTGTATGCTTTGAATACAGTTCTGTGAATAGAAAATCAAAGTTTTTGAGATGCTAAGAATCCCCTACATTATATTACGCTCAACAAAATGGAAAACTATTCATTCATATAACATCATCATGGATGAAATCCATTAATACTAAAGTATAGAGCCAGTCCTAGAATTCTTAGAATTTTAAGATTTTTGTTTTACATTTGCGATTATAAAACATTCTGGTGCGTTCATAAATCTTTGATTTTAGTAGAAAAGAAAGACAAGACAAAAAAATAAATTTGTCTTATAGGCTTAATTTGTTTTTAAGGGTATATGAGAGAGGAATATACAAATGAAATCATATGTTCAAAAAATGAATTACGAAAAATATGTATCTAAAATACTTAAAATTAACCTTGAATTGTTTATTTCGATACAAACGATTTTTAAGTAATCCATGTGATGTTCACTTTGTCACGCTGTTCTCTGCTTGTTCGTTAATGAATATTGAATCATTTTATCGCTTGCTAGAAATGATACCATAATCAAAATCTTATTTCGTAGTTATACAGTTTGGTTGAAATGAAATTACCAACTTATTATAAAAGATCAAACGATTAGCGTATAAAAGTGCAGTGTTGAGATGTTCACGTAATTTTGAAGTCAGCAATTTCATTTGATAGAGAAAACTTCTTTTGGCTTAAGATGTGAAAGAAATGCAATAGGCTGTAATTCTAGTTTCACATACTTTCCTACTTTGTTGAGTAAATTGTTTATAGGTTATCAAAATCCCAGCAGCAGCTATCGGTCAGCAGGTCAATTACACTGGCTAACTAGACAGTGATTGATGAACGAATGAACTAGCTGCTTTGGCCACCAAAAGACCACAAACCAAAACTAATTACCTCTTAACATTGATAAACTTAGCACCGCAATATCTCTATGAAACTTTATTTCAAGGTGCCAATATAATAACATGCCAAAATGTACGGTGTTTGAACTTCGCTGAATCGATAAACCAATGAATCGCTGAATTATAAGATTATCAGTTAACTCATTAACTGAATTATCAGTTTTCTCCAACTTAACTCTTTTTCTCAAATTATCGTAAACCAACGTTACCAATACTTGAATTTGGAAGTGAATGCGGGCTAGAACCAACAAAGGTACCAGTTTAAGGTGCAGATATACAGGGAATCCCTCTCATAGCGACCAACACGGTTGTATATCCCTTCTTTGCCGATTAGTAGATAATTTTCGATCTAAACGGAATGTTAAAAATCCACATGGATATAGCATATTTTGTTTGAAAAAAATCAATGATTTCGCGAAATTAGAATTCAGGGAAATTCGAACACTCCGATATGCACATCTTAATTTAAGATGCAAAGACATCCAGGCCCCCGTTGAAAATAAACCACCATTTCAATAATGAGACGTCAGCCTGAATTCATGATTGCGCTTTTAATCTAAGAATTTAAATCAAAAATAAATGCAGACCTATGCTTGAAAATAGCTGCATTTGTTCAAATTGAATTCTTTATTCAATTATATCGCCATGAAAAGAAGGAAATTTTGATTTATCTTAAAACTACATAACTGTTGACAATTTGTAAACAAATTTAACTCCAATCTCGACTTTTATTGGTTAGAGTTGGGAATCGCTCATTACATTTCACATCCTCAAAGATTATCTACAATATCTTCAGATCTCAACTGAGTCATTCTAAATAGAACTATACCCCAAACTATAGCGTGAGTAGAGTTTCTCAGTATGTTTATATTGTCACGTATCACTGCAAATCTGAAGCATATGTTGCTACAGTGTATTTATAACAGGGAATCTGGCAAGCGATCTCAAAATGGTCACTTTTCAATAGTTGACTTTTAGAAACGATGTGTTTTGAGAGTAGCTGCTATGGTAGTAGTTACTATCACAAAGTCACTGTTAACAGGCGGGTGGTTTTACAGTCACTTCTACTGCTAGTGTGCACTATCGAAACCAGATGTTTCAAAATGGTCACTTTTCAATAGTAGACTCTTCGAAACAGCCACTATAGAAAACCAACCGAATTGAAAGGAATACTATTCCAGAGTGACTGTTTTGAAATGTATACTACTGGAAAAGTAGCCGATATCGTTAACTGCTTATTGTTCTCAAGTGGCTACTAAGTAAAAGTAGACGTTTGGGCTCAAAAGACATGTTCTTGGATTCAGCCTTTCAATTAAACTTCCTTTCAAAAACCAAATTGACTAATTGTGTATCGACACAGGAATCGATCTTGAAGTACAATTTTGAATCTTAAAATTTAACCCGCAAATAAAATGTCGATACCGCGGAATCACGTGAACACCTGAGGCCCTTTCTCAAAATTCGGCACGCACGCTTGAATTTCCGATTTCATGTATCATGAATATATGCCCAGGTAGCACAGTGAAATAGCCTTTCATCTGGAAACCATCTGGTCAATTAAATTCGCTCCATTTGTGTAACAGGCTCAGTGTACCAATGTACGGCTGGCCTAAAAATCAAAATCACTTCCCCATGTTATTCTTGCATTATTTTGTTTATTTCATCAACTCACAGCGTCAAGATAATACATTGTATAGCACGTTCTTATGCACGCAGCAGCCAGCATTCAGTGATGATTGAACAGCACTCTCATAGTCATACATTGGCGGCGCGCGTGTTGTTAGCCTCTTACACATCAGACAAACTATTTGGCAAAGTTTAATGAAATCCATGTCTGGATAAATAAAGGACCAATAATCAAACTGGTGTGAAGTAAAAATCTGTCACGTAGGCTACCGGAATGCAAAAAATTATTTCATTGAAAATTAAACGAGAAAAAAATATATAAAAAAGGACTCAATTTTGATCAGTGTGAACTTTTAATGATAACCGACCTTTAACGAGAATGAAATCTTCGAAAAATTGATTATGGGTCTTATTTTGTTTGAACAAACGTTCATAATTGTAATACATCCCTTGAATGATGTAAAACAACTATGAGTGACCCGATAAGATACGGTACAAACTTGGTGAGAACCTTTGTTTCATCGGAGGTTTTTCATTTTTATCATACGGACCAATCAGGGCAGAAGCTCCCAAGTTCTTCAAATTTGAGGCCAGTCAGTGCCGGTTACTGACGAAATAAAGTGTATTGACTGACATGATTTTTAATAATTTCACGATAGGATTGCTTTAAGTAGCTTACATCTTCACTCAGAAAAAAACGTTGTTACGCGCGACCTACACCGTGGTGCGCGTACTCTATAACTGATACATACACGCAGTGAACACGAGAATGATTAGGCTATATTGCCTACGCGACTGTATACAACTTTTTTCAACGCGAACGCTCCACTGTACCCCAGTTAACAAACTAATACAAATAATCAGGCTCCAAAATGGATCGCTAATAAAATGATTTCAATTAATGATGATAAAACACGTATTCCAGTCGTGTAAATATCAGACTCATCTCTAAAAATTCGATGCTATCAGTGAATCAGCCGTGTGGCGAACACGGAAGTAAATTTCCGCATTTTGAAACCGCATTTTCGTCAGAAATCTTGATGCAACGTAACCTTATGCACGCGATATCAAAACTAGATCAATCATTGAACACATCGAACACAATAAATCGTTACATCATACGCCTTGAATATCACTATTCGCGCTAGAAATGATGAATATCAACCTATTCAATTGTGCTGCCATTTTGTTTGTGAAATAATGCGCACCAGCTGATCCACCTCGTTCAATGTTATGACGTCATGATGGAAGTCAAAACTGGGTCAACAAATTTTATAGAGCCAAGATTTTGAGGGGTTTCGTCTTTGAAAGCCCATAACTGCCGAACCAAGCGTCGGATCTTGGCGATATAAAGTTCTACCGACGCAAATAGCATTGAATTTTCACATGTGTTATTTTGGAAAGGTAAAGATGCTACATAAGAAAACGTGGCTCAAATAAATCGAATTTTTGAAACTTTTTGGTAAATTTCTCAAAAAATATAAAACCCACGGCTTTCAACTTTGCGCACCATAAAGAAAAACCAATTACGAAATATATTTAATCCGTTTAATTCGCCCAATAGTAGTGAAATTACAGGGTACTGAAATTGCGTTTGAGTTTGCTAAAAATAGCTATGTATTTTTAGTGTATTAAGAATACGAATGATTATTGATTGGCAAGACCGTTGAAATAGCCAAAAAACTGCCTTCTAGAGAGCGATTACCGTATATAAGCGACTAAATTTGTCGAACTGATCACTTCAGCACTTTGACTAGTAACAACCAATTATAGCGTGGTTTCCCATAATTACGTCAAAAGTGCTGGCATTCCCAAAACAACCAATCAGAGCGTGGGTTTTCCATAATCACGTCAGCACCCTCGACATAGCAGTGCCTCGCCGTCAATGTGTGCCATAGTCTAGCCATAATTTGTCAAGGAATTCTGTCCATCTTTTACATCAAATGATGGAAATATTGGACAGCGCAATAAACTTGATCTAACATTCAATCGTGTATACATTGTGTTGTTACGGAGAAAACGGAACGGTACGAAGTCGACTGACCTAGGAGACAACATGACTTCATTACGAACAGGATAACAAAGTAGTCGTTCACTACATAACTGACCACAAACAGAGTCACGAGAATTATTTGGTGGAGGTTATTTAAGGCTGGCATATGTCGACAACCAACTCGACGCCGACCGACTCCTGCCGACGCAACTGAGAGCAACCGCGATCGCAGCCCAACTTATGTTGGCTGCGCTCCGATTCGCAGCAACTGAGGCCAACTATACGAGATCCTCCCAGTTGCTTCCCTGCTTATGTCAGTTACGATTACTGGCAACTGCAACGGCTCAGATAGTCACGTGATAAGCATTTTGAGAATAAATTTGATTTATTTTGAATTATTGGGGAATATATTTCTTTTAGAAAAGTTATTTCTTTAAGATCTTTATCTTTCTGATTCTGTTTTGAATACAATGTGCTAGCGACATCATATAAAGATGGCCGCTCACACCATAATTCTACCAATTTCGCTCCTAGATCTTCCGTCCAGTCATCTGCCGGGCTGAAGGTTTGGTTTACGTTTCGAAATACTTGAATTTGAAAGTTTATGATTAACTACGAATGACGCTAACTAGCGGTCATAATTTGTACTGTGTATATGCGGTCTCTTATTGGCTAGAACCCTTGCGCTCAGTTCCGTCGCGTCGCAGATGAGCTTATGTCGGTTGCGATCGAAAGCAACTGTCCGCATACCGTAGGCCGGAGTAGAACATTGGCAACTAGCTGGATACGGCTTGCGACGAGTCGGTAGGCGTCGGGTTGCCGTCGCAAGCCGGCTTACGTTGAACCGATAGAGCAGCAACTGGCGGCCTCTCGTAGGCGGCTTGTTGCCGCTAATTGGCGATAAACCTAGTTGCGTCGGTAGGCGTTGCTTTGCTTGTTGACATAAGCCAGCCTTTATACTTATTCATTGGAGCCCTCCATTCGGGATAACTCCAAATTGGAGTCCTTTGGTTCACGGTAAAAATAATATACAAAGCACACTTTGATAATAGCTTTTCGAGAGCCAATAGACTTCAGTTTGGTAATATTGTCATATGACAATTAGTGCATTGTTTGCATGACTTTCTAAAATGTATGTGTGAGTCTTTTTCTAAAATTTGTTTTATTCCATTTTGCAAGACACCATTTTCTGTACCAATCAACTATTTCATTTATTAATTTTAAAGCTCTATTAGAAGACGCTACGAGTGCTATAGTCTATCTCAGTGGTTATAACGGTGCATCAATGAGTTGTTATTATTACACATCTGGGTCCCCGTTTTTACCACTAAACCTTATGAGTAACTGAGGTCAAACAACAACTGCAATCAAGAGCTAATAATATCCCATCAATTGGTCATTCCTAAAAGGATGTAAAAGACCAATATTATCTTTTTTATTAAAAAGCAATTTTTGAATTTTCATTTTTATTTTTAGAATAATTATGCCATGTTATATATGGATTCAATCTGCGTATAACTATCTCTGTGGAAATATCTTTACAAATGTAAATAGTGAATTAATTTATTGTCTGGAGTTACTGTTATTTTGCTTGGAAACACCGACTAAATACAATGTTTCAACTTGGAAATTAGTTCAGACATTTCGTTAAAAATGACCTAATTACCCTGTAAAATAATAACTCTTCAATGCAACAGGACTTTAAAACTGATTTCATTGCTTATTTCTTCATTTTCTCATGATAGGTTTGGAAAAGTTTTGCCTTTTCTCACTCTTGCCTGTAACTTAGTAACAAGTGGTTGGAGACAGCGAGCCAACGGCGCTCAATCTGAGTTTGACCACTTTCAGCTGTCAGCATCTATCAAATTGTTGTTGATACTGGCCCCTTGAGAGTGAAATGCCAAGATCATAGCCACTGGGATAGACTTTTCATTGTGTGCATACGCTAGAACACGAGAATATCATCATGAGGTAATAAATTATAATGATAACTAGGTATGAAAAATATACGCTGTAAATACAACAGTTGAGCTACTGAAAATGCTTGACAATATGCCTGAGCGAACAAAACTGCGTAAATCAAGCATATCTTATCATATGTCATTATGGTTGACTCTCATGACTTGACTAATTATTTTACAGTGACTAGATTACATGCACTTTTAATTAACCAATACTTGCAGGCTGAAAAATGTTCACAAAGTAGAAGCTTTGCCAATCAAAATTTTAGGTGGCATACATGTCGATTAACTATAACATTCATAGGATTTTGTAAACAATATTTCTATCAACACTTTCACATGTACATCTCATAATTTTGGGGTGTTGATACTTATCAAAGAGGTTATCATTTCATATTCAACCTTTCTGTTAGTATCTTTACATCAGTAGATGGAACTAACAATATTGTCTGAATTAGTCAGTTTTCGAACCTTCAGGGATCCATCTGCCCCACATGAGTACAAATGATGGGGAGGAACGAGTTGAAGCTCCATAACACCAGATCCAATATTTCGAAATATTGTGGCTTTTGAATGTTCATTCAGAAAGGCCGCCATAACATTGTGAACTGTTAAGCCCCAAATCTGAAAGTAAAATATATATATGTGGTGGTTTATTCACAGGCAATTAGTAAATCACTGTTGTTGCAATAACTTACTTGCAATAACCCCTCATACCATATTTTTTAAGATGTACAAGATAAGGCCCTTCAAAGTTGATACCTTGTTTCTCATCAAATCGCCAAGCCGCCTGTGTCACTCCCGAATGTCAAGGCAATTTGATACTATTTATCTACGTCCTCCGTGACCCCTGAAGACCCTGATCTTTGCTATTCAAAAATCATTAGTGATTAAAATTTTTCAAATGATCTTTGCCCTAGAACTCCAAAATCAGTATGCCACATCCTCACCTGGGTATACTATGAAATAACAATGTCCTGCTATCAATGGTTTTTCTTGAATCGCATTTACACGCAATTACCTCTCCTGACCTTGACCTTTGGAGCCCAAAATCAATAGGGCCTCTCCCTAGAGGTAATCAACGGTGTTGTCATATCGCGGAAGGATGGAATCATTCTTCACTTTCACCGTAAATAGTAACCGGGTTTTCCTGCGGGGATACCCGGTGTGGGACAAGGCACCAGACCAATCTATGCACTCAGTTAGCTTCGAAACCCACTATTAGCACGCAATTTTATTTGACATTGTTCTATGATACCGTTCAGTTACCAGCTGCAGCAGCAGTCAGAATGTTGTGACGGCCGGAGCCGTCCTATTGTTATTATTGTAGGGGCACCGTGTGGGTGCACCGCCTTGGATCTTTTGTTCTATTGTTCTTCTTTCTTGTTGCGTCCGCCGTGGAATAAAGAGGTATTGTCTAGTAACTCAGATCTTTTGTGTAGTTATTTTGTGGGTTCACAGGAATCTTCGGGCCCTCTTTTGTCCTACCAAACTGAGGATATCCCAAATCATTACATTGGTGGCAGGGTACTGGGATTTTTAGCGATTTTGATTGCGTTAGACTGAGTTGAGGTGAACCCACGTTTTGTGTAACTTAGTCTGTGCACCGTACGCTCAGTTTTTCACATTTTTCGAGTATTTTGTACATGTCCATACTGTATTCCACTTGAAGTAGTAAGGATCGGTAAGGCACTAATTATACAAAAACAAATACGTGAAATTGAAGTGAACTTATTTGCGATTTACCCTTAGTAGGCCTATTATTATAATTATCGAATATTTATTGTGTGTTGGTATCTGACACACCGTTGTGAATTGACTTTTCTGGTTTTATTACATTTTAAAGAGTCCGTTAATTTGCCTGTGTCGGTATATTTAACCTGTTATTTCTCTTGTTAAAAAAAATGGCCATGAGTATTGATGATGTTGACACGTCCGACCTGAGACAAAATGATGAACAACAGTCAGTTGACACTTCTGTTCATGAGCCATTAGACAATGACCAGGAGGCCAATAGTATACAACAGCTGGCGGAGATGTTTAAGAGTGTTTTATTGGCATCGTCCTTGAGGTCCAGACCGACTTTCCCCCACCCAAACCCTATACTATCGGCCATAACTTTCGAATTTGGTTGGAGCGGTTTAACGATTATGCGGATGAGGTGTGGCACAGTCGACTTAAGAACAATGGTGCCTCAAGAAAGAAAAATCTGCGGTCTCGTCTCGACCATGAAGCCTATCAGGCTGTCTCCAACCTGCAATTATCTGAGTCGTTGACATACAGCAAGTTTTGCGAGAGACTGACTGATCGTTTCATACAGTCGAGAACGTTATATGAATGCGGTATCACTAAGCGTGGGCGGTCGAGAGCAACTGTTCGTGCACCGACCTAAGACTCTGGCCGACGCTGTCAGTCAAGCGCGATCGCTGGACACCACACGAAAACTCACGGAGCGTCGTCACGAGAAAAAGAGAGTTTCAGAGGTCAGCGTAAATGCGTTAGCTCAACCCAGCCAGATGGACAAACTTATGTCTATGGTCCAGAACATTTCTGGGAGACTCGAAAAATTGGAGGCTCAGCATCAATCCTCCTCTGCCCCGGTAATCGACACACGTTGGCGCTGTAGGGTACCTAACCACCCTGCAAATAGGTATCCGCAGGTCCAGTGTTTCAACTCTGGGCAAGCCGGTCACTATTCTTGAGCATGTCGCCAACAACCGAGACAACAGGGAAACGCCAACCAGGGTTCCCAGAGGGGACGGGGGACCCCAGGAATGTAATTAGAGCCCCCGATAAGTATATGATTCCACAAAGACGCCAAGGGCTCATCAACCCACACTTACCGTCCCTCGACTTGCCTAAAGTGGATATGTCAGGTGACTTACCTCAAGTGGTGACAGCTAGTGTGAGTGAAACCCTTGACGACCATGCGGATTCTGCGGAAACTCTGTCGCCAGGCATGCCCCCTGGTGATGGTGATCATGTAATGTGTCCCACAACAGGATGTCATCAGTCAACAACTTCGATGGAGGATACCATTCAAAAAGTCTGTGACGAGGTAAATCCGAGGACCCCGAAAATGGTTCGGCAACTTACCACACAGGATGGAGGGTTATTCTGCACAGCACAAGTAAACTGTACAGATCAAATCTCGGTCCTGCTTGACACTGGCGCGGCAGTAACCGTGCTGAAAACATCTGTGTGGAAGGCCAGCAGACCCAGTGATGACCTCTCTAGCCTAAGACCTGTCGCATATTCTCTTGCCACCGCCACTGGCCAAGATATGAATGTCCA
Source organism: Tubulanus polymorphus (assembly GCF_964204645.1). Taxonomy (NCBI): domain Eukaryota; kingdom Metazoa; phylum Nemertea; class Palaeonemertea; order Tubulaniformes; family Tubulanidae; genus Tubulanus; species Tubulanus polymorphus. The sequence continues at coordinate 14,936,325 of NC_134029.1, read as the reverse complement.
GGGAGAAGCATCCAAGTAAAACTAGGAGACATGCTCTTTGAACTGCCGATGATAATAGCAGACGAATTAACCCAGGTTTGTTCGCTCGGCAGTGACTTCTTCAGCAAATACGGCTGCAAGATTGACTATGCGACGAGAGAGCTACATCTTGGATCTACGAGTGTTCCTCTTAGACAATCTTCGAGAAGTAGTTGTTACAGAATTTTTGCTCGGAAAAATGTCTGTATCCCCGCTAGCACAGAGCTCTTTCTCCCTGGTTATGTTAAGCGAAAAAACCAATATTTCTCTGGCTCCCCAGGAATGGTTAGCCACGCGAAAGGTGCAGCAGCCTTAACGGCGAGACAGATTTTGGTACCAAAATCACACCACATCGAAGTTAGAGTTGCCAATTTCAGTGATGAACCAGTCCTCATCCATCGAAGCGAACAGATTGGACTGTCCCGTCAGTTCGACTCTATACAGTCAATGACGCTTCATGAGGGAAATCAGGTTAATGACACTGAGAGTTCAACACACTCCATGAGTTCCAACAGTTTTGACTCTGAAAAACTAATGTATGTATGTGAGGCCTTAAACGTAAATGAACTAGATATTCCCGACAATACCAGGGCAGAACTTATCGAGACAGTCTCGCAAAACCTCGACATATTCTCAACAGATGACTTTGATATCGGTCAGACTTCTATGATGGAGCACACTATTGACACCGGTTCAAGCCGACCGATTAAACAACCACCGCGTAGGGTACCGCCACACTGACAGTCGTTTGTGGAAACCTCTACAAACCAGCTCTTAGAACATGACCTCATTCGAAAATCAAGTGGAGCCTGGTCCAGCCCCATCGTGATGGCTAAGAAAGCAGATGGTAGCCTTCGGCTATGTGTTGACTATAGGCGGCTAAATGATGTCACGACCAAGGATGCCCACCCACTTCCAAGGGTTGATGCCATGCTTGAGTCCCTTTCTTGTGCTGCGTTGTTCTCATCACTTGATATGGCGAGTGGGTACTGGCAGGTGCCTGTACGTGAAAAGGACAAGCCAAAAACTGCCTTCGTGATGTAGCGAGGAATATTCGAGTGGAACGCAATACCATTTGGGCTTACGAATGCTCCTGCCACATTTTTGAGGCTCATGTCGCTGGTTCTATACAAGGTTGCTTGGAAAACATGTTTACTGTATCTCGATGACGTTATTGTTTTCAGTCCCGACCTGGAAAGTCACCTGGGACGTCTGAAAGAAGTGTTTGCCTGTTTTCGTGCTGCAAACTTGAAGTTGAAGCCAAGTGCCATTTATTTCAACGGCAAGTTGCATTCCTGGGCCATGTCGTCAGCGAAAATGGAATCCAGACAGATCCGCAGAGATGTGATCGTGTCAGGGATTGGCCGAAACTGAGCTCCGCAGCTTCATCGGATTAGTTTCATACTACTCAAAGTTCAACAAAGGGTATTTTAATATCGTGGCGCCACTGTACCAACTTATGAAGAAAGGTGTCACTTATACCTGGACCACTGAACATCAGATGGCCTTCTGACAGTTTGAAACAAAGTCAAATCTGCCCGTCCTCAGTTTTTTCGATTTCAGCAAGATGGCAAGTTCTTTCATCCTTGACACGGACGCGAGTGATTTCGCAATAAGTGTCGTTCTCTCTCAAGCGGATAAGGATTGTATTGAGCCGGTAATCGCTTATGCGGGTCGCTCTTTGAAAGGTGGGGAGGAGAATTACTGCGCTACTCGCAGGGAAATGCTGTCGCTAGTTGACATGATACGACACTTTCGGCACTACCTGCTTGGCAAGAAATTTCTCTTGAGAACGGACCATGCGGCATTAAAATGGTTACGTAACTTCAAGGAACAGGAAGGCTAAATCGATCGATGGAATGAACGACTGGCAAAATATGACTACGAAATCCAACACAGACCAGGAAAACTTCATGGAAATGCGGATGGTCTCGGCGACCTAAACGCAAGCATGGTATCTGCCCAACATGTGGCCCCACTGACGTGAAGAAGAGTCGAGATCCAATCATCGGGAGTGTGATGCAACAAATCTCCATTTCACGGGATGCGATTGCTAAGGCTCAACGGTCTGACCCGGAAATAGCTATTTTACATCAAAGGCTAGGAAAAGAACAGGCATAGCCTACAGCTCAGGAGTCAAAACAGTACGGTCGACTTGCAAGGAGCCTAGTGGCAGTGTTTGTGAGATTAGGACTTATAGATGGTATACTCTTTCTCAAACCAGTCCCAGGAACCAAACACCAGCGAAACCGTGTAGTACTCCCTCATTCCCTTATCAACAAGGTTTTGTACCAACTACATGATGGGCTGAATGGAAAACACAGTGGTACCAGAAAGACGGAACTGAAAGTTTAAGAAAGGTTCTGGCGACCAGGTTTGAAAAATTACATCCAGCGGTACATTCAGAGTTGCAAGAAATTAAGAGCCCACCAAAGAAGCCAACAGCGCCATTAATATCAACACCCATTGGACGTCGTGGCCAGAGGATTCACATTGATGAGGTTGGACCTATTTATCCAGCTACCAAGTGACAAAACAAGTATATCCTAGTTGCCCAGGATGCTTTCACAAAATAGCCGGAGGCTTGGCCTATGAGGAACCAGCAGGTTAAAAATGTGGCACGTATCTTGGTAAACGAATCGGTATGCCGTTTTGGTTGTCCGGAGTCCATACACACGGACAAGGGATCCAACTTTACATCAACTGTCTTCAAAGAAATGTCAAAATTGCTAGGCATTGAGAAGACCCAGACGACAGCATTCCATCCACAAGGAAATGGCCAGGTTGAGAATATGAATAAGTCCCTGAAGTCCATGCTGTCTGCTGCTGTTGATGAGAAAGGCTCTGACTGGGATGAACACTTGCCAGCTTGTTTAATGGCTTACCGCTCTGCTGCACAGGAGGAGTCAACCACTGAGACTCCATTCTTCCTGACTTTTAATGAAGAGATGAGCATCCCGTTGGATGTGATAATTGATGGACTAGCACCGAGAATGTCTTCTGCTGGGCTTGCCAATAAACTCGTATCTCAATTGGAGTCAGCCCATGAGACAGTAAGGGAGAAGTTGAAGTTGGCCCAGAGACGACAGCGGGACATATGACCGTTTTGCCCGTCGTGGGGGGTACATGACAGGTGACAAGGTGTGGCTTCGTAATCACTACGTCAAACCAGAGGAAGCCTCTAAGTTGCAAAAGAAGTGGTTGGGACCATACATTGTCATTGAGCGCCTAACGGAGGTGAACTACCGTGTGTGCTCACTATATGGCAAGAAGAGACTTAAAGTGATTCACTTCAATGATATGAAGCCATACTATGACCGTCCGGTGGAATCCTCTGAGCCGATACCGAATGAGCCAACCTCGGACCCAAAATCAAGCCCTCCGATACTAGTGAGTGAAAGTGATGCGGAGTCCGAGACCAGCATAGATGTCCAGCTGCACCGCGAGAATGCCTCAGGAAGAGTTGGAAAACACTGCACTATACGAAAGCGATAGTGCAGAGGATGTTGCCTCTTCTGAGGATAGTGGTTCGGGGGAGGATAGGCTGGTGGAGGGTGAGCTGTCTTGAAACCATACAACCTGTGGTGGAAACTGACCGTGAGACAGACACAGAGAAATTGGATGACTCGTGCGCAGATGACATTTCCTTCACTGATGACGCCATCCAAGGTTTTGAGGTAGACAGCCCTGAGCCAACCAGACAACTTAGGTCGAGACAGAACATTCGACAACCGATCTGGCAGAAAGACTATGTCCAGGCTATTGCTAATTGTAAGCTTATGTGGCCTGGCCTGGCAGTTAGGGTCAAATCTAAGAAGATTTGGCCGGGGTATTTCTTTGTCTTTTCTGGGTTAACAGCGAGACGTCCGCTACCTGCTCTGCTCTTGATAATGTAGAACTTAAAGTAGTACACTACTTATCGATGAATTTATTTTTTTATTGGTGCAGGTTCCAATGGAAGTCTTACAGCTCGACAACTTGGAAGAAAGAAAGATTTGGTCACCCAGATGGCAAAATATCTGGTTGACTTCATCCTCTATGGAAAGAATGTGTCACGTCCGAAAACAGTGGAACTCGTGGATCAATACAATGCCTTCTTTGTGCCACCTGGCGCAAAGGTTACCGGCACTGCAATATCTGCGATCAAGCTGTTTTCTCTGAGAGCCAGGAGGAAGTCTGCTGCTGAAGACCGCATGACTGCAGCGGTTGGAGAAATCCGAGCCATGGTCGAGGCTGCCGGAGGAACGTTGGCAAGTTGAGATCCAAAAGTAGCCCCCGAATCCTACTCGTTTCAGACTCTATGTTCTCGCGAACCAAAGTTTCGCCCAACATTTTTCCTGATCGCTCACTCTGGTGAGACTTTAGAACAGCTCCTGGAAACGTTAAAAGGGTGTGTGGTCCCCTGCCAAGCAGTAGTGGTTAACCATGGTACTAACCACTAACGAGGTTTCGCGGAAACGGAAAAGGCCATGGTTGAGGCGTATGGACTATTATCCAAACGTTATCCCGGGCGCAAACTTTTCCACCTGGAGGTTCCAATACGCCCGTGTTTTCACAAAAACCCTGATGCAGTTCGACGTTCACACCAGGTAAACGTAGCAGCAGAGCGGGTGGGGTTCATCCACCTGGAGCATCCCGACCTACCCGACCGTATGTACCATGGGGTCCACTATACATTGGCAGGGCTTAGAAGAGTGAAGGCTGACATTATCCGTCATTTTCCTCATTGGGCGGTATCTTGCATAATCTAACCACATCCCATACGACCCTGCAGGGAATCAACTAGAGCTCAGCTCTGTTGTTTTCGTTTCGTTTTCTGCTGTCTGTCCTTTAATTTTTCAGGTCAATCGCTCGACACTTGTGCGTCAATTACCAACCAGGATGACTGCCTCGACCAGTGGACCATCAAATCCATCTGCTGGACTACGCGGGGGCCAGAATAATTTTCTACCTAAAGTGGTTTGGATTTTAGTGCTGGCACAAATCGTCCCCAAATCTGCTACTTGTACTTGTGTGTATATAGGACTGTGAAATAGAATTGCGCAAATGAACAATGAACTTTCAGGGGATTTTGTCTATAATGGTTTGACCCAATCAAACCATTGTTTTTAAGGGGAGAGTGATGTGACGGCTGGAGCCGTCCTATTGTTATTATTGTAGGCGCACCGTACTGGTGCGCCACCTAAGATCTTTTGTTCTATTGTTCTTCCTTCTTGTTGTGCCCATCGTGGAATAGAGGTATTGTCTAGTAACTCAGATCTTTTGTGTAATTATTTTGTGGGTTCACAGGAATCTTCGGGCCTCTTTTGTCGTACCAAACTGAGGATACCCCAAATCTTTACAGTAATATCATAGTCCTGCTATCAACCAGATGAAAATTTCTGTTAATTACTGAAATTGGAGCTAAACTGCAACATAGGCACTAAGCTACAAGTGGGGGTTCCCAGCATGATTTCCTTAACAGCCTTGTTTCAATTCTTTAGATAGCAGCATGAACTGGTTATTTTTTTGCAGTAGTTATATTGGCGATACCAGATGGCAGCACATAACAAAAATCTTTGGGCACTGTCAAGCATGCTAAAATACTCAGTTTTGTGAACTGAAACATAATGCCACACACAGCAAACCTTCCACCTCCATCAATTTCTCAACGGATCTGGACAATTTGTAAAGCTTGTTTTTTTTTTAAAACGGGAAACCTCATCCCTGATCAACAAGTCTTCCTGAATCATGTTCACAAGGTTTCACATGAATGACCTGTAGTGACCTTGAGCTTTAATCCTTGGAACCCAAAATCAAGGGGTTCTGAGAGAGGTGGTGTCCGACAGAGGTCCTCATTTCAGAGGTATGTAAAGAGGTTTATAGGTTGTGTCTATTAAGGGCATACTGAACTCTCCATACCATCCAATGGCAAATGGTCTTTGTGAGAATTTAAATGGAGTTTTGAAACGAATGTTACAAAGAATGAGCGGCGAAAGACTATAAGACTGGGATTGTTATTTGCCCAGTTTACTATTCACGTACAGGGAGGTACCCCGAGAGTCTTTGATATTCTCTCCTTTCGAACTACTATACGGTTGAACCGTATGAGGGCCATTATCTATCCTTAAAGAATTGTGGGTTGGCTAGAAAGAAGAACCGGAAGTAAGATCTACATATCAGTATGTATTTGAACTAAGACAACGCATGGATGAAACATGTAGGATGCCTAATGAAGAATTAAGTAAAGCCAAGGTCAAGCAGAGTAAGTACTATAACAATAAGGTGAAAGGTCGGAAATTAAAGTTAGGCGATAAGGAATTATAATTGTTGCCAACTGATATTAATAAGCTCACTATGCAGTGGAAAGGTTATGAAAATGATTAAAGGATAGACGTGTATGGAAAAGTGAAAACATTTCATGTAAATATGCTTAAAAAGTATTTTGATAGAGAGAATACATTAAGTTGTACTGATCCTGGGAGATTACAGATGTTTGAAAACAACTCAGCCGAGGGTGTTCCTGATGAAGCGTGTGGTATAGAATTTTGTCCGTTAGTGTCCATGGATGGATGCTGATATAAATCCTGAGTTGTCATGGGATTAACAGGATGAGTTAAGAGATTTGTTACAGGTATATGCTGATGTTATTAGTGATTTGCCAGGTAGGACTAGTTTAATCAAAATGTATATCGAGTTAGAAGATGATACCCCTTTGCATTTAAAACCATACCCCACTCCTTTTTCACTTCAAAAGCAATTGAATGAAGAAGTTGAGAAGATGGATGTAATAGAAGAGTCTGACAGTAATTTCTCTAGTCCACCCATAGTTGTAGGCAAATCTGACGGCACGATACGCTATCGTATCGATTTCAGGAGGTTAAATGCGCAGACAAAGTTTTGGCTGAGCCTTCGTCAGATCAAGTCTGTTTTGATGAAAATGAAAGGCAAGAATTTCCTGACCAAAATCGATTCAGCGAAAATCGATTCAGCGAAAGGGTATTGGCAAATACCAATGTGTGAGTGCTGTAAGCATTTGACTAGTATTCAAACGGAAAGCGGGTTGGAACAGTTTAAAGTTATGCCATTTGGGTTAGTGAATTCTGGTCAAGTATTTTGCCGAATGATGAGAAGATTTTTACAGAATATTGAGCATTCTGGTAATTATATTGATGATTTAATCGTTGGTACAGTAAAGTGGTATCATCATATGGCCACATTAAGAAATGATTTTCAGAGATTGAGAGATAATGGGTTAACAGCCCGTCCGTCAAAGTGTAAGTTTGGTTATTTCGAGATTGATTTTGTGGGTCACAGTTTCGGGGGCCCCAACATTCATTGCCAAGATGATAAAGTTGAATGCGTGTTAGAAGTAGCTCTTCCTGAAACAAAGAAACAGTTAAGAGCATTCCTAGGTATGACTGGCTACCATTCCAAATTCATATCGAATTACACCGACTTGGTGAAGCCTTTAACGGATATGATAAAAAAGGGCACCCTGTAAATTTACAGTGGTCGGACAAAACAATTGAAGCTTTTTATTTAATAAAGCAGATAGTTGCACAGAAACCAAGAGATTGCCTGATTTTGAGAGAGAATTCATTGTGTGTGCTGATGCATCTTCTCTTGGGATAGGTGGAGCTCTGATGCAGGAATTTAGTGGGAAGAAACTTCCTGTCATGTACGTCAGTCGTAAACTGAAGCCTGCTGAATCATTCATAATTGAGCGCGAGTGTCTTGCACTTGTTTGGGTTATAAAACGATTATGCCAATACTTATTTGGTAGAGAGTTCACTTTAGAAGTTGATCATCAAACATTAAAATTTTTGAATAGGGTGAAGATTAACAACGAACGTGTAATGTATTGGGCACTGGAGTTACAGAAGTATAGATTCAGAATTAAAGCGGTCAATGGGCGGGATCACGTGACTGCTGATCACATGAGTAGATGCGGAAGTGAAAATCAAAATGACGATATTCGATATGCCGTATGTAGTTAACCCCCTAAAGGTTAACAAAACTTGAAATTTGTGTTATTTCGGGGGGGGGGATAGATGTGAAGTATTTCTGTTACGTATTTCTGTGATAATCTCTTATACTATATTTGTTATTCACAGAGCTATAAAATACACCCACTTTCTTTAAGTTGCTCATAAAGTTGTGCATGCACTCTTTTGCATTTTTGCAAACTGCTCGCGAGCAGATGTTACTGCTCATGCGGATATCTTTAAATCATATTCCAATGAAGGCATGAGCGGAAATTCTTGCTCAAGCATGTCAAAGTACATGTCGAGAAGGTTCGATAGAAACAATGCACATACGACCAATGGTACTGTCGAAAGGCGGAAAAAAGCTTGTTTAACCACTGATTTTTTAACAGAAGAAGAAAATAATCGGAAATGTTTGGGCTGGTTTGAGCCCAACTGGTTTGAGCTGGAATTTCATGTAACTTGCTCGTAATGTTGCTCGAGCTATTGTTTTAAAACCAGCATAAACTGGATCTAATTGCAAACTGCTCACAAATTGGCTCGGGTTATTGTTTTCAAAACCAGAATAAACTGGATTTAATTGTAAACTACCCACAAATTGGCTCGAGTCTATAGATTTTATTTTCGCATATAGATCGACAAGAATTACATATCATTAATGGAGAAAATCGTATAAAGTTATAAAGTAAATGCACAGTTTCTTCAATAATTACGTCAAATTTAAGAAGATTTCAAATCTATAATACAAATAATTAAATCAAAATACATGTAGAGCCATTATTTGTTGTAAAAATGTTAAAATTGTTATTGAAATGTATTACCAAGTTTGTTCTCTGGTTTTATTATGATGTGAAATTAACTACATTTCAAAGTTGGTTATGATAGATTGGGATATTTTTTCCCTGGGAAAAAAAAAGCTTAGTCAAAGAACAATTTTAGAAGTGAACTTGGAACTGGCCACATCATTGTTTGAAAAATTTGTTCATTTTTAGCAGTATTAGTAGAAACTGCTCTATTTGGGTGCACAGATGTAGAGCTGGCCAATTATCTCGAGATCATTTGCTAAATATGGACTGCAATTTATCAGAAGATGCATGTATATATGTGCAGATTTTCATATTCTAATGCAACCACTAAACCGCCACAATTAGGGGTATTTCTCCAGTTATTGTGTTTCAAAAATATCAGTTAAAATTAGTGGCATTAATTCATTAAGTCTATGGTTAACATTGAACTGAATGTCCAGTGCCATTTGCTAAGCCTTTTTTTAATAGCTTGGTTTATGGGAACCACCTCCCGAAATTTGAGGAAGTTTTATTTTTATTCCTGTCTGTGGAACAAATTCAGTGAAAAAATGAGCAAAAAAAGATTTTTAACCTCTGACGAATGTGGATCCTGCCTGAAATGATGAAAAAATTGAAAAACGCTAGGTTCTTTTTTGATCACAGCGCGCAGAATTCGAACTTCCCAAGAATAATTTGGTTGGACATATGTATATTGCCCTATCGACAGTTCACTCTTCCATCAAAAAGTGATTTTATCTCACTGAGGTAAATTCTTCCTTATTTTTATTTCTTCCTCCGAAATGATATTTTACTGTCTACCCCATAAACCATGCTATTATAAAAACGGCCTAAGACCATAGTAATTATGAGCTTTAAAATACATCCACTTTCTGTTATTATGCACAAATATCGTATAGGGTATTTGAAAGCTAGGTAGCAATAGTAATTCGTAAGTCCAGTAATGCAATTAATTATATTTTATCCAATATGAAGTTAAAAGACTCTTTATATATTGAGGACATGAGCAAGAATTTATACGTTGGATTTCTGCTCACATGTGTTTTGACATGCATGAACAAAAATATCTACTCATACTTCTACCCATGAGCCGAAATAATGTGTGCTAAGCAACTTGCAAAAATGTAAAAGAGTGCATGCACAGCTTTATTAGCAACTTACAGATTTAGGGCTACTATATACCTGTCACAGGACTGAGCTGGCTGTACAGTGTGTAACTCGTCAAGTGCTACAGTGCATGGTTATGGATACATGTATATGAGGGAGTAGGATTATAGTTGGGAGTGGTTTGTGGTGTGTGTACCAGGACAAGTACACAGATGTTTCAGGAGAAATCCTGCTGTTTAGCCATTGGTCGGTTGAAGTATATTTATGTAGTAGTAAAATAACCGTTGTTCGGTAATTCGGAGAATTAAACAATTGTGAATTCTAATTGAGTAATGAACGGGTTTACGGGACACATTAAGTCCATAAGTATACGAAAATCGAATATTAGATATTAGTGTATTTTACCTATGATTTACTATATGTTTTGCAGCTTTAGAGCAGGAACTGGATAGTAGAGGTGTGGGTTTGAAGAATTTGAAGAGATATTTATTTGTACATAGTGTGAAAAAATTGTTCGTGAAGTTGAAATAACATATTACTTCATTTCGATGGATTGATGGCTCTACAGAAATTTGTGACACTTACCTTAACATTTCCATCAGCCGAGCCCGTGACAAAATATTCTTCATTTGGACCGAGTGTCATGCAGCGCACAGCTGACTCATGGGCCTGAAAAGTTTGTAATAGTTGTCTCTGGCGTATATCGAAAATACCTTAAAAACGATGAAGGATGTATAACGTGTTGAAGAAAATAATCACCGATGGTTAAACGAACAAATTTTTCAACGAGAGACCGAGGGAAATTGAGGCAGAACGAAAAGGGATTTTCATTTCATGTAATTTTGTTTTGTTCAATACAATAAAACTGAATTGGGCTTAGTGCTTTTTGGCAAAATAAAATTTGATTGAATTTGTAATTCAAGCACATGGCATAACAAGGTCATCCGTGCCTAGTGCACCATTGAGAATAGAGCTATATTTTCCAGATACTTGCACAATAGTCAGGGATCAATTTTTTATAGTGCAAATAAGAATTCTTTCCTAACATCCCACCAACTGAAGATTTCACAGAAATTGAACTTGCAGTATACAATGTTTAATCTTGTAACAAATACCGGAAGCAAAACAGCAGACGATACAGAAGGTTAACATGAACAGCGGCTGATTGTTGCAGCTAATATAATTTCAAAATTATGTTCTTAGGAATTAGAGAATGGGTTATGATAATGCTCTATTGATTGATTAGAATGAATATGCTTATTTGCACAGTGAAAAGCCTTTCATCTGGAAAAAAATGTCCTATGAATTTGAAGGGGGCGGCGAACACAGGAGACATTGATGTCTCTACTTCAATGGGGGAGACAATTGTTTATCTTCCCCTGAAATGACACTGCCCTAGATTAACAAAATTTGATATTCAAAGTCAATTATTAATATTTCTAAGGATACAAATCTCTCCTTTCTTTCCTCCACTTATTAACGCATGATGCTGAGGTGCAAACAAAACAGTTGGACATCCTTGGTCATGACAAGTGAATGCTGGAAATAAGAAATACATGTTTTAATGAAGGTACTTATTCGGAAAACAAGATAGGTCCATGGACTTAAAACCCTTCAGCCTAATTGTTCATTTGGCATGTTCACAGTGGTTCACCCTTTTTTCAATTATTTTGGTAGATTTCAATGATATGATGTATTATGATCATAAACAATTTGCCACCATCAAAGTTGTTTACCTTTCTAGTATCTAGAGGCATGAACAATTATATTAATTTGATAACTTTCACTTGCATGCAATTAGAGGTTGGATTTAAAAATGACCAGAACACATTTAGGGCTCTGGGAAGAGTGCACAAAATATATAAAATTGATTGGCTGCATTTTTGCAATTCTGCAAGCCAATAAACAGTCCAAAAATTGTAATTTTACCAGCTTATTTCCTTAATGATTGCCACTAGCTAGCGTTTTTGGCAATCTTTTCCTATAGGATTCAGGCGCGGATCCAGGGCCATTCACTGACTACAGCACAGTATGAAAAGGGCCAGTATTAATGCCCAGCGAGGGAGTTTGAGTGCCATTTATTGGTATCATGCCGCTAAATTTGCCTTCACATTCAATTTTAGTGTGCCTTTTTTAGATTTAGTGCTTTATCCAATCATTCCAGTTTCAAATGGCCTCTAGAAAGAGAGCAGATGAAAAATTAAACAATGAATACTCATCAGAAACCCTCTTGTTAGTTTGTTGATTATTATCATTATCATCACTTTTCCCCAGCCAGAAATTTTCATAAAATTTCAACGCGTCATAGACACTATTGATCATGGGAAGAACCAGAGGGGAATCCCTTGTTAACCATAATGGGGGAAAATCCGTATGCTACGCCGTATTTTAGATTTGAAAATTCCGGAGTGAATGAGTTAAGACTAGTAAAATATTCGTGGAACTAAATAGTCTTAATAAGTAGTCAAAATACATTACAAGTTTATCTCAGTGGTAATGACCGCAGCATTTCACTCTCAAAGAGCCAGCCAGTATCAACAACGATTTAATTGATACTGACAGCTGTAAGTGATCAAACTCACACTGAGCATCGCTGACTCGCTGGACCCCAGCTGCTTGTTACTATAGTAACAGGCAAGAGTGAATAATATGAAAAACCTTTCCAGACTTAACCCAAGAAAATGAAATAATAAGCAATGAAAATTCAGTTTTGAAGTCTTGTTTGCATTCAAGAGTCAATATTTTCGTTGGATGCTGAAGTCAGTGTTTATTTACATTATGAAGTGTCAAAACCAATTTCCAAGTTGAAAGATTATATTTAGACGGTGTTTCAAGCAAAACAACAGCAGTCAACTCATGAGATAATTTCAGATAACTAATAATATTATATCCACAGACTCTGAAGAGTTTATAGATGTACAAATTCAATCAGGTTGAATTTGCGACATGACATGATTATTCCCAAAATGAAACTAAAAATTCAATAAAGGGTTAAGTAAAATAATAAAAATGTGTATTTTATATCCTTTAATGAATGGCCAGTTGATGGTATATTATTCACTCTTGAATGCAGTAGTCGCTTGACCTCAATTACTCGTAGGGCTGAGTGATAGAAACCACAGGGATCCAGATATGTGAGTGTAACAACTCTATGATGTACCCGGTCATAACTACTCGGATAGACTTTAGACTATTTAGTTCAATCTTAGGAATGAAAAACATTTGATCGAATATATTTGTTCGAACGAAAAAACCTCTTGTTACAAGAAAATTTTGACAATATACTTTCTGTTCAATCATCTGATTCCTTATTTATCGATCTGATAAATCTAATTCCTCCTTTAGAGGGACCACAGCTTAACCTAGTAGCGGCTACTAGCCTATGTAGGCCTACGTATACGCATGCCTAGCATCCGGTCAGAAGGGGTGTAGGCCTATTGCACTTAATTTGCATCGGTTAGAGCTAACCCTACAATCGTATATGAAGCCTCTCCGGTTACTAATCCTCTAAGGCACTGAAACATGATGACATTATCGAGATGTTGGTCGTTATGGACAGCTGACTTGAAACTGTCCATGAAACTTTGCCAGGGAGTCAACCCTCCTAAACATCGTATTCCTACTCCCTTTTAAGAGGGGTAGGTCTCTGGGGTATTCAATTCGTAAAATTGATTTTATTTTCGGATTATGAAGAAACAAATTTTTTGTACTACCGGTCGCATCAATGTTGCCAGATTTTTAATTGCAAATTTTGTTTGTAGTTGAATCCACGAGTCAGTAAATAATCACAACAATTATACTGTCTTTGTTTGAAACAGCATTTACGGTAATTTGGTGTCATCCATGGTTCAGTAATCGTTATTGTTCTGTGTCTTTTTATTTGTAATGGTGTTACCTAATATGTCAATAGTTTCTGAAATACCTTTCAATAAATACTCATATCCTTCTTCAGTATTTCATTGATCTATATCACTAAAATCAATAAATGATAGTCTCTTTTGTATTTCTATAAATAAATTTGTCTGTAAAATCAGAATTTTGTTTCTTGTTTGTACATATATTCATAATTAAAATCTTTAAAAGTTAGAAGGCATGGAAAATGAGGAGTGACGTTACAACAGCTGATTTAAAATCATAAATTTCAAGCTAACATAAATATTATCGATCAATGTGGCTGTACAGTGTGTAATTCTAGTGGGCCTGACAATTGTTGGGAATGATCCATTACTTATATTTAATTCCTAAAATTTCTTAGTGTTGTTATGAGTATTTACTTTTAGATAAACAAGATTTTAGTCCATACCTATGAAAACTGTTTTTTTAGGTTTTATTCTATTTAATAAACTAGTATAATCATCAGTAAAATTTTTTTCACTGGACCCAGGAACGCTATACACCTCTCCAATTATAATGTTTTTACCTTTGGTACAGTTAACTTCGATAAAGCAGCTCTCAAAGTAATTTTCTTTAAAGAAACATAGATCATATACGAAGTTGATATGATATAATTTTTTCTAATGGTAATACCCACATCCTGCGAGATGTTTGCAATCATTGATACTTTACTCAGTATGCTATGGCTATTTAAAGGCTGACTCAAATGGAGGTCCAAAAACCCACCGGTTGGTATTTGAGATTTGCAGTGCAGGCCACATCCCACTAGCAACTAGCAAGCGGTAGTTTGTTTAAAATGTTTACTGGAACACATCTGGCTCACACCAGTATCACACAGTATCGCAGTGACACATAAAAACTAGAAACACACTTTCTAACAGGACGTCGTTTGTATATGTATGCACTTACTTTCATGGGCAACATAAATATTATATGGGTGGAGAAAACAATGCTGACTAGAAGCAGTTTCATAAACACTTACGGTAACTATTAGATGGATCAAGTTGGCGTCATTTGTAACAGTACCAGGCCTAAAATCTGGACAAATCTGACCTACAGCAATTCTATCATAGAATGCAGTAGGTGGCGACAGCAACCCATGTCAATTCTTTTAAACCTGCAGCATTTTTCAATTTCAAATGTGCCGTAGCAAATTATCAATTCATTGGAGGGACAAATCTCCATCAAATTAACAAAACCAAGGATCATTTGCCTGCAGACCCCTAGGTATGATAGGGAATCTAGCGGTAATTTTTACTGCATTTGTTTCGAAATAGATGTGAACTGTACAGAAATGTTCATACAAGTCCTTGGTAATGTTATTCCATGAAACTGAAATCTTGACTAGAATGTTATCCCATATAGTGTCACAATCTCAATTTTGAAAGCTGATGGATGGAGGTGTGGGCCAGATATCCTGCTGAACTGCATGAAGAACACCAAGATTGAATATATAGAAACATGTAAAAATAGTTTTATTTGCTAACTTAACAACTGATCTTGTTTGCCGATTTTTTTCAACACAGGAAATGAATGTACACGTTATGTATAAGACATAATATTAATTAGACACCTAATCAAATTGTACCGAATGTGTGTTAAACCATGTTTCAAAAACTGTTTTAGTTCGAATGATACTGTTTGCAATTGGTAATAATTACAATGCATAGGTTTAGGTATCTTAATACTGAAACAATCTGTGTTTTCACCGAGGTCGCATAAAAAGTTTACATCGGTTGAATCTATCTTTTCAATGGCAAGAATCTCGTAGTTTTTTGTTTCTTTGGTGCTCTCAGAGTCTGAAAAACAAAACAAAATCAATCAACAAATATTTCATATTGTATTTGGTAGATATGAAAATGCAAAACTAGAGTTTTGTCTTAATTTTTTAAGATTAAGTGGGGATGATTTGAGGAACTTTCTTCAAAGAAATTGCGGAAGTGGTTAACTAATGAAATGAATACCTTAACCGTTAGTACCTCTGGTCCACACATTTTCAATATTAGCTGCAATCTAAGCTATGAAAGTGTCCAAAATAATTGCTTGAAAAGCCCGTTGACTGGAGTTGACACTTAGTACATAGTTTTCATGATAGATGGCGTCACGTATGTGTGGACATGAATGTATTTTTTTTTAAACCTGGCTCTATAACCTGTTCTTCTTTGAAATATGAAAACTTTTTTCTAAATTTTTTTTCAAACTGATACTAAATTTGTGGGGGTTCGTGCCTGATAAACCTAGGCATTTTTACAAAATTCGGCTTTAAACAAATTGCTTGTAAATAATATTGTAAATAGAGTTGTTAAGTGTGGCTCCTTTAAGAACTCAGTTGCATCATCTGTCTCAACTTGGTGCTCCATTTTCATTGTTATGTTTCAATTGTATTTTTTGTAAGCATTTCATTTGTTTGTGACTGCTTTTCTTTCTCCTTGCTTATGTTCATTGACAATCTTTGTATGTACAGATTTTATGAATAAATTAAATTGAATTGCCGTGGCTGAGTGTAGCGAGGCCATTAGGTTCAAATCCCTGCTGAGGGCGGATGTCTTAACAACAAGCGAGATAGGCAGTGTATACTGCTGTATAGTGTAGGCCTACTTCACTGCTATGCTGTGTTGTGTGCACTGTGCTGTCACTCTTAGGCTATGACTGTATTGTAAAGCCGAGGAGGATCGAGCACATACTACGTAGGCCTCATTTCAACCCAGTCGATCGAATTGTTATTCACAAGAGACGAAACCGACTTGCATATCAAGAAATTAAGGAACGTATTATACAACGACTGGCTTCGCAACCGCTTAAATTGACCTATAACTAAGAAATATGGATCCTCCGGGTTTAATTCCCGGCGAATTAAGTGCTGCTTCTCATCTTAATTTACGATCTCATAAGTTTTCCCGATAAAGCAGTGCAAGCGTGTGATGTTTTGAGACATGCGAGATACACAATTCACAAAATAAATTGAACAATACTTACTACGGAAACTTGATTCTTGGAAAACGGCGCACGTGTACGTGTACTGCTCCGACTACTCCACTTCCTGTCCAGCTAGAACAGTCCCGCAAATATTTATTTTTTTCAATAAAATGAAAAACAAACACCACCAATTTATGCCGACTGAAAACATATATATTCTTTTTTAATAAATATTCATATCTCCATCAAACATCATCTGTATAATTTGTTTTTATTGCGGTATCCCATAACAACAGCATAGCATTAACTCTTCGACCACGACGTACAACCAAAATGGGCCAAAATCGCATGTTTTTTAGAAATTTCTCAGCAATTACTGCATAGAATTCCAGGAGAAACAAATCTCAATCCTTTAAAATTCATGACTAAAATAATGTGCAAGTTACAGCACCAAGCTTTCAGTCACTCCCGAGAAATTATCTACGTTTTAACAAACTGCCTTACACGATTCCAACAGGACGTCGTGTTACCACG
The DNA here is from genome assembly GCF_964204645.1 of Tubulanus polymorphus. Lineage (NCBI taxonomy): Eukaryota > Metazoa > Nemertea > Palaeonemertea > Tubulaniformes > Tubulanidae > Tubulanus > Tubulanus polymorphus. The sequence goes on along the minus strand of NC_134029.1, from coordinate 14,919,086 downwards.
ACGTCCTAAAAAACTTTTTTCGTATATGTTTGATAACATTTTGGTCAAAGTAATCTTCTTAATTAGAATTCGCTGATTTTGTAGATGTTTTTTGATAAGAATTCCTCCAGTAATAATTGAGTTGAACATAAAATCTGTATTTTCAATTTATTCAATTTTTGTCTGATTTTGATGAAATTTTCACACATTGTTACTGATATAGGGTTAAGACGATATATAAGTTTTCAGTTTGATACAACTTTCAGGTCAAAAGTTTTCTAACCCCCCCGCACTAGAGAGCTGCAACTGTTTTGTTTATATAGGTTTATGAATACATGTCACTGTGCTCTCTGTGGTGAGGTGAATAACTCCTCCCAGCTTGTCATACAAAGATTTGAAAATTTGAAGAATGCACTAAGTAAATTGCTAATTTATGCATGAAGGAGGGCTTAAACTAAATTTTAAGCCATAGATATGACTATATTACATGTTTACACATATCCCTGACCAAAAGGAGGGTCCAAATAAGTTAACGGGCAGAGATATTAGGGAAATTCCAGTTTCAACGCTGGAGATCTTGACTGCTCTATGGGTTCAGAGATACTGCCATGTCTGACAGATGATGGGCCTTTGATACTTGAAGTCGGCCTTTAAGTGAACAACATTCATTTTGCAACCATTATCAGTAAGACTATGTACTTCAGGTATTTCTAGATATGAAGACTCTGAATCATGTAATTCAAAATCAGTATCAATAATGCTGTTAAGGTGATAATCAGGGTCCGAGTTAATTTCATCAAACCGTTGTTTCGGCAGAAAACTAGCAATTGTGTATACAATAGGCTGAATGGAACTGAATAACCCACTTAACCCTTTCAGTGCTGACTAATCAATACCCTATAGTGCTGGAGATAATTTGAAAATTTAAAAAAATTTCACCCTTGTGTGTTGAATAATGGGAATACCACCATAGTGCGTCTATACCGCGGCGCGGTGTATTGTTAGTTACTAGTATTTCACTATGTTTGACAGGTGCTGCCATCTTTCAATAGAGATAAAAACTAATTACTAATTACATCAATACACCGCAGTGCGCAGTACTAGCAAAATACATCACTGATTCATACACCGCACTGCGGTGTAGACGCACTGAAAGGGTTAAACAAAAATTAAATAATAATGAAATAACAAGAAGAATGATCCAGTATTCAAAGTTTTACAGAAAGATTTACATTGTAATGATGTAACAAGTTTTAAATTGTTAAGATGGTATAGGCTATGTGACGATAATATTCATTTTCTGTTAATATATCCTTACATGAAAAGACAAGCCCATTTTAGCTGCCCCAAAGATCACACTACATGGAAAGGATTGTAGGCATTGTGATGAAAAGAAATCTAAGATGGATGGCAACCCTGGCGGCCATTCTTGACCTCAATTTTCAAAGGGGTAGACATTTCAATTTTCAAAGGGGTAGACATTTCAACTACCAAAATTCTTACACCCAGGAAGAAAGACACTCTAAATATTTGGATGGATATATGAAAGCTGTGGGTACTGGAGTGTGTAATGGGTAGTGTAGTGTGATCTGTGTGCATTTGTGGCAGCACACAGATCACATTGTTCAATGGGGTTTGGTCCAGGACTCGCGAGATTTTCAACAACACGGAAGTAACGTGATATAAATGATGACTTGAATTGCATGACTACCTACCACCCCTCATTATTGTTTGAAAACTAAACGTTCGGCACTGACTAAAAATTAGTAATAACATTTTAGAAATGGCCAGAATTTTAACTTAGGTTCTATCTCATTTTTATTTTACAATTGCGATTGGTATAATTTTTTTTTAAACGGCCGTTAATGCTTCATGTTTCGTCTGCAATTCACTGCAAATAGTTACGCAACCACGCACATTTCAGTGTTTTTGGCAGCTGTACACTCAATTGGCAACGTTCGTCACTAGCTTCACTGCAGAATTATCATTAATTAACATCGCCATATCACACATACATCATCAACTTATATTGTGCCTTAAAACCCTAACAGCCGAAATAATTGAAATGCACACATGATTTCTCTCATTGAAAATTGAGAGTGGCCATGTTTGTGTTTGCTGCTTCGCGTAAATCCCGCGCGGTGGCGCCACTGCGCGGAGTGGGGCCGATACGTCTAGTATCATGAAAGTGCATCAAGAATTGCAGGCCGTTTCGTGCTAGAGAAGCAAGTGCAGATCACTAGGCCTAGGCTATGAGTCCTGCACAAAGTAGAATGCCAGAACTGTGCTAGCTGAATTAAGAGAGCAGAAGTTACTGAAGATGAACAGGCAATTAATTTCTGAAAATTACCCAAATTTCCACTGCCCCCTTCCCAATGGGATATCGACAAATTCAAGTTCTGGAATTACTCGTTTGATGGCACTAGTCTGAACCGGAAATTTGAAACCTAAATCCGTCATGTTTTAGTTCATTTGCACTAAAGATCTCTCGCTTCAAGTTTTTAATGAGCGTTTTTTACTTACTATTTATTGTCATGATTAATCCTTCAATTATGATATCCTACCGTTAGGTTGGATACGATAAAACCTTACTGCAAATGCTAGAAATCACTATAAATGTCCTAAAATAATCAAAAAAGTCGGTTCGAGCTCTGGTACTTTTCACATTTTCATTATGGATCTACGATTGTAGTCCTTTTAAAATTTTATTTCTTAATATTATTCATATTCATCAGCCAGCAATAAATTCTCCTTAGAGCCTTGAACTCAAAAACAAAGTGATGACATCCGGCACCTGTCTTTACTTCCGTTAGCTGCTTGAGCGTCATCGCTAAATTTGTGATTCTTGGTAATTGTTTTTACATTTCTAGCGATCTTTTAGCTTTTGAAGTGAGGTTTTATCGAATCCAACACATTGTCAGGATATCAGACTTAAATGATTACGCGTGACGATGTATAATAAGTAAAATATCGCTAACTAAAAATTTGGAAGCACAAGATTTTTATTGCAATGAACTAGAACATGGTGGATTTAGGTTCCAATTTCCGGTTCTGACTAGCGCCGTCAAACGATTGTAATTCCAGAACTTGAATTTGTTGATATCCCGTATTGAATTAATTCTAGTGAACCAATTCTTTGTCAATTTTCTGCCATCGATAAACAATTAGCATGTGCCATTAGAACCTACCACAGCTTCCAAAAAAACAATTCATCTGTGAGCCTACCTTGAATAAGCGAACTTCTTTTTGGTACCAATGTATCCCACAATGCAACATTCCTATTATCATTGGATTGACCAGCTGTTGCAAGGAGACTAGATGATCCAACGAATGCAAAATCATTCATAGTTTTGCTATGGCATTTTAAACTCTGAAAAAGTTTTTATAAAAATACAAGTGATATCAAACTATGAGCATTTTCACCAGACCCAAATGGCCCTTCTTGATTGTGCACTTCTAGAACACAGAATATTTTTCTGGTTACTAGATTTCTGCTTTCACAGACAGAAGTGTTGGCCACTTAAAGTTATTGATTATGAATAGTGCACTTCCAGTGTAAAGTACACTCAGACGTTTCAGACACTCAGACACTTTCAATGTACATGTCTTGTATCACTTCTTTGTTTTCTAAGATTACCATATGAAAATCAAGGGATATCTGCAAACATTATACACGATACACTTCATATCACAGTTGAATGTAACTGTTATAAAAGTATTTGTAGCTTTTTACTAGTTATTAATATGTATTATGCATGAATATTAATGATTTATTGACATTTTGCAGATAAAACTCACAAGGATACTGAAAAAGATGATGTATGGAATGGTCAGGTATTGCACATTATTTGCTAAATCTTTCTACATTGATATTATCACTTACAAAATACCGGTAAGAGTCAAATTTTCCATTATCATTTTAAGTCAATCAATATCTGTCTGATGGCAATAATGATCAGAGCATTGGACTTATAATTTTCATTCCTGAAGCATTTGTTTCTGTGGTGGGAATTGAACAGGTCTATCACTTTCAAAGACTTTGTAATTGGACTGATAACAACTTAAATGAAAATCGATTAATAACTTTATTTTATTCAAATAATAATTGCCTATGGGCTAAGAGGTTTTACCACAGCCTTGAAGTGCAGAGGTGAGATGAGTTGAAGTTCAAGATACCAGTAAACGATAGAGGGATGTAGAGAGAATCCCACAATGATAAGGAAAAAGTCCAAAAATGTAACTTTGAGTAATTTATTCGACGTTTCGCTTATATCCTAATACTCATCTTCAGGAATAATTATTCAATACGGATATAGTGTTCTATCAATCGTGATAGATGTACTTTGTATTTTACGAGTAGATTCGTTGAGGGTTAAAAGAGTGAACCGTAGCAGCTACAGCGTGATGCGAATCCAAGGGCACAGCTGCGATACTGAGCCGGTCTTTTTGCTGATAATCCGCAGTAAAGCCAGACCGGTTCCATCGCGCATATCAAGACAGCCGCAGCCATGATCAGAGCACACACGTTGCCCATACGAAGATGGGGTCGCTACAGTCAAGCCGTGTCGATAGGCTTCATTGCTGGACCAACCCTATATTGAAACTACCAACTTTAAAGAAAATCGCACATAATTTGAAATAAAGTATCTCTCTCATTACATATGTATTTTCATTGAGAGATTAAATACCTATTATGGTAATTATGCTAATGGACCTGTAGTGACTGCAGTGGCTATAATTAACTGACTAACATTTTTTTCCTATAGTATGCTTTGGACAAAATTGAAGTAAATTCATGACAGCAATATAGACTAGAGGACCTAAGGTCCTGTGCTCACGAGGTACAGTTTTTTATAATATCGATGAAAACATATTACATTGTTCATTCTACTAATCTTTAAATTATGCAGATCTGTTTGCTTTACCAACTGCCCTTTGCACTACGGTTAGACTTTGAAAAAAGCTCTCCTTAAAGCTTGTAGTACGCATTTTAGAAATAACAACCTTAGAACTCCTACCTTGGCTACCGATAAACAACCTATCATTGTACCGTATGTACCTTTCCTCGAGGATTCTAAAGTTTCTCTTCGTCACTAAATAAACAACTTATCTTTAAATACAATAATATACTAAGTAACATATTGATTAATAACAAACCGAACTTCGTTTGCGACAAAGTATATATAGGAGAAACAGGTCGGAACCTTAATCAACGCATAAAAGAGCATAAGTTAGATGTAAAAAACTTTAAACCTGAAAGCAGAGTTGCTAGTCATGTATTTCAGACTTCACACAATTTTGATTTCGCTAATGCTGAATTAATTTACCCTTGCAGCGATAAAACTAAAAGACATATTTTGGAATCTGCATTAATAATTGAAAATTCGAACAACGTTGTAAACCTTAACAATGGTTATTCACCCCATAATAAACTTATATCTAAATTCCTCTGTAAACTGGTTAAACTCAACACTTGATTCCCCTTTGATTATTTGTTATTTGTTCTCTCATCTATTTTAGTCTCTCAACTTGTATTCACCATTGTTTAAATTTAAGTGCCCACTAGTTTGTCTTTTTACTACTGATTTCAAGTTCTAATTTATATTTATACTCACTATTGTTGTTTATAATTACCCCTTAGTTTGCTTCCCTTTAATCTATTTTAGCGTGTAACTTTTTCTACATAAATTTTCCTTTAGTTTGTATCATCTCTGATTACTTGAATTAGTCTCTTTGTCTCTGGATTGTATATATATCTCATAATTTTTGTAGTATCTCATTATTCCTGAAGATGACTATTAGGATATAGTTGAAACGTTGAAATATACTACTATCTCGAAGTTTCATTTTCGGATTTTTTCGTTATAATTGTGGGATTCTCTCTACAAATGCATGGATTATTACCATATCACAGTCATTCATGCCCATGGCACTGACTTGATCAGAAAAATAGTAGCTCGATGTTTTAGCTGATATATTCTTGTCATGTGAACCCTTAATGCCAAAATTAACTCAACTTGTATATGTGGCAGTAATACATACCATGAATGGTTTGTTCATATTCACGCCAAGCCCAACTTGCCATAAACACACAAATCCTTCGCTATCAGCAACACCAAACTAAAAGAAAATGACTGCCAATTATTGGCCTTTGATCAATTAGCCTTTTGTGTACGAAAATGGAGATGATGCTTTGAGTAAAGCAAAGTTACTTTTGCAGAAAAGGACAACTTCGAGGAAAAAGCTATGTCTCTGAAGAAAAGCGATGTCTCTTCGCGTACATCGCTTTTCAAATGCGACGTCTATTCATGAACATCACCTTTAGAAACAACATCACTTTTTTAATGTGAACACCAATTGAATGTCACTAAGTCGCTTTACAGGTTTTCTGGTTAAAGCGTCGGCAATACGGTGGCCACAATTATATCTATAAGAATGATATTAGACAACGTATGTACAAAGTTTAACAAATTGGACAACATACAGCCTCTTTGACTATTTCCCGCTGGTGGCCGTTTAATTGCATGGACTTTTTTGATAAGTTTCAGCCCCAAATGTTGTCCCAATTGTGTACCATTAAGTTTAAGATCAAGACCCCCAAGAGGCACTAGGGCAAGCCGTCACATTCACTTTTACATGAAGCAATTGTCGGTTATATTATTCAAAATACACTCCTCGCTCAATATAATTTATATTCTACAATCAGGTTTTTATAAGTAGCACTGATGGCACGTGGGTCATATCTAAGATCAATCTTTTCCCTTTGTCTTATTGATTTGAATGCGCAATAAAGCCAGATTGGAATTAAATGGTTAAATCTAATTGGATTTGAATAGGGCTATGCCGATGTCATTCTCATAGAAGTTGAGAGTCTTTACCACTGTTTGCATTATTAAATCATTGGGATCTGTTGTTTCTAAATTACCGGATTAGTGCTCATTGTTTGTATTATATCCACGTGTTGAATGTATAGTGTATAGATTGAATACCGTGCGCCTGTAGTCTAGTATTAGACTGCTGTGTATCGATTATTGGCACGCTAAAGTTTAAAACGGTTTCGAAAGTGTGGCCGGTGTATAAGTCGACCTGCGTTTTTTGGACAAGATTTTTTGTCTCAAAAACTCGACTTATACACCGGAAAATACGGTAGGTAAAATGTCAGTAAGTACACTTACCATAACCACAGTCTGCTCACAGCACAACTGCTAAGAATTGACCCATGACATGCCAATTTAGGAAATTGGCTATGATGTGATACAAGCTTCATTTCCATGATCCAAGGCGGGTGTTTTGAAGCTGTTCACAGACTGAACCTTTTTCTGCCGAATTACTAAGTCGCTCCCAGTTCCAGATTAGTTTGCATAACAATAGACACTTTACTGCACTTTAGACAGGCACAGTACAGAAGTTTTAAGTAGCTTATATTGGTTCCCAAAACTTGCCAATTCTTTTTAACCGTTGACATGACCTTTCTGTGACATTTGACCCCAAATTTGACTTCGCAACCCGAAAAATTGAAAAAATCATAGATACTACAAGATTTTCAGAATTCACAACTTTTTTTTAAATATTAACTTGTACAACTATAAAATACAATACAGTTATTATACATCTCAGCAAAAATTTTGTTATTTTTGTTTTTCATGGGGATTTTACACACTTATTTTTCCACAACCTGTGTATGGAATCTATCGAAGCAGTCGACACTACACATTGCCACCTCACACTGCTTGCAGTAGTACTATGTTTGGATTCGTTTTACAGTCCTGTCACTACACACAGCACAATCAGGCCCTTTGCTTTCATGTATACCCACAAAATGCCTACCAGTTAGCCTATCAGGTATAGTGTGAGCACTAGATTTCCCTGGCCTCTTGCAAGTAGTGGTATCACACCATTGAGTAGCCCATCAATTACCGATTCAATAAAATCTTGGTGCTCCATTTGCGATGCAAGTGGATGTATTGAATTGTAAGCAATAGAGGTATTAACACGTTCGCTGCCACCTACCGGTTTAAGGTCCGGTCGCCATTGCCAACACTAATTTTTGACATTATGCAATTTATATGCTGCCAGCACTATTTGTTCATTGATAAATCAATACACTGATCTATTTTAGTATAAAAAAACCAATGACGAGATAACTTGTCACTGGCACTGGTGAAGAGATTCACAATTTTTTCTTGTCCCCATCGCCAGTGAAAAGTGTGAAAAATCAAATAAAAATCTAAAAGAATAAAAGTTTTAACCAGAAAGAAACATTCCATGATGAGTTTCGGTATTGACTTAGAACTTGAAAAGTGAATGGAAATAACTGCGTTGATGCGGTGCATGTTTAATCCATACTATCAAGGTAAAACATCAGCTAATATACATGGCCACTGGATACAGTCTGCTCTCGGCACAATCGCCAAGAACCCATGGCATGCAGTCCATTGGGTGCATGCTTCACATCCATGATTCAACATGAGTGTCTTGAAGCTGTTTACAGACTGAACCTTAAGGTCAACTGCTAGCTGTACCCTGCGGGCCTATAGCTAGTCTCACGATTGACCAAGTGGAACAGGAAAACAATATTCACCAGCGGAAAAACGACAGTTACGCAAGTTTAATTATGGACATTTTGGACTTGAAAATTTTGATCCCATGAGGCAATGACATAAAACAACTAAAACTTGAACATTAACTACTCGGGACAAACAAAATCAGAAGATGCTATATAAGTTTTTCAAATTTCAGGGAAGTAGATATTAAACCAGGACGGCCAGTTACGGTTGAAATCAAGTTCAGCAACTGAGTGATTGTGGCTTTCAATAGTTTCATTCATGATAGCTTTTAATAGTAAAGCAATTTAGGCCCAAGCTTAAAACGTTTTTGAATGTGACACCATGTCTTCGCATGACCATTCGACAATTAAAATGTGGGTCTGTTGTGGGTCTTGCGTTATCTATTACTACACGTAATTGATACATAAATGGTAAACGGTTAACACTTTATTGCTGACAATGCAATCGACTCGCGTTGTGCACTAAGTATCAAAAATATCAAAATCATCAGTGTTGCAAACTAAATACAAGATAGCCGGGCTCCAACGATTGTTAACGTAAGGACATAACTAGGGGTCCAGGGACACCATGCCCACTTGGGAAGTGGTTTCAAATGCTCAACAATCTAACAATTTCAATATTCAACGCCCCCTGGTGACCATTTACAAAAACCAACGACCTTGAAACTCACCAAAATCATAGAACATGTCAGCAGCTACAATTTTGTAATTGATTGTGATAATTGATGTCCTTGAAACTCGCAACAATCATAGATGATGTCATGAGCTACAACTTTCCAATTGATTGTGGTTACCAGATATGCATTGGTACGAATATAATAAAGAAATGCGAAGATATCGTATTATTCAACGCCCCCTGGTGGCCATATACGAAATCCAATTACCTTGAAACTCACCACAATCATAGAACACGTTATGAGCCACAACTTTCTAATTGATTGTGGTAGCAAAATACGCTTAGGTATCAGTAAAATGTGGAAAAACTTTTTCCCACTAATGAATGAGTACTGGTGACACAAAGATGGCCACCAATTGCGTCATAATTGGCTGATGAAAAATACCTGTCTCAGGTATAAAACATCCCTTTCCAAAGAATACCCATCACAAATTGCAATGAGAAATGGCAAACCAGTAGGAAGCTACAGGACTCAGAATTCGGGCCAAAATTAACATTTTTGGGCGCTAAAAAGGTCATAGGACGGCCATCTTGAGTCCGACCGACCCAATTTTTGTTATGTTGATGGGCCCTGGGGGGATTCACATATATCCGAAAGATCAAGGTAATTGATCAAAGCGTCTTCAAAATTTCCCTCAAAAAGTTCAAAAATGTGTAAAAAGTGCTGATTTTGGCGAACAACAATGGCTGCTAGTCGGCCATCTTGATTCTGACAGGGCCAGTTTTTGGGCTGAAGATGTGTCTAGGGTAGATACATGTGTAACCTAAATATCAAGACGTTACCTTGAAGCGTCTTCAAAACTTCCCAAAATAACTGGATTCCGTCTAGGGACGGACGGACGACGGACGAAAAGTGAACGCAATAGCCCGCTGGGACTAAAGTCCCAAGTGGGCTAAAAATGACGGGTTCAATTGATGACACTTAATGCCATCTTTAATTACTTAAGATTAGTTCTCAGCGTTGATCAAAGCACAGATCTTGGGCGTGTGATGTTATAACTGCGGAAAATAGTGGATGCACGCTACCTGCCGTGGTGCGCTGATAATATTTCGGTGTTTAAATGATGTTTTTTTCAAACAAAATAAACTCTTTTCATCAAAATGCCTCGTTTGTTTTGTGGAATATGTAGTTAAACTTTGACTTTGTCATCAATATTTCTTGCGACTGTGATTGAAGCTCCTGTACTCAGTAAATTCGAGTGTTATATTTGGGGCGGAAATCTCAGCTGGCCAATTAATATCGAATACCGCGCGCAAGGCGTTAGACTAGATCAGCGCGGGCGTGTTGTACGAGCGTATCATATCTCCACGTACAAGCATGTTCTGTGTTACACACACACAGCGAGTGAATTGAGCGCGGCTTGAACTACTGAGTAATGTTGATTATTTTATAACCAAATTAAGAGCACTTATAAACATCAGAATCAAATAATAACCAAGCTGCACCATCACCAAGTACAGAATATATGTGCAAATTTACAGAAAAATCAGTCCACACAAACAGCTTAAATCGTGTCATAAAGAAACATCCACAGACAGACGGACGTACGGACGGACATGACGACGATGTCGCCTAAACACGAAACCCATCAAAAATGATATGGACTTGAGTTACCCCCATAAATAATATCTTAGTCTCTCCATACTGCCAGACAATTGTAAGTTGGTTTGTCGCCTTTGCCAGGTCATTCATAACGCTATAAAATGACATTGAATCGATGACGATATATCCTGGCAAACTGCGGTGCACCCACCATGACGATTTATCTCGTCAGCGGCAGCGAACGTGTTAACCACAGCAGTCAAGCAGATTCTCATGTACCATTTTTAGAGAGGCGGTTGTGATCATAGAACGATAGGAGTTGATCGTCTCGATCAACCCCACCCATGTACGCACCGTAATCGCAGATCAGTCCAGGTTTCCGTACCTCCCTGTGGGCTGGTCTTTATCTCTAATTGAATATTTTTCACATTGTTTCCATGGATAGAGGTAATTGCATTTACTTTTTTTACATCCATCCATGTCACAGCTGACATGCCACCATCAGCATTCAAAAGAGGATCGGGTCGAGCAAGGTTTGCCGTTGGCATAGCAGATGGAAGACCAATCCTATTGGGCTTCACAGTTCCACACAGGCCTGTGTCATTTTGCTTCAATTTAATCATTATTGATGGTGACATTTAAAGAAATCATCTGCATATATACATGATGATCCATGTTATAATAAGGGGCTGTAAGCCTTTCTACAACTTTATTCCACAACCCTGGACCTGCCTCGTCACCAGATTTGCCAGTATATGTATACCAGTCCAGGCAATACCCATTAGCATCGCATAAGCACCAACGCTTTACACCAAATTTGTTTTTATGGCATATACTGCCTAAAATATAATCTCCCCTTGAATTTGCCCATACTTTAATCAACGGCCAGGTCAGGGTTGTAGTATTAAGTGCTTTATACCAAGGAACACAAATATCTAATATCTTTATATATCTATCTAATATATTTCACTTAGTACAATGGATCATATCCCGGCTGACCGTTTGGTATCCTTTCTGCGTCATGTCTGAAGTGAAGAAAGGATGAAATCAACTGGAATTTATTCCTACTCATGAAATATGACATATTGGGTTTAGCAGTTAGCCAAAAACCACAAAAATAGTCTTCAATTCTGGGTTTATGGCATATCTCCATAGCTAATGTCATCGCCATATAGATATGTCATTCACATCAATGTTCTCCCAATGATGGTACCTGGAAGATGCTGGTAGTTCAATAGGAGAGTCCAGAAACTGTTCTGCATACCGATTAGTTTCAGTAACTAAGGGATCAAAGGCTCCATTTGGAAACAAATTGTTGAAATAATCAATGGGCGTCCAATCGATTGCAGCAGCGATTTTCATTCCATTCGGTGGTTGACGGTCATAATTTGGGCACCATTTATTGGGCACCTTTCTGTGTTTGCCCAACAGCCCCATCTCTGCTACAGGCGTAGCTCCTCACCCACCTCCTCCACGACCACGGCTTTGAGAATGGCTTCTTCTGCCACGTGAAGGTACAGTAGCAGCAAGTGTACCTCAGCCTCTGGAGACTGACCTCGGATGACCACGACCCCTCAGAATCTGATCTCGAGCTCTTCCTGCAGCAGGCCTATTATTATTTCTATCATTGTCACTCACACAGGGATGATAATCAGGACTATGAGCCCTACTTGTATTTGGGCGCACAGAAAAATCATTTTCATCATCTACATCATCCATTTCCATGGAAACAGGACCATTTGAGTCATCAGAATTTCCGAAATCATCATCAAAATCAGTCACTTCTAAATATTCGTTCTCATCAATTTCATAATCAGAGTCTGAGTCCTTGCCGGAATCACTGTCTTGCCCGATCAAATCTACTGTTTGATTCACTGTAAATTATTTTTTTTGACATGACATTACCTATAAAATCTAAAATTTTCACAAATATTTTGAAAAGCAACACCAAATATATCTTTTGTCATAACAAATGTTATTTTTGGAAAAAGAAAATTTCCAAAACTCATATACTTATTCGCTTATACTGATTATTTGGGGACATATTTTTGGAACGGAAATTCATAAAAATGTGAATTATGTCTTAGCTTCACTGTTGACTTAAAATATAAATGTTATGAGGTTGCGTATTTTGTCTAGTCAGGTATTTGATGGTGCTGCCATCTCAGGTCCGGATGGTTGTCCGTAAGCACTGGGGAGTCGTCTTCCGGACTTTGTTAGCCAGTCGAAATCTGCTTGTTCGGGGAGATGGGTGTAATAAATCTATCTGGCATATTCTATCAGTTTATGCTTTTTATTTGATCTCTACGTGAGTCCCTGTTTCCTAAGATATTCCGCTGTTTGCTACGGAGAGTTGCGTTCACCCGGGGTGAGTTGTAAGGGGCCGGGAAAGGTTTATTTAGCGGTGCAGATAAGATTATTTTTTCCTGGGAAATTTTAAAGGCTACTTCCGTTCGCCCTTTGCATTTATAGTACTGGTTTGCACTAATAGGAGCAGGTATGTATGCAAATGTTCGATAAGGAAAGCATGATTTATATTGATAAGTACTATCTGTGTTAATTATATTATTTGTACTAATGGGGAATAATGAGATATGTATGAAATGAAATTATTTAATGTTATCACAGAGTTTATTAGCGAGTCAAAATCTGGCAGACAAAAGCAGAACGACCCCTCAACAGCAGCCACAGGCCACGAAGGTGAGAGAGGAGTTTGGCTGCGATAGTAAAATAACAAGTTCCTTGGAAACTTTTAACTAGGCCACATGCTGTGAGGTGCAAGCTTTCCATATACATGTACCTAGCTAGTGGTCGTCAGTAGGTCAATACATGACACAACAGTCTGTGTGACACATGTGTGTGAACACGAACATAGGTAACAACTATGTATTCTTCCAAAAAGAAATGTAGTTCTAACAAAAAACTAGAGGACCAAAGGTCCTGAGCTGTCGAGGTCCAGTTTTTTATAATATTAAAGAAAACATATTACATTGTTATTCTACTACTCTTTTAATTATGCAGATATGTTCACCTAGTGCCCTGGAGATTATGTTGAGACTGGAGCCTCAGACAGTGGTACACCAGATCGATTTATATTACCTTAAACTTTAGAGTGAGATACGGCCGGTTATAGTTCAAAAAGATCGACAGACCAATGTGCATCACTTTCAAAGACTTTTTGACGAAGACAAATAATTGGACCGACAACTTAAATGAAAATCTAAAAGATAAAGTTTATTTCATTCAAAAATCTTATTTCACTGTATGAAAAACGTGCATATTCATAATGCGTGCGGCAATATGAGCATGTGCTTTCACTGTAGCATATGCAGTGTGAATCACTTGTGATCTGCCAGCGCGTGCTTCCCTCAGTAATATGGCTAGACGCCGACTGTTATGTCTGCAGTAAATGAATAAATGCACCCCACATTGCCATATAACTCGGCGATAATTTCAGTTTAACTGTAAAAATAAATTGACCATGGGCAAAGTGTGGTTTACCTTGAAAGCTAGAGGTTGTTTGGAGTAAGGGGCATTGCTTGAAAATCTTGTTAATTTGTGACTCCAAAGTTCTAGAAGTTTATATTGTACTTTATCTTATCTTTCTTAAAGAATTATTTTGTAGTCAAATAAGACCAAAGATAAACATGTGTTCATGGTCTACATCCAAAATTTCGTGGGGTACAGGTAGGCGCGGCATTGGAAACTATTTTATATTTTCAAAAAAATTTTTTCACAATATGTTAAAATATTCAAATAAAATTCATATGATGTCACATATCAGAGGGTGGCTGATGAGTCTAGGAAACGAAACCTCTTCCAATGTTTGGCCGTGGAAGCTAAAACTGGGGCGTAGTTAGTATTACATCGTTTTAAATCCTGGAATTTACCACTACAATATTCAGACCTCGACCTTTACCTATAGTTTGTTGCTTAGTATTTTCAGGTCACATGAAATTACAATTTATTACAAATTCTATCAAACAGAAAACAACACAGCGCTCATCTTCTGCTACGCCGATTATTCAGCCTGTTATCATACCAAACGTGCACGCGCCAAGCAGCGTTACAGCATCACCATATTGTAGTCTGTATGAGCGTGTTTGTGTGTGCAACAGTCTAATTAATGTTAGCGCTTCCGCGCACGTGGAGGCATTGTGTAATGAACTTTCAACACAAGCACCGGGTATTAAAATGAAACAATATCTATGCCCCAACCGAGGTCATTGCAATTTTATACGCAAGAGCTAAGAATTTTCCGACCAAAAACAGTTTTTCGTCGAATTTAAATTAAGTTGACCATGTCATCGACGGAGGTTCGTCATGTCTTCAATCGCATCGATTATACATTAACCCGAGAACCAATGAAACAAGAGGACTTCAAAGTCCTGATGTTTCGAAGAAGCAAAGTCTGATGTATAAATTATAAATTACATAAAAGAAAGGCAAATTATGAAAAAGAAATTAATATTCCATTAGAGAAGTTTGCTTAAAAAATTCAATTTGTTTGCTGTTTGCATTGCGCACGTGGTAATGTTATTGTTTACATCTAACGTCATCGATAAAATGAGGCACACAGCTGATCCTGCCTGTCAAACAACATAATTGGTTTACACTAAAAATGGGCTTACTTGAAAAACTATGCTGTGTATCAATCTGGAATTTTCGGCACAATATCCGATGCTAAATACCTTGCTTTAAAGGTTTATTTGGTGTAAATCGGATCAAAAATGTTTCTAACATTTTGTCATAACTTTTGAAGTGGAGGCCGGTGTCGTGTGTAAGGCTGTGCGTACGGGGTACTGGCGCTTACAATAGGCACAGCATTGATATTGTATTCATGCGCAAGTAGAAGTTATGATTTGTTTAACCGCTAAATCGGCGTTCATTAGGCATGCTTACAAGAAATGATATTATTTAATACCGTATTTTCCGGCCAATAAGCCGATTTTCTAGCCTCAGATTTTTACCCAAAATATCGTGATCAGCTTATTGGGCGGGTACGATCTGACATAAAATATCACTTCCTGATCTATGCGACTCTAATGCTCTCAATGATCGTCAAAATCAAGAAAAGTGGTCGATATTTATTTGAGGTCATTATTTACTACCAATTATAATCTATTTTGAACTATTTTATTTTTACTTTGATTGTTCTATCACCGCACAGCGGCAATGGTATACATTTATATAACGCGCGAGTTCATCGTACTACCACGTGTCAGTTCATACATTAGTATATATGCAAATCAGCAGTGAGCCGCGTACTGCGTGTATGGCTGTGTGTATAGTAATCAGCTGAATGAGTCTATATATAGCACAGTCACTCGGCGATGATAGTATACACAGCACTCTCACACATCGGCGGGCGCTACTGTCAGCCTCTTAAATCGTCAATTAAGACGAACTAATTGACAAATCAGTGAATTAAACTCTCTGATGAAGGGCCTCGGCTTATTGGGCGAAGCTTTATGAAATCCATGTATTTTAGGCTAAAAAACTGCCCTCGGCTTATTGGCCGGAAAATACGGTATCTATTTAGATATCTTATCATGATGATTTTATTATTCTTTAGACAAGCGAATAACGTCTGTGGACCTATTTTATTGAGGCGTATCATGCAATCTAAAAAAATCTTCCGATCCTGTCACGTGTCTTCATGACTGCAACTTAACGATAGCTTAGGTTCTCATTCTTCAAACCAAAAAATGCTCACATAAACTAGGGGTCCAGGGACACCATGACCACTTGGGAAGTGGTTTAAAATGCTGAACAATCTAACAATTTCAACATTCAATGCCCCCTGGTGACCATTTACAGAAACCAATGACCTTGAAACTCACCACAATCATAGAACATGTCAACAGCTACGATTTTGTAATTGATTGTGATAACAAAATATGCCTCGTTACCAATTTAATTTGGAAATACTAAGTCATTCTAACATTCAATGCCCCCTGGTGACCATATTCAAAACCCAATGACCTCGAAACTCACCACAGTCATAGAACATGTCATGAACTACAACTTTGCAATTGATCATGGTAACAAAATGTGCCTAGGTACCAATATAATAAGGAAATACTAAGTTATTCTACTATTCAACGCCCCCTGGTGACCATATAGAAAAACTGATGTCCTTAAAACTCGCAACAATCATAGATGATGTCATGAGCTACAACTTTCCAATTGATTGTGGTTACAAAATATGCATAGGTACGAATATAATAAAGAAATGCTAAGATATTGTATTACTCAACGCCCCCTGGTGGCCATATACGAAATCCAATTACCTTGAAACTCACCACAATCATAGAACACGTTATGAGCTACAACTTTCTAATTGATTGTGGTAGCAAAATACGCTTAGGTATCAATATAATGTGGAAAAACTTTTTCCCACTTACGAATGAGTACTGGTGACACCAAGATGGCCGCCAATTGCGTCATAATTGGCTGATGAAAAATACCTGTCTCAGGTATAAAACATCCCTTTCCAAAGAATACCCATCACAAATTGTAATGAGAAATGGCAAACCAGTAGGAAGCTACAGGACTCAGAATTTGGGCCAAAATTAACATTTTTGGGCACTAAAAAGGTCATAGGACGGCCATCTTGAGTCCGACCGACCCAATTTTTGTTATGTTGATGGGCCCTGGGGGGATTCACATATATCCGAAAGATCAAGGTAATTGATCAAAGCGTCTTCAAAATTTCCTTCAAAAAGTTCAAAAATGTGTAAAAAGTGATGATTTTGACGATCAACAATGGCTGCCAGTCGGCCATCTTGATTCTGACAGGGCCAGTTTTTGGGCTGAAGATGTGTCTAGGGTAGATACATGTGTAACCCAAATATCAAGACATTACCTTGAAGCGTCTTCAAAACTTCCCAAAATAACTGGATTCCGTCTACGGACGGACGGACGGACGGACGGACGGACGGACGAACGGACGGACGAAAAGTGAACGCAATAGCCCGCTGGGACTAAAGTCACAAGTGGGCTAAAAATGTACTGCGATTTTACATGAATTGGCTCAATGCCAACCTCATACTGCTGACAAAGATAAACCAATTAAAGGCTTTCAAGGACATTATCTGCCAACCTTTCAAATGTAAAGATTCCCACCGACGTTCCCATCACGAAACAAGGAATTTAAAACTGCTAAGGAACCGACCCTTGGTGCAAGGTATTCTGCATATTAACTCACCTTGTCTCCAGCAAATTAAGATAGAAAGTAAACCAGGTTTAAGCCCTACCCGGGGAAGACCCTTTCACACTCCTCCTTGTCTTGTAGAAATATGACACCCAATCAGAGCTATGCTAAGTACAGTATACTACGACGGTTGAACCTTTATTTACGAATTTCAATGACACCGAAAACCAAATCAAAATAATCATAAGTTCGATGCTAGCACTTAATTTGGGTTATCAGGTTAGTAATTAGAAGATGGCGTTTTCAGATCAGAGGTCGAGAGGTCGAGACACCACTCATCACAGCTAGGCTCTAGTGAGAACGGACGATTGCTCTGTGACACACATATACAGTGAGTGCGCGTAACAACAACTGCGCGTGGATAGATCGATACAGTGAGTCTCTACTGAGAACGGTTATTAACGCGTGTGCTGTTACTGTAGTACAGTGATTGCGTGTCAACTGTGCCCAGATAAATAGATGCTGTGAGGCTTGGGTGAGAACGGTTAATAGCATGTTTGTTATATACAGGGGGAAGTAATCCCCACTCATCACCACAAGTAATTTGTTTTCCTTATAAATGGGAGATAGAAAAGCATTCTTAGCAACAATAAATAACAGAATTAAACCAGCAAAAAACAATTTGAAATAAAAAAGTTAGTTGATGTTACAAAAGAAATTGAACATAAAATATTGAAATTAGAAAAGATAAAAACTAAATATGGAGAGAAAGTATCAGCTAATTTAAGCGAATGTAATGTTAGTACATCGCGAGAATTTAAAGTATTTTTACCTGATAAATGGGTTTCATTGAGTACAGAGGAATTAAAAGATTTAAAAGGATTTAAAATAATATATCATGGAAAAAATGAAGATGGCCATCATGATTTAGAAATTGTTGATTAAATTTAAAAAAAATAAATTAATAAAAATAATGAATATCTAGAATCCGAAATGACTTATCTGGACAATTTAATTGCTCCGCATAGATGGTGCCATAAACGGCACCCACACAGTGATAGACAAAAGTAGTGAGATATTCAATTAATTTAAAAAAATTATTTTTTTTTGCTTTTTTTCTAAAATATTAATCCATTTTTTTTATTATCAATTTTGGAATTTCAGAATTATTTTCACTTTTGATAGCAGTTGTTTCAGAATTATTAATATCATGAATTTTATTTGATTTCTTATACCAATTACACCCAATCAAAATGAATACAATTACAAATCCAACTGTAAAATATAAATATTTATCAAATATTATATTATCAGAAGGAGTAGAAATAACAATATTTTCACCATTTTTATTAACATTTTTATTATTTATTTTTTCTTTTTCAGCTTTTTTATATTCTTGTGATTTAATTCCTAATTGCCGAGACCATTCAATTTGTTTCTGAGTTCTCGGTTTTTTCTTCACAGTTAATTCCTTCACTTCTTTCACCTCGCTCATTTATTATAGAAATATTTTTACTTTCAATATTTGAAAATGTTATAACCCCAGTTGATAATAATGTCATAAATCCTCCTAATTGAAACGATAAATATCCAATCCATTTATTTAATTCAGTCATAACTAAATAATAATTTTTTAAATCGGAATATAATCTATTTTCATCTTCAATTGGTAGTATATAATTACATAATTTACTATAACCTTTTACTACATTTTCTGATATCGCGTCTTTAATTTTAGCTGTTCTCGCGGCTTCATAAATCTTAAATAATCTAATAATTTCAACTGATTTCATTGTATCTAATTCATTATAAGTTAAATTTTTATCGACAAATTTTTTACATTTTCCAGATGCTATTAATATTTCTAATTGATGTTTGCAATAAAGATAATATTCATAATTATTATTTGTTGTAACATTATTTAAAGCACAATTATCTGGAGTTAATTTGTTTTCTGTTATTCCTAAATCATCTAAAGTTTTATCAATTGGAACATCACCATTTTTAGATTTTATTTTCTTTTCACCTACCATTTATATAACAAAAAAATTAGTTGTGATGTTGCAACTAGAATTCAACTAGAATGTAACTAGAATTCAACTAGATTAACAAGCTAGTTAAAATATTGTTAAATCTATTTGATTTTTGTTACAACTACCAATAACTAGAATTCAACTAGATTAACAAACTAATTGAATCTAAATAAATTCATATTTAAATGGGTGTTGTAATCTAAATAGTAATTTTGATCTTTTAATATTTTTCAACTTATCCATATATTCATTATGTAAATCATGTGGAATAATATCATTTTCCTCAAGTGCATTTTTCATCGATTTTCTATCTTTATTGTAGAATAAAACTAGAAATCTAATGTTTTCTCTAAAGTCTTTAACAATTGAATTATATTTTTGATTTAAAACCCAAGTTGTTATCCCGAAATGTCTCCCGGAGAAAGCTAAATAACATAACTCACTTTCTCTAACTTTTGAATCATGTAAATTTGCGCAATCATCTATAATGAATAATGTATTTGATCCTTTATAAATATCAATTGCTATTTTAATACAATTATCTAAGTTTTCTTTTACTGTTTTAGGATCTAATATAATAAATTTATTATTCCTAGTAATATTTCTATCATAAGTTTGATTAAATTCATATGTTGGGCAAAATAATACTATATTATCAAAATAGTTTTCATAAACAGTTTCTAATAAATTTAACATAAAATAAGTTTTTCCACAATTTGATACACCAGAAATTAACATATTATGAGGTTCAAATATAAATAATTCCTTATTCATTTATATATTTTTAATTTTACTTGACAATATCCATTCATTGAATTTATCTGGCCATCCAACCCATTTTACTAAAGAATATTTTTTTTATTTAATAGTTTTTGTTTTTAATACTTTTTCAATTTTATATTCTTGTTCTAGATTTTCGGTAGTTAAACTCAATTCTTCTTCGTAAAAGTAGCCATCAACTTCTTCACCATCTAAATCTTCTAATTTATAGACATATGGTTTTGTTGTTATTACCTTTTTTATTTTATATATTTCTCTAGTAAAATTTCGATCGTATCCTTTATCAAATATCTTTTTATACTTAGAAATTCTAACATTTTGACCAACTTTAAATTTAGGTTCACCAAAATCATCTACAAGAAATGCTCCATATAAATTATTCCAAACAATTTCAGCATTTTCAGGTTTTCTAGCATCAATAGGTTTCATTCCAATAGAAGAATGATAAGAATTATTATATCCTTCTATCAATTTTGGTAAAACATCAATCCATTTTAAAGTATTATTTGCTGTAAAATATTTCCACATTCTTGTTCTTAATGTTCTATTAAATCGTTCAACAACTGCTGCTTTTTTATCCGATTTTGTTGAAAAATATTCAATATTATGATTATCTAAGAGTTCATGAACAAGTGAATCATCAAACTCTTTTCCATCATCAAATTGTATTTTTTCTGGTTTTAGTTTATCATCCGAAAGAAATTTTCTTAAAACATTTGATGTTTGTACAGCATCTTTTCTATAAAGTGGGAAGCTCCATACAAAACGACTAAAAATATCAATTATATTCAATAACCACCAATAATCATCATTATCTTTCTTAACATTTTTCATATCAATTAAATCTCCTTGCCACTGTTGATCTACATAACTTACCATAGTTTTACGAGTTTTATATTTTCTAACAATTTTTTTATGTGTTGTATATGTTGGTTGTTCTAACATAAATTCATTTATATCTTTATATTTAACTAAATTTTGTGGGATTATCTTATCTAATTTATCTTGTTTTACTTTACGCCATATATTTTAAGTAGAAGAATAAGCAACCGAACTCTCAGGGTTGTAATATAAATTTCTTAAATATTGTTCTTTAGTATTAGGAGTTTTTTTACCACCCATTTATATATCCTTAATTTTAACTTTATATTTCTAATATTGAATACTATCTAATTGTGAATTTACAATATTTAATTGCGCGTCAGATATAATATAAATATGCATTTTAAAATTTAAGCTTCCTTTTTTCTTTTTCATGAATAATTGTATTCCATCTTTAGTGTTCTGTAGTTTTTTTCCAGAACCATGTAATGAATTATCCTCTGTTGTTCTAAAATCTAACCATAATGCATATTTATTGCCGGTATAATAATCAATTTGATTAATATTACAATTTTCAAATGATTTTACTTTTTCATTCATAAAATGTTTTCTAATTTCTGGCCACTGATCTATCATTCTCATTCCTTGGCAAAATATTTTATTTGCTATTCCTTCGATAGTTATTTCTACTTTTGTTATTTCAGGATTATAATAATTATCTACCTTTATTGCACCATTAGAATGTTGCAATAGTAAAAAATATTAATATACCTTTAATAGATCTTCTTGGGAAGTTAATATTCTCATTAATTATTTCATCATTGCAATAATAGTTACAGTTTTAAATTTATCAATATAATCATATAATAATGAAAATCCTTGATTGTATTGAGTTTGAATTATACTTGAAATATTTTCATCAGTTACTGTATCATATTCTAAACATATATTCGATAATTTATAACTCATATCTTTAACAACGCTAGATAATACAATTTCATTTACAGGAGCAAATGTTATCTCAAATATAATATCTTCTTGAATTGCGTATTTATATAAAGGTGCATTATTATTTATCAATTCAAAATCTAATGGAATTTTATATTTGCTTCCATAAATCTTTTTAATCAAATTATCTGTGGCACGAGTTACTATTGCGTCATTAGCTCCTGATCTTAATTTATTATGGTTTTCCGATTGGATGCCTTGAAATATCATATTATTTCTATTTTCTTTAGTTAACCATAAATCTTTATAATGCATAAATAAATTATAATCATCTAATGAGAAAACTGTTTCCGGACCAATCTTTATAGTTAATTTTTTAATCAAATATCTTCCAACATTATCAACAACATAATTGTTATCATGGCCAGTTACTTTTATATCGGCTGATAAATAAATACTATTTGGAACATAAAAAGTATTTTGTGTTAATCTAGGAATTCTAACATATAAAGTTTCATATTAATATTTCAGATTAATATTTGAAGGGTTATGAGTAATTATACGATGTGATCTTTCTGCTTTAATAGCATTAGATATTCTAGAAATCTTAGAAGGACTTATATAACTCCCACTCATTTATTAAACAAAAAAATTAATTATTTATTCTTTATTATTTTTTTCTTGATATCTTTTTGATATCATATTTACTAACCAAAAAATAATAGCACTTACAACTGTGATTAAAAATAAAATAATATGTTCAGCAGCAAAGTTAAGAATATTCCCAGCAGATTTCAATATAAAACCAACAATTGATGCAATAACTCCAGGTAAAGCTGCAGCAGATTTTTTAGATAGTTCCCATAAATATTTTGCTAATTTCTTAAAACCATCTTTAACTTTATCTTGTATAGAATTATTATCATTCGGGGGTTTATCCGGTTTATTGAGAGTAGGTGTAGATTTCAAAGCATTTGATATTGCTAAACCAATTGTTGTAAATAACATAGTTACAGCTGTTAGAATTGAAAGAATTGTTATTCCTTCTAATTTAAATAACAATTTTATTCTATCTTTCAATGATATTTCAGAATCTGGTTTCATCAACAAATCTTTAAAAATAACTTTTAATCTATTAATATTATAATCATATGATTTTAATAATAATTTAATTTCTTCTTTTTGTAATTCTATGTTATATTCTAAATCATCTTTTTCTTTTTCTAAACGTAATTCTTTTTGCCTATATTCTATTTCATCAATTACTTGATGATCTAAATCAGACTTTAATTGTTCTATTTCTTTATTTTTATCAGTTAATTCTTTTTCTAAAGTTCTAATTTTAAAATCTCTTATACTTTTATCATGCGCAATTTTATTAGATGCAAGTCTTATACTAATAATTTCTCTAATTGCTTTATCAGAAAATATATCTAAATCTTCTAATTCTTGATCTGTTGCATCAATTAATCCATTCGGTAAAAGTTTTTCAATTGGAACTTTATTTGATTTAAGTTTACTATTTTTGGAAGTTATATTCTGTTCAGAAGTTGTTTCTGTTTCTGATTTCTTTTTGATTATTTCAAATAATTCATTAATTCTTTGTTTAAATACGTCTATATTATCATCTCTTTCTTTTTGTGTAACATCAGTTATTTCATTACTATTACTTATTCTTTTAATTCTATCTGGTTCTAATTTTTCTAAAGTTGATTCTGATAATATTTTCTTTTCACGTTTATAAGTGATATCAATATAATAATCACCTTTCAAATGATAATAACATTTACCATTATCTAAAAATCTTAATTTATCTACTAAAGGTCCAACGTCTTCATCATTTATGTTAAGTTTAGATTTTTTAATTATATCTTCTAATTTAGCTATTTTGTTTAAATTATCTAAATCTTGTTTTACTAAACCTGGGTCTAAATTTTCAGGATTTAATTGTGATTCTGCATTTCTAATATAATCAGGCATATTTAAATTATTATTATATTCTGGCTCATTACCATCATTAAAAGTTGTTTCATCAAAATCAGGTGGTTGTTCATCAGTTATACCAGGTTCATCAAAAGGATCCATTCCAATATCTTCTCCACCTTCTACATCCATTTATATAATAAAAAAATTAAAATTTAAAATATAATATTCCTCCTATAACAATTCCTATACAAGTTAAAGCTAATTTAGTATTTTCATGTAATTTATTGTCATTATCAGTTTTAATTATATCATGTTGAATATTATCAGTTTTAATATCACCGTGTGGGTGCCGGACGGCACCATTTTCTGCAGTATTGTAATTTTTTATTTTGGAATCATTATCCAATTTAATATTCTTAGTTTTAGTTTCTGTTGATTGAATGTTTTTTATTTTTTTCACCTTCCATTAATTTTGGAGCAGTTATAATCTTTTTATTTATATCATTTAATCCAAATGAATTATTTATTGTCGCAGTTTTAATTAGATTATTATAACCAATTATATTTCCCATCTTTAATACTAAATCATTAGAAATAATTAATAGATTAGGGCCTATACAATAATTTAATCTAATATGTGATTTATCTAAATAATTTTGATATCTATATGTTTTCTGGAATCGATCTATTTTTATCATTATGTATGGAATCTTCAAATAATACTTTAAATTGTTTTTGTGTATCGAATGATGTATTCAAATTTCCAATTATCGGTGATCTTGTTTCAACTTGTGATCCTAGAATACAAATCAAATAAGTTCTAATAGATTGATTTATTCTTTCTATACCTGATTTAGTAAAACCTTCACTATTTTCTAAAATAAAATAAACCCAACCATTATTGTTTTAAATTATCATAAGATTTCGGTAATTTATTGAAATTTAATGTTTCTAAATCCTTAGTTTCTATTTTACCATAACCTAATTTATTATTATAGATATTATAAAAACTATTAGATGGTATGGGAAGTGCACAATATTCTGCAACCTTTTTAGGGCAAGGAAGTGATCTTATTGTTCCAATTTTTGTTCTAAAATCAGAATTATTTATATCTATATTAAATTCATTGCAAATTTTATAAAACTTAGATAAATTAATATTATTATCTAATTCTTTAAAATATCTTGATCCTGGTAAAGCGCACTCTAATTCATTTAATATTATTCTGATTTGAAAGTATGTATGAAATCTAAATAAACTTTGAATTAATTTATATTTAGAATTATTCAAATGATCATTCCAACTAATTCCACAACCTGTTGTTGCACAATAAACAGCAAAATTTAATTGGTTCTGCCAATACCTCATATTAGATTTTAATAACCATTGTTTTTCATCTTTCAATTTTTTAAAATCAATTAAATAAACATGAAATATATTTTCCATCTTTGCATTAAAATTGTTAGTTTCAGTAACATAAATTTCTAAATTAGTTAATGAATCTAAAACTTCATTTCTATATGTAATATCTTTATTAAAATCTATTGCTGGAATATTATATTTAATTGATTTATTATATTGGAAAGCTTTTGGAAAACTATCTACCATTTATATAATTAAAAAATTAATAATTTATTAATTCTTTTAATAATTTATCTTGTTCTTCAACTGTTATATGGCCATTTAAACTTATTATATAATCTAGTGTGTTCTTTAATTTATTAATTTCTTTTATATTAGTTTTAATTTTTTCTTTATTACTTTTTATATTTAATTTTGAACTTATACCGGTTAAAACACTTGAACTTAATCCTAACACACCAATTGATATAGCTAAAGGTGTTAATGGACTGAATATTGCTAGAAATGTTATTACAGAACTAATTGTAACCGAACCACTTATAATCAAATAATATATAATTTTACTTTTTAGATATTTTTTCTTTTTAACTTTTAAGTCACTTTCAAATTCTAATATTTCTTTTTCTAAATATGTTTTTAATTTAGTTTTATTTATATCATGAGGAATAATATCAATACTATCAACTTTATCTTCCATTTATTTAGCAAAAAAAATTACTAATTAGTAAATTTATATGCTACAAATATAACAATAAAAGTTCCACCTAAAATCCATATTATTTCATATTTCTGTTGTTCTTTACTCGGGGTATAATAATCTGATAATTTAGGTTTGTATAGATGTAATTTTTCTTTATTGGTTACCGCGTTATATAAACTCATTGCATCATCAACTGATTGAAAATCTCTATGTGAAATCTTCTGATCATATAATTCTTTATTGATGTAATCCATATAGTTTTGCCTCTTTTCTCTATATTCTTCTGCAGCTTTATTATATTTCTCTAACGCTAAGTTATGTCTTCTTTGTTCTCCTAATGAACTATTTTTATCAATATGTTTAAATAAATAACCACCACCAGTAAATGCCAAAGCGTTAACAATTGCAGATCCTATAATAGTTATAATTGCAGAAGCCATTTATTTAGCAAAAAAATTATGTATTTATATGGGAGGAATATATTTCTGTGTTTCTAAATAATCAATAGTTAAATTAGATAAAGTAACTGCTAATGTTAATCTATCAACATTAACACTTCCCATTTTGAATACTTTTTTTAATACCATTGAATAACCAACAGTTCCAACTGATAGTAATGCTCCATTATATAATCCAGTTATTATCCACTTATTATCACTAATTTATTAATCAAAAAAATTACTATCTTCAAAATATTTAGTTAACTTATTTATGATTAATTCAACATTTATTTCATTACTAGTTTTATGATTATCATATATTTCAATTATTACTTTTTTAATATCATCGATGATAAAATCTTCATCTAATTCATAAAATCTTAAAGATTCTCTAATTAAATTAGTAATCTTTTCTACATTTAAAGTTTCTTTATCTATTGTTGTTTCATACTCAAATGTTGTTTCATTAGAAAATGCAATATTTTTGATATGTGTAATTACATCATTCATATTAAATTTCATTTCTTTCTCACGTTTAAAATCAAACCCAAAACATATACTCGGTCCAACAGTTATATTCATTTATATAATGAAAAAATTACTCTTTACATCTTATAACTAATTCATAAATTACAGGAAAGTTATACAAATCAATTAAATATCCATTATGATTTCTTATTTCTAATTTAAAATTATTGAAATGTGGAATACAAGGTTTGAAATCACATTCAGTTAAATTATAATTTATTTGAGTTCCAAATTGTTTGACATTTTTTAATGGTAAAATATTTAATAAACCAGAATTACAAATTGTATCTTTAGTTGCTTCAAATGTTTTTGTTGGGTCAATCAAATTGCAATAAATATAAAAATGTGTAAAAGGTATTAAGTTTGATCTACCTTCTGCGTATGCTGTAACAATATCTGGGTTAATTCCTAACAGTTTACCTAAAGGTTTTCTTACTGTAAATTTAAATTGTTCGTCATTAGCTAACCTAATCTTTATTTTATTAGAACTATCACTTTTTAAAATTCTAATACTAAATCCGGAATCACTTCCTAATTTAGCTCGAGCTTTTCTATTAATTTCTTGTGTTAATGTATCTAAATTATATAATCCTGGTTTTAAATATATAAAAAAACATTTATTCCTTTTATTGTAAAAGATTGAAAAAATTAAATGTTCTAGACTTTTATCCGATATATTGTAAAATGAGTTACATAAACTTATATTAACTAATTTTAAATCTACACAATTCTTAAATTCTCTATCTAATTGTACTAGTAAATTATCTGATTTATAATTTGTAAGTTTTCTAGAATCAACAAATATTCTGTATTCTTTTAATTCTACCACTATTTATAACATAAAAAAATTACCGCTCATCACTAAAAATTAATTTTAATAAAATTTTCCTAAATAAATGGATGAGAAGATAGCATGCGAAATTTGTGGTGAACTTCTAAGAAAAAGTAATATGGCACGACATATGAAAAAACATGATGAAAATTATAAACCCCCTAAAATAAACTGCCCAAAATGTAATAAATTATTCTCAAGAAATTATGTTAAAAAACATTCAGAGAAGTGTAGAATTAACGGCGCAACGGCTAATGTTGATAGTAATGAAAGTAATAGTAATTCTGCTGAAGTTGAACCTGAAGTTATTTGGAAAAGACCTTTCTTATTCTATGATAAGGATTAGATAAAAGATCATTTCTGCGAGCCTTGTCGAATAAAATATAGCCCTGAAAATATAGAAGATTCGGAGAATCATCAATTTCGTGAAGTACATATAGATAAAATTTATTATTAATTTGAAACTGAATTTAATGAAAGAAAAAATAATTTATTAGAAAAAATAAATTATGAGAAAACGTTACCAGATAATGAAGAAACAGTTGAAAAGTTAGAAAAACAATATAATGAATTAACAAGAAAAACATATTATTGTAAATATTGTAAATTGATTATTACAACAAGTAATTCAAATCTACATAATAGAACAATAAAACATAAAGAAAACGTAAGAAAATACCAAGAGCTTAATGAAGATCTATCACCAAGCTATGATAGAAAAAAATGCCCACAATGTATTTATGAGTACTTAAGACAAGAAGGTCCTGTGATATTTTGGAATGAATGTGGATGGCAAAAGAATTTATTGGGTGAAGAAAAAACTAGAGATTTTCTCATAGATCCAAAATTGAATTATCTAGATGAAATTTTTAAAATATTTTCTATGGAAGATCATACACCAGAATATATGCAATGGCTTGAAAAAATGAAAATAATAGAAAATGAAAATGGTGAAATAACTAAAAAAGATATTATAAAAACAATTATTCCGCCAACATTTAACACAAAAGAAAAGAAAATGTATTTATATTTATTATTTAACGATTATTATGAAAAACCTAAATTAACAGAAGAAGATATGGAAAATATAAAAAAAATATTCAAACAAATATTAATGTATCATTTGGAAAATAGAATAACAGATTCAATAAATTATGAATTCTTTTTAAATAAGATTGTAAATTATTTAAACCTAGATATTATAATTCCATTTGACGAATTAACAAACAAAAAGAAACAAAGAGAGCGAGATGAAATGTGGAACAAGATAGAACTTTATTTAAATGAGAAAAATGGAATGGAAGAAGAACCTGAACAATTAAATGAAAATGAAGAAGCCAATAGTGATTTCGAGTATGATGATATTGATTTTATGTTTTAATGGCCATAAGGTAATGTTTTTATACCATCATCTAAAATATGCCTTTTATCATCAAATGGATTCAAACTAGTTTTTTCAACTTCATTAATGTACATCTCGTGATCTTCTGATCTTAAACAATTCATTTTGTGTTTCATTACAATTGATTTATATAAACACTTTATATAATCTTGAAATTCTATATGTTTATCAACCACATGTTTTGTTATTCCTTTTAACTTTTTAGCTTCATGATCTTTTGTTCTGTAACTATACATTTTACTTCTTATCCCAACAAATTCAATCATTTCATCACCCCCTAATTCATCTTTAAACTTACCAGGAATCTTTTTATTATCATTGCTAAATAGTTCATGATCTTTGGGATAATTGCTAAAATCAAAATGATGTTTTAATGTTTTTAAGTCTTTTGTTATATCATTTGTCTTGATTTTTAGTATATACGCATCCGTATTGAAGCAAATTAATGGAAATCCACAGTTAAATGTACCATCTTCAGTTGATAAATCATAAACATAATCTGATGGGTTATATATTTCAAATAAATCTTTAACCTCTTCAGTTAAATCTTTTTCTGTGTGGCTTAGATTAAAGCAATTTGGTTTAGATTTAATCAATCCAATATTCATATTGAAGCCTAATGAATTACATAATATATTTAACCCTGATATAGCAACTTTTCCTTTCTGTGCAAAGGTAATCTTTTTATCTTTTGTAAATTTTTTAGCACCATTTGCTGCATAGAATCCAATGAAGAACCATTTTCTTAAATTATTTTTTGCATTTAATACATAATCTGGAACTATCTTTTCTTTTGTTGAAGTATTAC
Organism: Tubulanus polymorphus; assembly: GCF_964204645.1. Lineage (NCBI taxonomy): Eukaryota > Metazoa > Nemertea > Palaeonemertea > Tubulaniformes > Tubulanidae > Tubulanus > Tubulanus polymorphus. The sequence continues at coordinate 14,888,584 of NC_134029.1, read as the reverse complement.
TTTTCACTATTGCATGAATATAGAATTCATTATTATATTTTATAGCAAAATCTTTAGGATTATTTACAAGTATTCTATTAACTGCTGATGATTTCATAACATCCATGATTCTAAATGTTTTATTTGGATAAACTTCTTCACAGAATTTCTTAATTCTTTCTAATAATTTTAAGTCTTGATTGCATAAATACCAACAATATTTATTACCCCAAACATAATTATACACACCTGCTGAACCATCACCCATGAAAAATCCTTTGATAAAATATTCTTTTTCTTCTAATGTTTCGGGTTCTATATTATAAATATTATCAATAATTTCATCAAATGACATATGATTCATTCTTTGGAAAAATCTTTTATGCAATAATTCTTCTCCAATTTTTATATCAGTTGGTTTTATTTCATCGCCATTTCGTTTAATTAAACTATGATCTTCTGTAACATCTACAAATCCTAATTTAGTTCTAACTCTATAGATTTTTTTATTTGTTTTATGTCTAATAATATTCTTTAATTTTTTCCATCCATTTCTTGTCCAAACATCCATTAAACCATTTATTTGTATTAATTCTTTTTCTCCATATGAAATATAACATTCATTTTGTTTTGGAATTATTTCTGAAATTCTTCTTATCAATATTTTATCATTACATTTTAATAATATTGGGGTGTCAGCTGTTACAGAATCAAAATATAATATTTTAATATGCTTTTCCCCAAAAAGTGGTTGTAAAACATTATAATAAAAATCATACATTAATAATTTTGATACTTCTAAAACAGTCGAACCAATAAATATAGGTTTATTAAATTTCATTGATGTTCTTTTTAATTTAACTGCTGTTAAATAATCTTCAAATCTTTTATTTCCTAAATGTCTAGGACTTGATTGTAAATGTCTTAATCTTTCAGAATTATTGACTAATTCAATATCATTTCTATTTCTAATATTTTCACATGTTTTACCATAAGAACTATTATTCATTAATTTGAAGAAATCTTTTTCAAAATCTGTTTTTGATATGGTTCTCTGTTGAGTATTGAAATCTATATATTTTTCTAACCACTTCGATTGATTAAATTCAATATATCTATGTACTTTCTTTAATTTCATTCCTTGTTTTAGATAAAATTTTAACATTCTATAATGAACGATATAATTGTATTTATTATTTTGAGTAAGTATTAATTTTTCTGTAAAAACATGATCTTTCGGTTTTATTTTCTTCTGGTATTCACTTAAATAACTATCATCTACAGTTAAATGTTCTGGGCAATAAGGAAAGTTTCTTGTTTTAAACTTTATATTTTCAGGATATTCTAAATCAACTACAAAGAAATAACCAATTGGTGCTTCATCTTTTAAACTCGCAATTGCGCTTTCCCAATCAGTTTTATCACCATTTTCAACTTCTGTTAATATAAAATTTTTATATGGTTGAGGTTGCATCATTGCCCAACCATATAACTTATTGGCGTCAATATATAATAATTTATATTCATCATTTGCTTTAAAATACCTATCTCCCATAACACCACTAATTCCACCTCTAATTGATTTTTCAAATAATAAAACCATATCTGGTTCTTTTAATAAATCTAATTCTACATTTGTATATTTTAAACCACATTGCCAGGTTAAACCAGGACTAGAGTAGCAATTACAAGGATCAACATTAAAATGATTCAAATTAACTTCTCTAAATTTTTCAAATATGTCAGCCAATATCATAACATCTGATTTTAAATATAAATCAACTAATTCGCCATGATTTTTTCATCTTAAAATGGTTCCAAATATTTAATGTTCTATTAAACACTTCGTCTTTCACATACTCCTCTTTTAATTGATCATAAAATTGATCTTTTAATAATTCTGTTACATTAAAATCATCATGTGTTTTATAAAATGAATAAGGAATTGCGCCTTTATATCTCAATAATTTAAAATCTTGTTCATTTGGATAATAATATCGAGTTATAACAAAATCATTTTCAACCAAACTTTTTGATAAATTATCTAATGAACTTGCTAGAAATCTATAAGAATCTAAAAATCTAATGCAACCAAATAGAAATGAAATATAATTTTCAGATGTTTTAGCTAATAGTTTAAAATCATATTTTCTTACATTTGCTTCATTCATAGCATTATATTCTTCTATTTCTTGATTAATTGCACCCAATTTTCCCGATAATTGTTTTATAAATAGATGGGTATCATATCCAGATAAATTATGAAATAATATTGGTACGAAATTAACTTTCTTAGCTTGTAAATTGCAATCTTCATGAGCAGCTCCACGATATTTTGAATTTAAATGATCATGATCTCTAACTTTTTTATCAAATGAATAAAAACGTTTTTCACAATAACAACAATGAGTTGCATAATTAAAATCAATTTCATCTTCTTTTGTCATAACTATTCTTTTATTTTTGTTTAATAATTTTGCAAAATCACTTTCTAATTCAATCATTTTGTCACAAAAATCATTAACTACATTTTCACCTCTAAAAGAAATATATTGACTTTCATATAATTCAGGATAATTTGATTTTATATAAATTCCATAAGCAGCAGCTCTTTGATGAACTTTTTTAATTGTATTTATAATTGGTGGGTCTTGAATTATATCTTCATTTAATTCACTTCCTTTATCCATTGATTTTAATAATTGCTTTTTATTATATATTTCTTTTCTATCTTGATCGGTTAATTCTTTATTCAATGATTCAAAATCCCCATAAATTACAAATGGAACAATATTCTTAAATTTATGATTAGTAAATTTCAACTTACAATCTTTTTTTGTTGGCATTATTAATTTACAAAAATCTTTATTATCACATAATTCTTTGTTTTAGTAACGCATTCTCAGTTCTAAATTTAGATAAACATTTTCTACATAGATAAATTTTATGGCTGTTAAAATCACTTTCTGTTCTAAAGAATAAATCAATTTGTTTTAACCACATATAATGTTCATTTTCATCTTTTTTGTAATATAACAAATCTATAGCATTTTCATCATCATAATATTCTGTTAAATATAAAGCTTCCAATGTATAATCTTTAATATTTTCACCTTTAGTCTTTGGTAATTGCATTAATTCGAATACATTTATTTTTAACTTATTAATTTTTTCTATTTTGGGTATCATTTTTATAGTTACTGGATATTGATCAATTTTATATAATGTTTCATATTTCTGATAATCTGTTATTCTACAAACATTTTCCTGTGTTGGATGTAAGCAACTAATAATTGACCATAGAAAACATTTATTATCTTCATTTTGAATATTTATTACTGCTTTTGTCGTAATTGGTAATTTAATATAAGATGATGCTTTAATATCCTTTTTTGTTGTAAAGTTTGAATCATTTTTAAACATTGTTTTACTTTTTGATGTTTTATTTCTTTTTGTATTGTAAACATTTAAATCTAAATATATAATTTCATTCAATGTTAAGCCAGAACCCTCAAAATATCTTTCTTCAATATGACGTTTAAATCCATTAAATATTTTTTCTAACTTCTCTTTTATTTGTGTTTTTGAAATTATTTCTTCAGAGTGTGTTTGAATATTATAATTCATTTTTTCTTCTGACTTTATAAAACTTACTTTCCCAGAGATACTAATTTTTGGATATTCAACATCTGTTATCAAATCTAGTATTTTTTCTATTATTTCATTAAATTTACTATAATCTTCTATTGTTGTACCTTTAAAGAATCTAAATATAATAGCCGCAGGACCAATTTTACTATGTAATGTTTCTAAAATTTCAATTGTATCTTTTATTTCTAGTGAATCAATATAATTTCTAACATTTTCCATGTAAGGTTTATTTGAAATGGATTTAGTTTTTGAAGTTGGTTTTTTTACTTTTTGAGGTTTATCATCGAAATAATCTTTTCCTAAAACATTATTACTTAAATTTTGATGGTGTTTTTGTGATTCGAGATGTCTATTATAATTCCTTTTTACTATAAATTCATTACAAACTTCACATTTTATTTCATCCACATTCATATTTTCTAATCGTTCTTTTCTTTCATTGGAATTTTCTGGAGTTTCAAAATCTATTACATTTTTTATATGATTTGAAGACTTTTCATGACGCGATTTTTGAGATTTATCAATGTATTTTTTACAATATGGACAATGATATTGATTTTCATTAACATCAATTTGTTCTGTCTTATTCTCTTCCATTTATAAGGAAAAAAAATTACTTGTGGTGATGAGTGGGGATTACTTCCCCCTGTATATAACAAACACGCTATTAACCGTTCTCACCCAAGCCTCACAGCATCTATTTATCTGGGCACAGTTGACACGCAATCACTGTACTACAGTAACAGCACACGCGTTAATAACCGTTCTCAGTAGAGACTCACTGTATCGATCTATCCACGCGCAGTTGTTGTTACGCGCACTCACTGTATATGTGTGTCACAGAGCAATCGTCCGTTCTCACTAGAGCCTAGCTGTGATGAGTGGTGTCTCGACCTCTCGACCTCTGATCTGAAAACGCCATCTTCTAATTACTCAGGTTCAGCCTTACTGTATTTTCATTCAACTACTACTTGCATTAAAAGTTGGAATGGTAAGTTGCAAGGAATTACCATGAAAAAAAAATATTAAGAATTGGTGTGTGTTGAGTTTATACATGTAGATGGATTATTTTCAATCAAATCTAGTTCATTTGATTTTCGTCGGTTCAGTTATAGATTATTTTGTTGCATGTTTTTGGCACGTACACGTCCCTCTGTGAATTCCGGCATTCATAACTTGGCTTTGGATCATGGTTCCCGATACAAGAAATAAGCTGCATATTTTCATGAAACTGACCCCTGTGAGTAACTTATATAATACATAATAAATATATATTAGCTTGTACTATCCTTTGTACTTCAACTTAAATGTTAAATCTGTAGTGTGAATGTGCCTTATAATATATGTTTTGTAGAAAAGGCAATAAAAGAAAGAATGATGTCAGTTTAGAAAATTAATGGTTTAGTAATATCGATTCGGGCGACCATAGTGTGATTAACAATTTATTCAAACGAAGTGATAAATTCATTTTTAGCTCATAACGGTACATGCACATAAAACAATAACAACATTATACATCATGATGTACAGACAAATAAAATGTAAATAAATGAAGAAAAATATTATCTATTTAATTTTCCATTTCAGGGAAGCATGATGGTAGTTTTGGGAACTGATAAACTGATGTAGTTTTGATGACCTAGTTTTCGGCTAGCAAGAATCATGTTATACAGTGTGTCCTGAAAAATTGTTCCTCCAGACTGAAGACTTCAACTGAAGTTTCTGACTCTTGTCAAGGAAATTAGGTCATCCATGAATCAGTCAGAGCTCAGACCACTATTCTCAAAATCTTCTATATCCTATAGTTAAAACAAGAAATTCGAGAGTTTAGTTCATATATATAAGCACGTAAATTTAGGGGAAATCCTGCTTAGGGCTCATAGGGCAGCATCTTAGCTACGCATTTTGCAGTGGTATTTGCCCCACATACCCAACCTAACTTTTGAAATAACCAAACCTTAGAAAGGAAAGGTATCCCAGTACAGGGATGCCAGTATATCCGAGCCGAATATCGAGGGGAATCCCCCACTGTGATGGGTTCCCTTAGTCCAAGCAAAAAAGTCGGGGAAATCCCTTATTTCATCATCAATCTGTCTCTCAGGCCCAATGGATTTCATACATATAACCGAAATTTGGTACCTATCCCATTTGCAGAATTATGGCGATATTTATGGGGGACCTCTTCTTCACTCTAGGTACTATTTTTGGGGTCCCAGCCATACGCATGTTCGAGCTACTTACCTAATTCTGGTCTGACGCCATCAAAAGTTGAACATGTTGAACGGAGCCGAAGACGACGACCTTGTAGCCATATATCTACATAACCCATTCAATAACCGAAACTTAGGTCGAGACTAAAGCACGGTTCACGACTCGGCAGCGGACACCGGCCCGAAAGTAATAACAATAACCAATTCAATAACCGAAACTTAGGTTGAGACTAAATCAATGCGTTTTTCGGGAATTCTCTCAAATTTCAGCGTTTTTTTTTTCAGCATTTCATTTTTTTCAGCAAAGTTCAGGAACCGAACGGGAGGTTATATATCTGTCCGAATTGAATATTACATTTACAAGCTGTTAGTAGTCAAATCTGAGAGGAGTTTGATTTTATAAAAGATTTTTGGCTGGAAAGGGGACAAGGAATAATAATAATCAACAGAATTACAAGAGGTTGCTGCGAAATCAGCTGAAACCCTAATGAACTAACATTGACTTAATGATGAAGAATGTGGTAAATTCTTCATACATTGATTTAGTCGCATATAGCAGTAATTCAAAGTGGAAGATGGAAGGTTCAAAATAAAGGGAAATATCAAAAGGAAGGGTTTTTGCACCCTAATCAAATGCTAGTTCTCACATCAGATCTCTCATGATGATCCATAACTAAGTATTTACCTTGTTTCCTTGTGCATTAAATAGTATCTTTGTAACCTTTGGGTGTGTGCCTGGTTGCCGAGGAACTGTAACGCATTGACTGTGCCCCCATTCCCACAATCGAACACACCCATCACCTGACCCAGTGATGTCTGAAAAGATATATATTTAATAATCGTCAACAATATACCTGGTTATTGTACAATCAAGTTAACACATCTGACCTGCTGGAATCGTCACACTAAGTTTCAGGTAAATCCTCAACAAATTTGAAGCATGTACGTATGATGCAACGAAACGATTCAAGCTGACTACCCTGATAGCAATGATGGCTGCCAACTTACAACTTCAATAGGGGGTCATGTCACCTGCCCTAATCCTCACAATGGGCACCATCAAGAAATGTAGGCTGTACAAACTAATGAAAAATTCAAATTAAAAAAATTCACATATGTGACATTCGATGCCCTCCATTTTTAATAGGGATGCACATCTATCCTAGACAAACCACTCCACTAAATTTCATTAAAATCAATGAAGATTGATGGGCTGAATAATAGGCTGTACTGTGCTAACAATTAAAATTCAAGATGGTATCCCTGGCGGCCATATTTGATGACCGACAACCATCATTTGTGTTAGGGCCCACATCTCATATGTCAAAACCAACATATCTTTCATGAAAAACTAACTTTCATTAAAATACGTTAAGAATTCTATGCTGTATCGCGCTAACAAAAAATTCAAGAATTTTCAATAGGGGTGGACATCTCTACACACTAAGTTCAAGAAAAATCACACATGAATTGCAGCCTGTATTGCACTAACGAAGTCTCAGGGGATGGCAGACAGAGAGTGAAATGTTGTCTATCCACCCTGTGATTATCTACAGGTTTTATGTATACCGGTATACAATTACCAACGGTTTAATAGGTGAATCAACTTTTAATGGGGAACTTGCCACACAGGCCAATTCACCAGATGAGTTTCATTGAATGTAGAAGAATATGAACACCGAAGAACTGAGTTACTACTAGAATCAAGAGGTTGTGTAAATAACAATATTTTTGAAGACATATATTTTCGTGCGTGGATTGAACACAAGTTCCACCCTTACAAAAAATTCACACATGTTATGTGTGTGAATAACACACATTACATGTGTGAAAGGTGTGAAAGACACAGAAAACACGTGTGATTCCAGCTATCACACATGTGATCTGTGTTGTGGAGCATATCACATGTGTGAATAACACATGATCACATGTGTGATTCTGAAATACATGTGTGATTGAGAAATACATGTGTGATTCACACATGTGATTGGCTCAACAACACAGATCACATGTGTAACCGCTAGGATCACACATGTCATTAGAATAACACATGTGATTAACATCAGTTATTCCAATCTGCAACACAGCGTGAATATTTAGGATATGAACCATTCCCATGTTGGTTCCAAATTGTGAACATCTGCATTTTTGTCATAGAATCCATGTTGGAATCTATCTACATGTGATTATCTACATGTTTTATGTATACCGGTATACAATTACCAACGGTTTTATAGGTGAATCCACTTTTAATGGGGAACTTGCAACACAAGCCAATTCACCAGATGAGTTTCATTGAATGTAGAAGAATATGAACACCGAAGAACTGAGTTACTACTAGAATCAAGAGGTTGTGTAAATAACAATATTTTTGAAGACATATATTTTCGTGCGTGGATTGAACACAAGTTCCACCCTTACAAAAAATTCACACATGTTATGTGTGTGAAATAACACACATTACATGTGTGAAAGGTGTGAAAGACACAGAAAACACATGTGATTCCAGCTATCACACATGTGATCTGTGTTGTGGAGCATATCACATGTGTGAATAACACATGATCACATGTGTGATTCTGAAATACATGTGTGATTGAGAAATACATGTGTGATTCACACATGTGATTGGCTCAACAACACAGATCACATGTGTAACCGCTAGGATCACACATGTCATAAGAATAACACATGTGATTAACATCAGTTATTCCAATCTGCAACAGTGTGAATATTTAGGATATGAACCATTCCCATGTTGGTTCCAAATTGTGAACATCTGCATTTTTTGTCATAGAATCCATGTTGGAATAAGAATATTTCCATAACTGTACTCATTATTTCAACATTTTCAACACATGGTTTGATTTTATCTAACATGTGCCCCTACTGTGCAAAAACCAAGTACAAATGTCCACGGACTATTGAGTTTGTTTTTTCATTCGGCTGAATAAACAAAATAAGGTTATTATATGTTTTTACATTCGCTGTTGAGTTCTAAAAAAATATAAATTTTAAAAAACGACTTCGAAAAATTAGTAGGTATTTACTGGATTCGAACCGTTGACAATGGGAAGCAAAGGACTCGGAATGAGCGTGCACGCATGGCGCCATTTGCAATTATTTCGAGGATAGTCGTTGCTGTTTTTAATCAATTTTCATGTTTAATTTCTTAGTTTGAAAAGTCTGGTGTTTGAATCCAAGCTCAAAAGCAAGTATTATTGTGTTTCATCAAATATTCATAGTGGACGATGTTAATTGAATGTACTGTAATCGGTAAAATCTGTGGCGTGTACCAATCAATCAATTAATCAAATTCATCCAAACTTTATTTCATGGACATGACTGATGCTTTACAAATATTCCATGATTGATGCATGGCAAAGTACAACATGTCCATGCCTAGCTTTTTCAAAGGTTAAATAACAAGTAGGCCTAGATTACACCATGAACTATTTTTAAATCACGATCTGTCCAGGAAAAAGACACTCGTTTGCATACTATACTGTATAATTCCTAAACTGAATGATCAATCAGCCGGTATTGAACAGTATTTGCCAATTCTTTCTACATTTGAATGAATCATTTACAAATTAAAATGGAATTTTCCATTATTAATCTAGTCAGTACATTTCCTCGAGTAGTAATTTATCTACATAGAAAATGAAACGTATACTTTCAGCCGGAACAAATTACTGAAAAAGAGGTTTTGAGTCCTGTTATGGTAAGTGTTGATTGAAAAATGTTATAAGCGAGTGTTACAATAGCCCCATTTATATTCGTCTGCTTTCACTTATCATAATAATGTAACTTTTGCTTTTTTATCGGATGATTGATATTAGGGATATTGATTTATTGTTTGGAATTGTTTGCAATGTGAGTTTTTAGGAAATTGTGAAGTATGGTAGAAACATCATTTCCAATGAAAGAAGTGGTCAAATTTTGACCATTATGCATGTGTATTTATATTTCTTCTTGAATACAGTCATGTAGAGCTGGAACAATGAGGATGACTGCAGATCACATGTGTTATAAATCACACATGACTGTGTTATATGACATGTGTGATTCACATTTAGGGCTGTATCACAGTGTAAAAATGGGACAAAATCACACGTGTGATTCGCATACAAAATCACACGTGTGATAATGTCCCATTTTTACACATGTGAATCACACGCGTTTTTTTAAAAAATCACATGTGTGATTTTTTTGTAAGGTACTATGGTATATACTATGGTAATATACTCCCTGCTCAATAATTTACACATAATCGTGTTATGTCATCAGTTAGTATGAAGTGCCTTATAAGTCTTAATTAGGGCTGGGTACTAAATCTATATATTCTGTATACTTTCATATATGATGTACATGTCACTACAACAAATAAACAAAATAAAATACAAATGAATGAAATAAAGTATAAATAAATTGCCCATGGGCAAAGTGTGGTTTACCTTGAAAGCTAGAGGTTGTTTGGGGTAAGGGCATTGCTTGAAAAATCTTTTTAATTCGTGACTTCAAAGTTCTATCTTCATCTTTCTCAAAGAATTATTTTGTAGTCAAATAAGACCAAAAATATACATTTCGTAGGGTACAGGTAGGCGCGGCAGGGAAACTATTTTATATTTTCAAAGAAATATTTTTCACAATATGAAAAAATATTCAAATATAATTCATATGATGTCACATATCAGAGGGTGGCTGAATATTTAGTCTTGGAAACCTCTTCCAATGTATGGCCACGGAATCTAACCAGGCACAGTAAGAAATCGGCATATTAGATCGTTTTAAATCCTTGAATTTACTACTACAATATTCAGACCTCGACCTATACTTGTAGTTTGCTGCTTAATATTTTCAGGTCACAAGAAATTACAATTTATTTTAAATTATATCAAACAGAAAACATAGCGCTCATCTTCTGTTGATGAAATGTCAGACGCGCCAGCAAGCAGTGTTTACATTATCACTATAGTAGTGTATACTGTACGAGCGTGTGTTTGTGTATGCAACAGTCTGTAGCACTCCGCGCGCACGTGGAGGCCTTGTGTAAGTGAATGTTCACTTGCACTTCAGTGTCAATCAAATCAATCACCGGGTATTAAAATGAAACAATACCTATGGTGGATAATAATTACATTCTCAACAGCAATGAGCATTTGAAATTTGCACGTATACGGCACCTAGTCCAATGAAACGTTCGCCATTCGACGGCTTACCCATAATTATTTTAGTAGCGCCGGAATTCCCCGTATATCCCAAAAACAGCCAATCACATTCGCTCGTAGAGACAACACCTCCCAATCGAGGTCATTGCAATTTTATACGCGAGAGCTAAGAATTTTCCCCCCAAAAACAGTTTATCGTAGAATTTTAACAAAGTTGACCATGTACATCGACAGTGGTTCGTCATGTCTTCAAGTGCATCGATTATACGTCGTTTAACCCGAGAACCAATGAAACAAATGCTCACATAAAAAACGTACCGCGATTTTACATGAAATTGGCTCAATGCCAACTTCATATCGCTGACAAAGGTAAACCAAAAGTGGTCAATTCGAATAATCAAAAATAGTTTGATTTCTAGAAGGATAGATTTTATGCCCCAAAGGTGCTTCAATAAAGATTGCATTTCGGACCTTTAAAATTCAAAATTTTCTGCGGGAGTGCCCTTCTAGTACAGCAATACTCCAAAACCTATCCACCTGTCGGGATTTGATATTAGTTTGGTGGTTTTCTAAGGTTTATATTCATTATGTATAGCTACAAGAGTATAAAATCATGGCAGTATGGACTTATCCTATAGCCTGTTATTCAATTGATTACGTGTAGGCCCTTTTTGGATTCAGTAGTGTATATCAATTTGTAACTGCACAATTCACAGCTAGGCTTATAAAGTGAAGATAGGTGGCTGAATAAAAAATATATGATTAAATAAAATTCTCGATAATTTTTGAAAGCACACAACAGTTTGATTGCCAACAAGTTGTTGACGAACAGAAGAAATTCGCTGAGTCTTGAATTGTATTAACTTCAACTTTTTTTAAATGTGCGGTCCAAGAGAAATTCAATGTATATAACATACGATATATCACTACTGCGCGTGTTGGTACCACAAGGTTGTTACAGATAGGAAATGCCTTTACTCTGGTGGAGTATTGATTTTAACACTATCTGAGGATAGCGGTGTTTGCTCTAGTGTAGACAAATAGAAACCACTGTCTGTTTGGCAAACAATAATGGCTGCCAGTCGGCCATCTTGATTCGGATCAGGCCAGTTTTTAGGCAGAAGATGTATCTAGTGTAGATATAGCTCTAAACGAAAAATCAAGACAATCCATTGAAACGTCTTCAAAACTTTAAAAAATAACTGGTTTCCATCTATCGACAGAGGAATGGACAAACAGACGGGCAACAGATAAAAAGTGAACACAATAGCCCACTGGGACTTGAGTAGACAATACCATGCGTCCACATGAACACCTGCTGCTTGGTGTGCCTAAGCCAATCGAAAAGGAGATTGCTTTTTGATCGGGGTTTGAAAACCAATACTGATGTGTTCAGATTATCGCAAAAAACATTCTATATATTCTAATGAGGACCTTTTTCAAAATTTTGTCGGAATTGGAGAATGAACCCATAGATGCATGATTTGCATGAATATAATCAGTTGCAGCCATTCATCTGCAAACCATGTCATTTGCTCCATTTGTCTATTAATCGGCTCAAAAACGACCTAAACAAGCTGTGTGCCGTACATGGCCGGAAACATGGATGATGGGCTTCAACCTAAAAGGCATGATATGGATATTGGATACAAAGTAAACCCAGATTCATATTATTATTTATGTTCGAATGAGAAGTTTATTTTGTTTGAATAAAGATTACTCATTATTATAATGAAAAGGCTATTTAGTTTCACCAAAATTTTGCTTTTCGGAACGAAAAATGCTTCGATGAAACAATGTACCTGCTCGAACAAATAAATACTTAATGCTCTGAAATTTTGTTCAAATGAAAACAATTCTGTTTGATCGAACAATACGCTTTTTGTGCGAACGAAAACTTTTCTTCGCTCTGACAAGAAAATGTGTTCGAATAAAGCTATATTATTGTTGAAATGAAAAACTTTTTGTCCTGAGAAAATTTTGTTCAAATTGAAACAACTCTAATCGAATAAACGATTGTTCGAGGGAAAAACCTTTCGTTAAACCTTACGCCCCGTGGTGACCATATACAAAAACCAATGACCTTGAAACTCACCACAATCATAGAACATGTCAGCAGCTACGATTTTGTAATTGATTGTGATAACAAAATATGCCTCGTTACCAATTTGATATTGAAATACTAAGTTATTCTACTATTCAACGCCCCCCTGGTGACAATATTCAAAACCCTAATGACCTCGAAACTCACCACAATCATTGAACATGTCATGAACTACAACTTTGCAATTGATCATGGTAACAAAATATGCCCAGGTACCAATATAATAAGGAAATACTAAGTTATTCTACTATCCAACGCCTGGTGACCATATAGAATAACTAATGTCCTTAAAACCTCGCAACAATCATAGATGATGTCATGAGCTACAACTTTCCAATTGATTGTGGTTGCAAAATATGCATAGGTCTAATATAATAAAGAAATGCTGAGATATTGTATTATTCAACGCCCCCTGGTGGCCATATACAAAATCCAATGACCTTCAAACTCACCACAATCATAAACCACGTCATGAGCTACAACTTTCCAATTGATTGTGGTAAGAAAATATGCTTAAATATCAACAATATAATGTGGAAAAACTTTTTCCCACCTACGAATGAGTGCTTATGACACCAAGATGGTCGCCAATTGCGTCATAATTGGCTGATCAAAAATACCTGTCTCAGGTATAAAACATCCCTTTTCAAAGAATACCCATCACAAATTGCAATGAGAAATGGCAAACCAGTAGGGAGCTACAGCACTCAGAATTCGGGCCAAAATTGACATTTTTGGGCACTAAAAAGGTCATAGGACGGTCATCTTGTGTCCGATTGACCCAATTTTTGTTATGCTGATGGGCCCTGGGGGGATTCACATACATCCAAAAGATCAAGGTAATTGATCAAAGCGTCTTCAAAATTTCCCTCAAAAAGTTCAAAAATGTGTAAAAAGTGTTGATTTTGGTGAACAACAATGGCTGCCAGTCGGCCATCTTGATTCTGACAGGGCCAGTTTTTGGGCTGAAGATGTGTCTAGGGTAGATACATGTGTAACCCAAATATCAAGACATTACATTGAAGCGTCTTCAAAACTTCCCAAAATAACTGGATTCCGTCTACGGACGGACGGACGACAGACGAAAAGTGAACGCAATAGCCCGCTGGGCTAAAAAGTGGGCTAAAAATAGGCCTATCGAGTGAATTAGTACATAGACTGAATTAGACTTTAGGCTAGTCCTGACCAAATCCTATCCATGTTATAATGGCACCAGTTATTAGTAACATCACTGTAGGGCTGACGAGAGGGGAAAAAGTTGTGTTTGTAGCACATAGGCATGGTAGGCTTGTCGCACTCACTTAATACTTAAAAAGCTGTTGTTACCTGTACGTGACTGTTCGGCGATTACTACAGGTTAGCCATACGTGAGTACGTTGACGCTCAGACATGCAATATTGGGATTCGAAACCAAACGAAAAAAAAAAAATCCAGTAGTAGTCCAGTGATTTACCCACTGTGCCACAGAACGTAACTGCAGGTTAGATGAAATTTGATTTATAAATAGCCTAGCCTCACCCAACCCAATCTCTATTCTTTTACGCACGCGTGTATGCAGATTATAGGAACTCACGTACAGCATTTTTAGGGAACTCACGTACGGTTAACCTGTGGATATCACCGTACAGTCACGTACGGGTAACAACTTCGTACTTAAAATGCTATTGGGTACTATATAATAGGCCTATATATAGACAAATAAATACCGGTAGGCTTTCTTAGCTTCCACACTTCACAACCGAACCAACTGACCAACCAGAATATTTATTCCCAGTACACACCAACCGGCACAGGCCTATAACACTGTTTGTCAACTGTGTGTACCGTAGTAGGCTATCGATAATCACCTGATACTTTTCTGTCGTTTGTTTTCTCTCTGAGACGAACGTAATTCTAGTAGCCCTCCGCGACTCAACGACCTTGATTTAAACTTGATCAATTCAAAATCTGTTTATTCACATGGTATACTACGCAAAAAGTTCTAATGTACCAAGGTTAGGGTAAATGACACCGAGAATAACGAAGATATGGTACTTTTACCATGCCCAAGTGGCTGGTAATTTGCCGGTTAGCATACTACTGAATTACAATCGAAAAAACTGATGCTAGAATGAGTTTTCAACATTAACGCCCCTAGTGGTTAGAATAGGAACTAATTATGTTAGGGATTCGTTGTATCTTATATCCAGGTACATGTATATCAATTTTCATAGAAATCCCTTTATCCGCTTAGTAGCTATCAATGAAAATGCATTTCAAGCAAAATGTCGGTGGCGCTCCTGGAGAACCATATATAAGTTACCTACTTAAACCATACATAAATACAAGTATCTTGAAAAGGGCTACTAACCACACATTGCAACCTCGATTCTATCGCCAACGGTTATGGAACTAGGAGCAAAAATCGTTGTTTTCACAGTCCCCTGGTGGCAGTTGTATGAACTAATCATGCAGGATGGCATATTACACACGTCTTTGTACTCATACCAAGTTTTGTGATTTTCATATTAGACCGCATTAAATGCAAAAATGGATGCTGAAATCGATTTTTCAAAATTTACGCCCCCTAGTGGTTAAAATGGGAACTAATCATATGAGGGGTTCGTTTCGTTTAGTAACCAGTTACATGTGTATCAATTTTTATAGAAATCCATTGATACCCTTACTCGATATAGATGAAAATGCGTATTCCAGCTTCTTATAGGTGGCGCTACTGGAGAACCATATGAGTTACATAGTTATACCATACATCAATAAAAGCGTCTTCACAAGGGGTACTGATCACTCATTGCCACCACCATTCTATCTCCAACGGTTAAGGAGCTAGGAGCAAAAATCTCATTAAAAAATTTGGGGGCCCATTTTCGAGCCCGTAGAGTCCAAACGGTTAATCGCAGATAGGGCGTGCCATTCACTTTTTTAACCTCCGGGCTGTTTTGAACAACTTTCGTGCTCGCCCGAAGCTGAAAAGTCTAAGACAAAGAATTATCTCACACAGTAACTTTTCGATGTCAGAATTTTCAAATGTAAAACACCCCCTGGTGGGTGAACGGGGTCCCAATCAAAGATCCCTTCGACTTACCTCAAGGTACCTGTGTTCCGTACATCTCACGAAAGTTTCAAGTAAATCCGTCAAGGAATATTGTGATGCTAGCAGAATATAATCATCCAGGCTCTCCCGTATAGATAGCTGCATTAATTAGCTCTATACAGGGAAGATACTGCCAGTGTGCTATTGCTTGTATATGCGGCTACGAAAATTCCTCAGTTGCGTTCACTCGAGACTGACCTCATTCAGTGCGCCACATACATATTAGAAGAGATAAAAATACTAAAAACTACAGATCTAGTACACCAGCTCTATCAATGCTTATAGGGACACTGACACAAACAGACGCAGTGACGCGCTGTGGGAATGACACGTAGGCAATACACATACGTAGATGGATACTGTTTGAATCGGGCTTAAATTTCGATGTTTAGAGGCTCAGAGTGAGTAAACAGTGCAATTCTGATTAATATCACGTACAGTATTTGTCAATGCAGCGTAGTACTTGTGATACAGAATGGTTTCACCGACAGTGAAAATAAGTTGCAGTTGTTTATATCCTTTCAGTAAGATCCAGTCTAATGGAGTCACGCAAGGTAGTATCCTAAGTCGTCTTCTCTTTAATGTCCTGATAAATGACATACACAGTAATCCAAAATGTACCAGACCGAGTAAATTTCCAAAACAACCTTAACACGCTGTTCGACCAAAAAACTTAATGTTCCGACAAGAAAATCTTGTTCGAATGAAAACAATTCTGTTTGATCGAACAATACACTTTTTATTTGAACCAAAACTTCTTCATTCTGACAAAAAATGCGCTCGAATAAAAAGCTACATGTTATTGTTGAAATGAAAAACTTTTTGCCCCGGCCAAAAAATTTGGTTGAGCGGAAACAATTTCTTTCGAACGGATGTTTGAATGAAAACCATTCTGTTCGATTGAACAAAATACTTAATGCTTTTGGTTCAGAGAAAAAACTTTTTACAATATACTAGTTCTAACGAAAAACCTAATGTTCTGACAAGAAAATTCTGTTCAAGTTGAAACAATTCTGTTCGAATCGTTCGAACGAAACACCTTTCATTTTGACAAAAAATATTCATTCAACTTTGTTCTATTTTGTCAAATTGGTTCAATCGAACAGAATGTTATTGGTTCGAACAAAACAAATTTTGTTCCGACGAAAGAATTTTCGAGCCAAAGGTCTTTTAAACGAAAAACAAAAGGATATTTCTGGGGCTCCTCAGTAACTTAAAGCCGGATGTAGGTCGGCTTTGCGACGCGATCCACGCGTTGCATCGCAAGTTTCATTGCAAGTCGGTTGCGATATTATTGTCAGCGACTGTGCTACTAGTTTCTGCCAGTCGCAAGAGCGCGTAGGTCCGTTGTGACAGTCGTGTCACCCCGCAAAAAGTAGAACACATGCGACTATCCGTGACTGGCGTTGCTGACAGTGGCAACCCGTCGCAAGGGAGTGTAGGTCGATGAGTCGTTGCGACACAATCGTCGCTGGCGGTCGCAGTGAATGGCGTCGCAGTGAGTCGCAAGCCGACCTACGCCCGGCTTAAGTCATTAGGAATTAATGAAATACCAGTTTCATTTATGATGAAAAAACTCAAATGAAAAGTCTGGCTTACAAAGCTGTCTGCTCAGACGAAATTTTCAAAAAAAATCTTCATTTTTGCCAATAAAATTGTGATTGATCGTTGCAAGTCAGAACCAGTTAATCACTAATTAACATGCATTTTAATAAATCTGATTCCTCCTTTACAGTGAACTTAGCTTTATCCTAGTAGATGCTACTAGCCTATTTAGGCCTATGTATATGTGTAGGCCTAACATCCGGACAGATTGGTCGTAGGCCTATTGAATAACAACCCTCCTAAATATCGTAAATTTTGTTTTGAAGTTCAATCCAATGAGTCCGTTAATAAACGCAACAATTAGGCTATACTGTGTTTGTTTGAGACAGTAAAGCACAGTACCGGTAGGCCTAAAGCCTTAAGGTCGCGTAAAACTCGAAAAACACTTCAAGCGACACAGCGAACGATCTCTTTTCCCCCACAGCGAACGCTTACTCCGAATGTCAAGTGTGAGTCCAGCATACAGATAAGAGTGTGTTATATACTTGTATTTAGTAAATACCTTGTGCATTTGAAAATGATCGGTATGTACTGCAGGAAATATAGAGTATTGATGGTATTGTTATAGAGGTTGAAGCCCGCGGCCGAATAAAGTAATATATTCTTTTATTTTGATACCTCGTCAACACAAGAGCTTTTCTCCGCTATATCTCTTCGGCATGTTTAGTTTAGGCCTACGACTAATAGGTACTCTAATCTTAGTAAATACACGGTTAATTTTGTAAAGAAAAAAGGTATTGTTAAACTAACTGCTTGAAGCCCGCAACCAAATCACAGGTAGTAATAAATTAATTTGTACTCTATTTGATTCTCATGATGAGGAGAAACTCGCAGCTGATCCCCGGAACGATGTAGCGACACACGTCGATTAGTCGATGTTTACGGCTCGACGGTGCTTTTAAAATCTAAAGTAGTAAATTTCCTGTGTATCGGTAATATGATTTGATGAGGAAAATGGACTATTGTTAAAATTAGTTTTTAAAAACCGCGGCTGAATGTGCAATCTTTGGGTAATAAAATTGTTAATTTATGCTTGATTTGATAATCTACGTGACAAGAAACGTGCGGTAGATTTCGGAAAGACTTAGAAAAACATGTCGGCTCTTTGAATGGGGCTCAATTTTCGATGTTTACGGCCCTACAGTGCTTTTGTAACGTTGATTCTTCAAAATACGCACGGAGTATTTGTAGATCGAAGTGAGCTGAATATTAGACGGATTGTATCGGCAACAGCGGTAATGTAAAAAAGCCTATGTACTTTTGACAAAAAAAGTGTGGAAAAAAATTATAATAATAAATATAGCTGCAAGCAGTGATAACGGGTTTCTGCCTATCTTGATAGAATGTCGTTCAGGGATGCGAGCAAAGATTTCACCCGAAATCAGTACGTTACATTCCGTTTTTTGAAAGAGTGCCACCTAGGGGTCAACTCACATGGATATGTTGACCCACATGTGCTACTACGGGCATGTGCTACTATATGCGCAAAGTACTAATGTGCCGGGTTTTGGGGGAAATAACATCGAGAAGAACGAAGCTACGGTGTTTTTACCATTCCCTAGTGACAGTTTAAGCGCATATTCGGTTATTGTCAGTTCAGAAAAAAAGTCGACTAGATAAGAAAACAGAATTTGGCCCAAAGCACAAATTTGGCCTATAGGGTAAACTATGCAGGAGGGAAGGCCTTATGCATAGTGTTACTATTAATAGAGGAGTGATAAGTCAGTCTGACAAGTCAGGCCATCAGATGGGGACTACAATTCACATAGGCCTATGAAATTGATGTTCAATAACCATTATTAAAACATAATCACGAACGGTACCATCACTCCCCATTACTGACTGTCACTGGTCTCTGGATAGCAATCATTCTTTATCGGTGCAGTGGGTAGGTATTTTCAACTGACTTTGTTCTTCTATGACATTACCATCGCCGCTGCGTCACAATGTGATGTACGTGTACAAGGGACCACCAATTTGTAATGTATGTGATGTATAAACTGACTTTAGACCATTTAATATCGACGATAACAAGGTATCACCGACGCTGACATTTTCTGACGCTAACTAGTATGACCCGCCTTTTGGACCGGACCAATTCAATTCAATTAAGAAAATGCGTACCGGTACAATAAATAAATAAACCGCTGTTGATTTTTCGAAGTATTGATATCCACGAACAAAACTATACTATTATAGAATGTTTAAAAGGAACTGCTTTTAATAACAGTATGAATAAACTTACTTCACAAACAAGGAAGTACATTTTTAACTTGTGAATGGTCGAACCCCAGTTATTCACAGTAACCTGTGATTTGGATATTCTCGGAGCCTTCCTTCTTTATCTATTTATGAAATGACGTCACAAACTTTCAGATTCGCACCATGATTGATGATCGCTATTTCCATCGGTGTTATCTTTAAGTAACTTCAAGTTTAAAATAGGAAGCACAGTACATCCATAGAAACTACGCGCAGAAAAAGACTGTTATATCATTATCAGAGTTTAACATCTCGTTTCAAAGTTATTAGTAGTCAAATCTAATAGAAGATGATTTTTATGTGACGAAACTCAGTGGAAAATATGTTAAAATAATAATCAGGAGGAATCCAATAGGGTTTCTGCCGAGGCAGCAGAAACCCTAATAATCACGCGAATCTCAATAGGGTTTTCTGTGAAGAAACAGAAAACCCTAATAAGAAACACCCGAATCTCAATAGGGTTTTCTGTGAAGTAACAGAAAACCCTAATAATAATAATAATCATGTGAATATCAATTTCTGTGAAGAAACAGAAAACCCTAACAAGAGGTCCATGGACCATGCGACTTCGTCGAGCTAATCAAAAGTTCCAGTTTGGGAAAAGGAACAAGTCCCGCCTCGCAGGGCAGGCTGGATCAATGTTTTTAAACATATCAAATACATTTATATGTATAACAAATATACATTTCACAGCTGAAATGTGATTTATTTCAATACTGTCTTAATTTCAAAACATGCTTGTTTTCTGGGCTTATTTTCTCAAAGATCCACATGAGCTGAAACTTTTCGCTGGTTCCTTTTGAGGTTTATGTTTGATGCTCTATCCAACCACTCCAGTTTCAAAGTGCATATCAGTGAATACCTCTTAAAAGCAGATGAATAAAAGCCACAGCAAAAACTTCACGGAGAAGACGAAAAATGGTGGTCCAACTTATTCAACTTATTGAAACATTTTCAAAAACAAATTCTATGGTCACACCAAAATAAACATTGAACCATGCTCTTTATTTTCTGGATTTAAAGTGAAGATAGGTGGCTGAATGAAACATATGTGGTTAGATCAAAATCGACCTGCTTCTCGATATTTTTGAAAATGCACAACAGTTTGATTGCCAACAAGTTGTTGACGAACAGTGAGTCCATTGAGACTTGAATTGTATTAACTTCAACTTTTTTTGAATGTGTGGTCTGAGGGAAATTCAATGTCCGATCTATCACTACTGCACATGCTGGTACCACTAGGTTGTTTCAGATAGGAAATGCCTTTACTCCGGTGGAGTATCGATTTTGAAGCTATTCCGAGGAAAGCGGTGTTTGCTGAAGTATCGATGAATAAAAACTACTGTCTAGTGTAGATAGAGATTGTACGTATCATTCAACATCCATTTGATAAATCTGAAACAATAGAAATGTACCAATTTAGTTACTGTCTAATCAAAACACAAATAAAAAGTATTCAATACACCTGTCAGGGCTTACTAAGTAGGCCAGCCATGGAAAAAACCATGACTAAACTGTTGGCGTTGGTTGCAAAAAAGTCAAGACCTAAGAAAAATCTGGACAGACGCTCCAACCCGGCCAAGCCATTTTCATTCATCCCCCAACCCCATGGAAGTCGATGACAACTGTCACAATAACTTGCCCCCATCCCATATTAAAATGACAGAAATACTGAAAAAAAAACTCACCTAAAGCAGACATTGAGAAAATGAATCTGAAAAAATTGAAATATTTTACTCATTTGATGGTATACATAGGCCCATACGCGGCTGAGAGCAAATCGTCTCCCATGCGAAATAAATTGAATTGAAATTTGAATTTGATAATTAAAATTATTAGAAGGGCACACAAATGCGGTTAAAAATAAATCACATGCAACTAAAAATTACGCTGCATACTTTGATATCGATGCAATCAGTATGTCAATGTAGCCCCGTTAATCATTAGCCTGGGTAAATGACGGTTTGTCGCTTGAAATCGGCAGAAAACACCAGCTAGGGCCTAAGACATTGACGGAATAAATCAAAGTCGGAATTCCATCAACATTGGAAACAGCGTTGCCATACTTAACTGGATTCTTACACTACATCAGATAATTCATATTCAGCAAAAAAGATGAACTTCACTTGCCCAAGACGTCAAAATGGAGTGTATCCCTTGTGCAATTTCTTGTTCAGCGGAACTGGTTGTTTGGGGAATACCCCAGCCGCTGAGGGTATTCTCTGGTATTCCCTCAACAACCAATCAGAGTGCGGCTTACTCACCATGACGTCTGCAGAATGAAGGCATTAATTTTCCGGATGGAACATACATTCGCGAAAAAATACCAAACTTTGACTGCTAATTACTGCACAACTGGAGTGTTTCACAGTTTCATTTTCACCCTGTTTTATCTTTGTTTGGTAATGTTTTAAATGGCACTAATCACATAACAAAAGTGTTCGGTAAAAAAGACGAGTTTACGTGCACTGCATTTTGTGAGCTAGTTATTTCCGGAAAGGTCTCTGACCCATTATGAAAAAATACGACAGAACAATTTTTGGACCATTAAATCAGAAATCTGGCGTTGCTGTGTTGTGGGGAATAATTAAAAAATTATTTTGAGTCATTTTCAGCTGTTTCTCATGTTTTGCGTGAATGGAGTGACAATTTGAAGTTACCATGAAAATGAGTCTCTGCTGACAAAAATGGCTTCCAGACGGCCATCTTGATGCTGACATCAGCCAGTAATCAGGTCATACATGTCTCTAGGGTCGATACATGTATCAACCATATATCAAGACAACCCATTGAAGCGTATTCAAAACGTGGCTGAATAAGTGTAATCTGTCAACAGATGAAAGTGAACGCAATAGCCAGATTGAGTGTTGCCCAACAGCGCCAGCTTAAGGTGCCAAGTGGGCTAAAAAGTGCTTGCAATTTATACACTGGCAGTTTTTCAATGGAATACGAGGTAATTCACTTACAGTATGGCAGACTAGGATGAGCACACATCCTTCTTATTCCTGGTGCTTGACGCTTAACCACCTAAAAGTGAGATATTTATTTATATTACTGCTTCTATAATACATCACATATTTATCAAATTCACGATAAATATTTTAGAAGAAGTTACCTGAAAATTGTTAATTCAATACGGAAAAACAAAAAACTGCTTGTTGATTAAGACAAGATACAACGTAAATAGAACACAGAAGCCTTACCATACATATTAGATAACACAGACATCAAACAAAGGCAATAGAGAAGGTAATTAATCATGCTCAAAAACTAAGTCTCTGGAAACCATAAGTCAAAGTGGAATTGGCAAAAGGTTCTAGGCGCATGCCGGACTACTCCAAATGTCATTCATATGTTCCTTAGATAGTTGCTAAAGACTGCTCCAGACAGTTATCATCATCCTAAGCAGCATTCCAAGAATATCTGAACCAAACTGAAAGCAGCACAGAAATGTAACAAGCGCTTTTGAATGTACAAATTCTATCGTCTGTCCTTATTCACTAGGAAATTGCCCCTTTAGGGAGAAAAAGTGCTCTTTTTCTAGAAATAGACAATATTCAGACCTCGACCTATACCTATAGTTTGCTGCTTAGTATTTAAAGGTAGCGCCGGAATTCCCTGTATATCCCAAAAACAGCCAATCACCTACACTCGTAGAGACGACGCGCCCAATGGAGGTCATTGCAATTTTATACGCAAGAGCTAAGAATTTTCCCACCAAAAACAGTTTTTTCGGCGAATTTTAAGTTGACCATGTCATCGACGGAGGGTCGTCGTGCCTTCAATCGCATCGATTATACGTCGTTTAGGCCGAGAACCAATGGAACAGATCCTCACATAAAAAAATGAACCGCGATTTTACATGAATTGGCTCAATTCCAACTTAATATCGCTGACAAAGGTAAACCAAAAATCACCTCGTTGACATGCACCAGTCAATTCCAAGGGCTTTAAAAACCACTTGGTTCATAGGGTTGAGTTCCTAGATCCTATTTCCATGTACAAAACACCAAGTACAAGTCACAATAGATACACTTCTGACGACATTTTGATAATTCATTTTTTTTAACCATAGATTTTATTTTCTTTATACATAATTATCCACAAATCGTCCAAGGACATTACATGTGGTTGAAAAGAGTTAAGTAGAATCTAGATACAGATGACTTCTACCATCTTATGATTTCAGGGTAATCATTTTGATAGAAAAAAAAATGCCTGCCGTGCTGGTTCTGTCTGGAGTCTAGTTAAATACCTCAGTTTTAAATTTAGTTCTGATTTAATTCTGCATTTACAGGTACAATAGAAATTTTGTATAAATATGTGTGTAACTTTCTAGTATAAAGGACGGTAGTTTTTGGTCAAAAACCTTGCGGTATACTTGACAAGCTTGTAGTTTAACTCAGAATTTGAATTTCTATGACCATATGATAGAAAGTCACACCGGTTCTTTATACTCAGGTTCTTATGAAATTGAAGTAGATCGTTTTCTTCTAGGAAGAGATGGAGTTAATTCAATACCGAGATATGGGCGGGTCTACGACACTTTATAAAACGATGTGCGGTGTCGAATCGTTTCCTACAATACCTGCAGAGAAAATCGAAATCACTAAAGTTATGCATATAAAAATGATAGGGTAGTAGCAAATATACCCGAAGCCCGTTGAGACTGATCTCTTCTTTGCGACTAAGAGATTTAATTGAAAGGTTGCCAGGGATCAGGGTTCATCTCGGAAGAAAAACCTTAAAATGTGGCTCGATCGTGAGGCTTATCAAGCAGTGTCCAATTTATAGCTCCCAGTTGATATGTCATATTTGGACTTTTGCAACCGACTGCATTACCGTTTTAAATAGTCTCGTACCGTGAGGGACTATAATATGTTGCTGAAAGGGTGGGTTCAGCCCGGAGGGGAGTCACTTGAACACTACGCAGATGAATTACAAGAACTGGCCTTATGCACATACCCTACCACATGGGAAGTGCAGGACGAACTGGCTAGGGACCGTTCCTGGCAGGGGTAAATCTCCCGGACACAGCCAGGGCGTCGTTGATGATAGAGGACCCATCCTCAATTTCGGATGCTGTATCCAACGCAATTTCCACCCTCATAGGAACGGAAAAGTTGAAAACTTCAAAAAATCAATCAAAGCGATGCTGACTGACGGTTGATGAGAATGGGAAAGACTGTGATGACCACTCGTGGATGCTTAATAGCATTCCCATCGAGTGTCCAGTCATCAACGCAGAAGACCCCATCCTTTTTCATGTTTGGACATAAGAAATAAGTCTTCCAATTGATATGGTGGTGAGTAGTCCATGGCCAAGTCAGTTCACAATGGAATGTGCGGCGTGTCGCGGGCCTAATTGAATCTGCCTTTAATGGCTACAGTCTGACTATATAATCTGGCTATACAGTCACTATGTCAAGCCTGTGGAGGCCCAGAAATTCCATAGGAAGTGGTATGGCCCGTTTGTGGTCACACTGCACCTAACTGAGGTAAATAATCGGGTGGAGACTCAGTTAGGAGAGACCAAGACCAAAGTTGTCCACTTCAACGGCATGAAACCGGCCATAATAAGGTCGGATGATGGTGAAAATCCTCAGGTCCCCCTGAACAAACCTCCCTCCACTAGGCATGGCACCATGAAGCATGACCCAGTCGCACAAAAACATAGTTCTTGTCCTTCGAGCTCGGAGGAGGAAAGAGATCGGCTAATTCCGGTGGAATCGGACCCTCGGAATGGAAGGATTAACCAAGCCGAAACCCCTGCTCGTGCTGAGACACTGACTATCGCTGAGCAAACTGCCTCAGAACAAGATGAATCCGACGGAGAATTGGTAGACGAGGGGCAACCGGCCAGGGGACGACTCCGACCTCGAGCTGCAATAAGGGCAGAGGGACTTTGTGTGCTCAGTGACTCCCAGTAACCAAGAGGTCAGGATGGTAACTTGGGACCGGATCCGGAAACAAAAGCCATTCTTGCTAAGAAGGGTAGAGAGATCTCGAGGGCCCTGAAAATGAATAGGTCACCAGTCAAGTAGGCATACAGTGCTCACCCTAAGTAAGCTGCATAGTTCCATAATGATAGATGGCACTTGCTCACTAGAGAAACTGATCGCATACTTGAAGACTGGTTGATCAAAACTGTATATAGTCATATGTAATACTCAAGGTATTTTTGGTATATAAACATATTTTATTAAATGAATTATTTGTTGTTTCTTCCTCATCATCGTGAACCCTTGAGAAAGTAAAATGGAAGCCGTCGAATTAGACGAGTAAAAGGTAGTTAATCCAGAAGAAGCAAGCATTCAGTCGAGCGGCATGTAATTTTCTGCGACACTGCACCACCACCTGACAGTCGGGTAGTAGCTATCAATGGTCAATATACCTATCAATGGTTCTCTACCCCCATCCACTGCAAAGCGGCTAACAACTAAGAGTTGTCGTTTACTTAAATCAACAGAGTACTTTCCATTTGTGTCGTTTTTGTTTTTCAGGTCATATATGTATGCAACCTAATGTCGCACTAGCAGCCGAACTCAACCTGAATACCACACTGGCTGTCGGACCCCACCTAGACGTCACACTGGCTGTCGAGCTCGCGTATGAATGGTTTTGGGGTCCATCCTACTGGTTCGGATATTTTTCAGACACAACCCCGGTAACCCCAAGTAACTTGTGAATTTGGACCGTATTTTATAGCTCGAAAATGGTACAAGATACTTAGCTACAGCACTACCTACAATATCAATCATGACCCTTATTGCTGAACAGGGTCTTCCTACTTAAAGAGATATATTGAATGACAAACATAATAAGAATGCATTAAACCCAATAATTTGGAGGTGCGCAATTACAACTAAAACTCATTACAATTACTCTTAACAACATCAAATAACTCACCATTCTTAACAGCCGTCGACTTCTATCAATCACATACTTAGAAAAATTAGAATTGGTAATACCATGGACACTAATGGCCTTCACCTGAACCACAAAAAGGTAATAATTGGGATGTATAGTAATCATAAGAGTAACAATTATAAGACCATACAGCCAAGAGTTAATGATGATAATATCGGGCCTACAAAATAGGTTCATTTTGTAATTTTGTACTATACAAACACTGAAAGGCTACTGAGGATTGTTGATTATGAAGTTCATGAGCAACTAGAAGAGTCGTATGCCTCTGATGCTCCTGCTTGCCATATGTCTATACTAGACCAATTCCTCCATTAACAATCGGGAACGATGTCTATAACAGTGGGGTATTGTAGCTAGATGGATATTACTTGGTTTAAAGGAGTGAACCTTAACTATGTCAAACATATGTACCACGTTTTAGATATTTTTATTATTCATCAAACCTGTGTACCAATTTACCCAGTTAGCACACAATGTTCGCACAACATTTGTCTGATAGTTACAATGTAAGATGCACACAGTTAACACATCTAAACGTTGTCTGCAGCAGCTAAGTCATATATCATCAATATATTTCAAGCAAGCCCCAATGCAGATTCCAACATTTTAAGACCATGGGAAAGCAAGATTCAAACTTTCTGGAGTAAAGAGAGATATGGGATGTGAAATCAACGGAGATCATGATAAAACAAAAAATGTCTGTCATTGTTCAGTGATAGGCTTTATACATTGTGTTTTAGGGATTAGAAAAATCGTTTATTTACTAAGGTATGTTGTTCAATTCACAAATTTTGATACTGTTCATATATGGAAAATACTGATAGCATCTTTTTGAAACAATCTTTTATGTAACAACTCGAGAGACCCTTCTGTCAGGTTAACCATTCTCCTCCAATAACAATAGATGACAAAACCTGTATGTATGGACTCATGCTCGAAGTGAATTTGTAGGCTTAACAGAACAATGCAAATAAAAGCTTCTTCAATATTTGCTTTTTATTTTAGGAATCACAAAAGCTGCCAGCAAGTGAGTGCAGTGGAGGACTAACTACCGCCTCACATGAGAATAATTTTGATATTATACATGTATATATAGTATACAAAATAAAGTAAGGTAAAATTATTCAAATATCAACGTTCGCTCAAAAAGAATTATTCAAGCTCATGAAAGTGAACAGCATGGTTATAATGTCATACCAACGTTTTAAGAACATTTTTATTTAGTCACTATTTACTTGAGGAGAGGTTATGAAGTTCAGTCAACTTAATCAAATGTTTGACGTGACGGATTTCATGATAACGATAGGACAACGTGTACTAAATACAGTTATCATAAAGTGTTGATTTTGGTGAATAACAAAGGCTGCCAGTCGGCCATCTTGATTCTTATTGCACCAGTTTTTTGGAAGATGTATCTAGGGTACTACATATACAAGAAACCCAAGGGCCTTGAAGCATTGGTAGATTATACTGTGGTTAAGTATGTGGTTAATGTTTTACATCTGCCGGCAAACGTTCAGAGACAATGTTGGTTGAGAGGACCACAGACTTAACGTTAATTTTTCTTAATGTACAATTTTCATTTATGCTGAAAATGAATTTAATTTGTTCTGCCAATTTAGCCAATGCCATTTTATTGATAAAAATCCATAAATGTGATTTTGTTAACACAAAACTTGTTTATTGTGATGTTTTCCAGCATGTTCCAGGCTAACATGTTTATATCAATCAAGATTTGGATAATACAAAACACATTTAATACAATAATTTTGGCACTTTCGCCTACAAGCTTTGTATGAACGATGTACAACTATGAGGGTAATTTCAACTGACTACCATTTTTCCTGCATGAATTCATACTATTAGGTCGAATTGCTGATTAATGAAAAATCCCCCTGATGAATGATTCAATTCCAAAAAAACTACCGCAGTGGCAAATAACCATCGCAATACTGCACATAGGGCCAATTTACGACAAACAACGTTTAAACATAATCATTGTTGTGGTGTTCAATGTATGGAAAATATCTTCATGTTTTCGTAAAGTTTATTTTTCCCGGCTCACTTTTTACAAAGCGTGTCTATCTGCCAAGTGGGTATGGGGCCACTACTGCCTCGTGGCCACCTTTGGTTATCTGAGTTAGTCGACTATAGTCGAAATAAACGAAACCGAATGTCCCTTGGTCGGAACTATATTCCGGAAATAGTTTGAAAATCAAGAAATCAAGCACATTTGGTTATTAGTTCCGACCACTAGTCGAATAGCTACGAAAACTGAATTTGGCCACTACCTTCTCATGCGTGGGCAGAAGGCTGGCAGGGCATTTCAAAATGAAAACTTATCTTAGAATATAGCAGGGTTCGAGCTAAGTGCTTATCCGACATTCCGGGACTATTGAATTTGCGATCAGAATAATGAATTTTTAAATCAACCAGCCTGTCGGACTAGCGCATTTATAATCTCTATGTGTCCCGCTAGCCTGTATGTCTCTGCATCTAAAGATGTCTTGTCAAAGATGTAAGCTCCGCTAATAATTCCAAAAGCTCTGCCCACTGTTTATAATGGTCATGAAGTTGATGTATTCTGAATTTTTATTGTTCAGTCTGCATTTAGGCCTAGTTTCATTGATTTCAGATTGGACTAGTGGATTTTTAGTCCGACTAGTGAATTTAGAAATCCTCTTGCCCCTTGGACCAGCGGATTTTTTCTTAGTTCTCGAACCCTGATATAGCCGAACCGATGAAATTTTGCTGACCAATCAATCCTGGCTTCCAATGGACACTACTGATAGTGTGATGAAAAAAAGGGCTAATAATTAGCTTCTCAGGGTACTACAGCCCCCGAGTGCCTTTTCGTTGCTTCTGAGTGGATTTTTATTACGAATACATTCAAGCAGTTCTTAACACAGATTTTCATCCAATAAACTGTCAGTCAACTGATTGATGATACAACAAAGTTGTTCTCAGCATACTTAATGATATTTCCTCTTAGAAAAACTCTGGTAAAATTGAATAAAATAATCTATCTTTAATGGTGATATCGTACAATGGCTGGTTGGGACCGTTAACATGTTTGATGTTTCGTGTCTTCATAAAATGGTTATGACTTAAGTAAGGCGTTCCTGCGTGATTACATAACTAACCTATACGGGTTTCAGTCATGAGTTGGCTTACACTTCCACTGCTTTCAAAATATGTATTGTGCTGCTGAGAATCAATCCCAATTAATATCATTGCTTCTGATAGGATGAATAACAATAATATTTATATACCTGGGTACCGTATTTCGCGGTGGACAAGTTGATCCGGTGTATAAGTCGAGTCACTTCCTCATGTGTTTACGTAAGTCACTTTCAAAACAGGGCTAAGACGATTCTCATAGTAGGCGAGAATCTTTAACACTTTTTGCAATTAATCATTGAAATCTATTGTTAATATTAAAATTTTTAGATTAGTGCTCATTGTTTGTATCCACATGTTGAATGTATTGTGAATAGACTGATTGCCGGCACCTCTAGTCTAGTATTAGACTGCTGTGTATTGATTATGGTTAGCGGAAAAAATCCCCTGGGTAAACATCCCCTCAGGAAAAATCCCCCAATTCTTGAAAGTAGGTAAAAATCCTCTACTACTGAATGTAGTGTAAGTTACAGAAGCCCCTAGGTGACATACGAGATAATTTTTTCACAATTTCGAAGTCGAAATTCAACTTAATATGACAAATTATGACTAATTATCTCGAATTTCGACTTATTAAGTTGAATTTCAAGTTAATTCATTCGAATTACAACTTAATTATGTTGAATTTCTGAGTTATTTTTATGTCGAAATTCGACTTAAGTCAAAATTTGACACAATAAGTCGAACATCGACCTAACCCTTTCAGTGCATTTACACCGCAGTGCGGTGTAGGAATCAGTGATGGATTTTGCTAGTACACCATACTGAAGTATATTGATTTAATAAGTAATTACTAATTATCTCTCTTGAAAGATGGCAGCACCTGTCAAACATAGTGAAATATTAGTAACTAACGATATACCGCCACATAATAAGTCGAAATTTGACTTTTCCGAAATTCAAGATAATAAGTCAAAATTGTGAGAAAAATTATCTTGTACGTCACCTAGGGGCTTCCGTAGTAAGTTGATACAATCTTAAGGTCAATCAAATTATATTATTGATACATATATCCAATTTATTCATATATAACTATGGAACACCATAAGTATAGCGTGAGCATACAGACTATAGTATATACTATTTGAATTAAAACATACTACAAATTAACAGTTTATTAATACTAGAGTAGTACTTAAAGTTATCGCATAGTTTAATGAAAGGGTTTATCGCACATTTCAAATAATAACACTAGCTTGAATCTCAAATATTTAAAATTTAAAGTTCATTATTTCTAATAATTCATGGCATCGCACAGCTCAAATATACCACAAGTTAACAAGAGTTCACAGTTCAAAAATATTCAAGTTCGAACTTGAAGATATTACAAGTAAAAAGTTTATTATTCTTATTAATTCTAACAATTTATTCTATTCAGAGTTTATTTACGTAAGAATTTCTCCCAACGTATTTCAGTCTCATTGCAAATGAATAAAATTGGAAACATCTTGCTTTTAAATGTTCTTGAAAATCACAGTAGGGATTTTTACCTGATTTGAGTATGGGTATATTTACAAAGGGGATTTTTACCCAGGGCATTTTTACCTACAACCGTTGATTATTGGCAGGCTGCCACATCAGTGCAGTTAATATAAAAAAGTGTACAATGAATACACATGGTTTTCTTTTTTGCTTGACTTTTAACATTACTTTATTTTGAAATATTTACAAACTTTAAGATACTATTTATCAGTCATCCTAAATTCTAATTGGTATATGAATGTAGCCTGACATAAATTAACATTTTATTAAACATCGACCTTGAACTCTTCATTTTTTGGACATGATTTTTTATCTCAAAAATTCCACCCATTCACCAGAAAATATGGTACAAAATTCATGTTTTCCTATTCAGGAGACCAATCTCCATTCTTTGCTGTCAATGTCAATGTGGACATGTCACTAACCCCCTTTCATCTACCACATAAATAACAAGCAAAAATACCATAAAATTACTTTTTGGACCATCAAAAATCTGGCAACACTATGTTGTAGGGAATAAACATAATTTTTGATTCATTTTCAACTGTGTCTAGTGTTTTACGTGAACGGTGATTCAATTTGAATTAAACTATGAAAATGGAAAGCGTCAGCACTTTTTTTCGAATATGACTGCTGTTCCATTTTACTAGCATTGGCATGATGTCATAGAAGTCAACCAATTTTAATAAACCAAAGGTCAAGCCAGTCCATTGAAACGTCTTCAAAACTTACCAAAATAACTGGATCCCGTCTACGGGAATGTGAACGCAATAGCCAATTCAGACTTAAGTTTCAAGTGGGCTTAAAATTACAACTGTTCAAATTGGAAGCTATTTTATGAACAAATGTGAAGCCTGAGTTAATAGGGGTATTTGAATTATACTAACAATGATAATGGATACGCACCACAGTTCCACCTCGCCCAGTTTGTGAGAAATGTTGGTTGGGTGCAGGTATAACACCAGGGGCAGCAGGTGTGGGTTCATTAGCTCCATTCTGTGATGACATCATTAATCGATCTTGGGGAGTGGTAACAACCAGAAAATCTTCTGGGTCTTTCACTGGTAATGGACTGAAAATGCAAATAACAAAAAGTTTAACATACCTGCTAAACAGCCATACAAGGCAGCCCAGGTCGCAGAAGATGTATTTCAGCGGACTAGGTCATAAGAAATTTCTGCACTTCAGTGTCATGTCGACCTAGGGTTGTAGTCAAATTTTCAGTCAAAGAATTTGTGCTTTAGTTTTTACTAGCTGCGTAAGTCAACCCCTTTCTTCATGTGTTTTTTATAAAGACATTTTGAAAGTGCCATAGTCATTCTCATAGTAATTGAGGGTCTTTATATTCTTTACGTACAATGTTGAAAATCATTGAGATTTGTTGTTTCTAGTACTAACTATTGGCCAGCTAAACATAAATAAACTATATTGATCTTATACATTACAGCATTACTCATCGTCGAGATTGTACATTGACAGGGAAAATGGAAATACCCAAACGTTTTTTGGCCCTTCTGTTCAACAGAGATACCATATGGGCAAATTTGGTATCAATCGAAAGCTTTACATCTTGGCTTCGGGGAATCGATATCCATTTCCATGGAAATCGATACCAAGGCAACCAATGCCTAATTTAATTTCATAGATAGAAATACTTTAAAAAGTACTTAGCTCCTAAACCATAGTCTTTAGTAGCCCGCTATCACACTAATTTTGGGTTTTCTTGTATGAGGTCTCATTTGGTAACATTTATTTTCTTTATTTTGTCGGTGCCTTTACAACTGGGGTAGTGGAGCTATTTACCACTTAAATCTCAAAGAGGTCAATGAATGAATCAATCTTGTCACTTTCTATGTTCAGATACTTCGAATGATTCATGTCTGCAATGAAGCAGGGGGTCGGGTCTTCAAGGTTTATTGTGACATTTCAGTGAATGTTGTCAGTAACCATGACAACCGCATAATTTGTATCATATACGTATCTCGTATTATGAAATCAATGGATTCTCAGGTAACATTATCTCAAAATTTATGATATATAGAAAGTATTCTAATTGGTTTCGGGTTGTAATATTGTGCAATTTTGACGACCTGGGACTATTTCACAGGCTCACTTCACATTTCATTAAAGTTCCATTAGTATTGTAATATCATGACATGAAATTGTCAGTAATTTTCATCAAATATGCCGGATATCCCTAAAATGATTTTGTCAAAAGAAAGGAGTAATCAGAATTCATGTAATGCGATATGTATCTTTATTAGAGTTTTCTGACATTCGTCGAAAACCCTCTTGTAATTCCGTTGATTATTATTATTATTATTATTATTATTATTATTATTATAATTCATTTTCCGCCTATTTTCATCAAATATAATTCACGTTCATTCAGATTTGGCAACTGACAGGTTCTAAACGAAATTTATAAATTGATACTGTAATAACAGTCTCTCCCAACCAGCAGATTGTCTGAATGTACTGTCCATCCTATTTGAAACTTAAAATTACTTACTAGGTAACTGTCAATAGAGAATTGAATTGAATTGTCTGACCAATTGTTTAACAAGCACCGGCGAAGCAATTTTTTTTAAAAAGAGTTTCCACCATTTTGTTTGCAGTGCGCATCCTCTGCAGTATTTGTGAACAAGAAACGAATTTCTTAATATGGACTTTCCTGAATTTACATGAGTGTATGTACGTTTAATCAGCATCAAAATTTAACATTGGTACTCTAGAGATTTAAGGCCACACAAAGAAATTTTTTCTGAAAAGTGATGAGGGCGGGCGAATTTTAATCTTATTGCTTTTCTTAAATAAGAAAGTTGAAATAAAAAGCTCAACCTGAGACTTATAGAACAGACGCGCTTTTCTTCTACTGATGCCAAACAAACACCAGTAATGCAAGTAAAACTTGCAAAAAACTTTATCTAGAATTAAGTAGCTCCCAAAAACCTCTACTCATTTAATCGAAATTGAGACAATCATATTCGCTTTTTTTACGCTTCCTCGAAACGAAAGTAAAAAGAAAGGAACCTGGTGTTGTTTTTGTCACAGTAATTGTGGATTACCAGTACGTTGAGGATGAGCATATGAATGCCCGCAGAAAAAAGCCATGTCTTACACTATGCTGCGGGTGAGTGGGTTTTAATTTTCATACGAAAACAGACGATTGATGCATTGCCGATGGGGGCGAGCGCATTTCTCTCCTTAATTTCTATTAGGGGCTTTTTTCATGATGTGGGCGGCATTTGACTTTGAGAAACTAGGGTATTTCTTTGTGTGGCCTAAGCAGAACAAATGAAAAAGAGTGAAAACTATTGGATTGAATTCAAATGATGGGAGAAAACAGACTTTCAACAGATAAGCACTTTAAGATAAAGACAGAAATTCGAGAAAAAAATGTCTTTTTTCAAATAATGGAAACGCATTCCTATCTAAGGCAAGAAGTTTAAGGCAGAATTTCAGGGAATCCGTGCTCCAAGTAATAAAAAAAAACCCTAAGATGTCCCCCTTGATTGAATCAAGAAGTTTTCATGAAAATTTGTCCCCATCACACACAACTGTATGATGATTCATCATGAATATACATGGTAGTGGGTTTCCCCACTGACTCAAATAGACAACTTCACGTTCATTGTGTGACCATTCCATTTATTTCATACACTATGTAAGTTTGTTAACGTTAGACAATTTATTTTCATAAATTGAACAATTTCCAAGATTCACTTCCCCCTTTCCCAATTTCTGCCCTTCCATAAAATACACTGCTTCTCACGGCCGCGCCCAAGAACACTCCTCGTATTTGAATCATTTGCAGTTCCAACAACTAGGCCACACGCGAGAGGCGCATTATCCATATACATGCACAGATCAATACACCATATAGTAGCGAGTGTCACGCACATTTGTGAACATGAATATACGTAACAGGGCATGTGTTCTTCCGAAACGAAATGTAGTGCCAACAACAAATAAATAACTAAATTAATGTATAAGCAATGGATGCCCATATTATTCAATAGGGTTCGAGATTTTTTCACTGCATTGAATGTTTCAAAAGTACCGAAGAGAAACTAAGCCTCGTTTGGAAGTTATTTTGTACCAAATGAAGAAAGTTTCATACGCGATAACAAATTGGACTTTGCTAAAGTCCGTAACAAATGCAGGTGGAATCGCTGCAGGGAACTGTGTCACTGTTAGTGTAGGCCTGCAGTGCCCACGTACATACATAAATGCAGAGTTTAGTAGAGCAGAGGCGGTCTTTAGGGAGTGAGTAGTAGTAATTGCGTTTTTCTTCAAGGCAAGAAACTAGGTGACAGACAATGGAGCCAACCTCACAATTGTTTTGGTTTAAAGATAAAAGAAAAATAAACTTTTGCTCTGTAGAAAGATTAATAAAATAGGAGAAAGGTGCGAGTGTGCGTTAAATGATGGTAGCCGGAAATCCAATAGGGCAGGACATGCCATTAAATAAGGTGCGGATGGGCACTGTTAGATTCAGCGCAGAAGTTGGTGAATTGAAGGAGTTTATCCCATCCACCATACTATACCATACATCGGTTTAGTAAGGTGTTCTATCAGTTGTTATAAGGAAGAGAAGGTAAATACGTAACACATTTTAAGTAGGCCTAATAGATTTTGAAATGAAATACATATAATCATCATAAATTATAAGCTTCCTCATAAATCTAAAAATTGTGCTTGTCTTCAACCACATTTGTCTTACAAATAAACAAATTTTTTAGTTGTGCTATTGCTTTGAAATTTTTACTACAGAATTAGGATATATGGCATACAATTTCAGTTGAAATTGAATAGATCAGTGCATTTTGCTGGGAGACAGAGCAGTTTATCTGAAACTTTTTCGTGAATTTGTTTCATGGCGGCCATCTTGGAGTATGTGACCTTGACCTCAAGTTCACTTATACCCACATTATTTATGTCTACTTTGTTGGCCCATAAGTTATCAACAACATGCTGTATAGTTTTTCTGTGTCAGATGCCTTAATAACTTCTGGACATCAAAGGCAACATCAGACAGAGGCATTGCAGCAAGGACTTCACGGCTATTGCTGAAATATTTTGTAAGCCGAAAACCGCCAATGGCAACTGTAGAAAAGACCTGTGACAACATCTCTATGGCTTCAAGAACTGTCTTGACTTGTCGGAAGTCGTCCATATAGAAATCGCAACCAGTCATCTTCAAGGCATTGTTCGCGATAGATGCGGATCATCGCGCACCGAAAATGTTGACTAGCATCTGGTAAACGTCTGGTGGACGGTCTTCTAGATTCCTCCATAAATAACGCAATGCTGATTGATCCATTTCTGCTATCCGTACTTACTGTGATACATAGCTTCTATGTCAGCCATCACAGCAACTTGTTCTTGACGGAAACAGCTGGTTGTTGAGTGATACTCCTGAGTAGCAGACGGCAGCATCAAAAACCACTCTTATCTTCTTCGTGTAAGGATAAAAAATGGCGGGGTGTGGAAGGTACCATTTCTTCGGACTCGGTTGATTAGCTTCAGTCTCACTCAGTTTTCGAGAATATCCTTTCTTAAGGTAATCGTCGAATGTCTTGGGGGAGGGGGTAGCCTTGTCAGGATCCCTCTTAAAGGTATGTTCCGTATTCTTCAGACGCTTCATAGCAAATGGGATGGTTGCAGGGCAGTTGAATATCATCATTCTTCTAGAGCAAACCAGTCTCGTAGTGACAATTGACCAATCGAGTATATGCATCTAGCATCTGAACTGCTCGGTAGACTGATTTTCAAATATCAGGTTCTTGATACCAAACGACTCAGTTTGCCACCAATCTTTATCTAATGAAAACAGTTGTTGATTCTCATCTGTGGCATCTCCAGAAAAGTAGACATGTGGATTCATACCTTCCAATGAGGAGAAATATCCAGCTCTCCTGGTAAAAAATAACCAAAATCTGTTCGAACGGCTACGGCTGATTAGGTTAACCAATTCTACTTTCATGTTGAATAAACGCTTCAATGACATTAGCACCTAACAGGACTTGAACATCAGCATGATCAGGAACAGATATGTCTTTATCTTCTATGCGGCACAAATTCAATCTGGGTTTCAATCGGAGTTAGACTGAGTGGAATCTTCAATCCATCTACAGACGACATCGAGTTGAACAAGCATTCCAGTTTTCGGCGAACTTGGACCGTTAATTGGTATTGTCACACTCTGCAAGGGAATGTTTACTTTTACAGCAGATACACTCATCATCAGCTTTGACATTAGTAGAGATGACAGATCCCGGTTTTGATGTACTTGGCTTGTCATGTTGCTTGCTATCACTGGATTGACGATCATCTACTGACTTTGTTGCTTTGCAGTAGTTTAATGACACTCTGAGTTATAACACTAACCATTCGTTCAAGTGAAGTAAAGTCAGTTGTTCGTTCTTGGATTCGATATCTATGGCTTGTTTTCCCCATTCAAGTCTGATCTCTAAGGGCAGCTTCAGTATAACTCGATGCAGATTCTAAGAGCTGCGAAGATCTTCAGGCTCTTCAGCGTGACGACTGTAGAATTCACCACTCCTTGGAAACCTTCGAGTGATGAGACATCATGTAATCTAGGTGACGGATGACTGAATACCTTTTTCAGGCAGGCACGTATGATGTCGTCTTCCTTTCCATAACGATCTCTTAATGCATTCGAAGCATCATCATACTGGCTTCCATCAAACATCATACCGGAAATCAACTGATGAGGTGGACCAGTGACTGCTGACTGCAAGTGTGTCATCTTTTCAATTTCAGTCGTGCAGTATCACCATTAAAGATCGGCAACTTTATTTTCAGTAGCGACTCCTGAAACGGAGATCTTGGCGGACGTCTTGGTGACTGAGGTTGTGGTAATCGATATAAATAATCAGGTAGCAGTCGTTGAGGCTGTTGATTCACTGGCAGATCCGAAAGTGTCTGTTGAGGCTGTGTAAACTCTTGTGGGTCAGGAACCAATTCATCATCAAAATCGTGTTTTCGTTCTCGTTCGAGTTAGACAGCTTCGTTCATCAACTTTGCTTCCAGGACCGCAATGTCGGCTTCATCTTGCGCTTCCTGTAGGATCTGTTGGTGTTTCAGCTCTGCCTCTTTGTCACACTCCCTTTAACTATCAATCGGTATACTGGTGTGTTCCTTCAACCATTATGTTTAATCTACTGTGACTTCCTGTATATATATGAAATACTGTAACGCAAATTCAGTTCTCAAATTGCTGAATAAAGCATGCAAATGTCTGTACTCTGCTGCTCAGTCTTTGGTATATTTGCTGTGGATCTCTACTGGTCATTCCCGTCCAAGCCATAACAAAAATTTGGGGCCTGTCCGGGAACTGAAAGCTGAGGAACTGAAGAAATGTATCCGGCGTAATTTCATAACTGAACAGCGTTATTGTATTTTCATTTCATCGTACAGAATCGTTTTCCGAGAACTCCGGAGTTAGGAATCCATATGACGCAACTCGTACCATTGGTATTGTATGTGTTTTAAATATTGAATCGAATTGGTCCAGGTCAATTAGGTTAATTTTAACACGCTCATCTGGTGTTTCGCTGATGAAGTACCTCATCGAATGCTTTTTCGAAATACCTGCAATCGTGGTCAACACAGTATCCAGACAAGAACAAGATTACGAACAAATCTGTACAAAAAATCTGTTATGCTGTGTCGAAGCTATATTTCTATTTGAATTCACTATGAAAATGAGAAGCCCTGGTGCTAATTTTTGCACTATATCATTTGATCCATTTTACTAGCATAGGTTTGATGTCATAGACGTTAAGCAATGTTAAAAGCTATGCTGTTCAGACTTACTTGAACATCTTCTCAATGTCATATTCCGTTTCATTTTCAAGCCAATCAGGAGGATTGAGAATTAAACCAATGTCCATTTCAATTAGCTCTTTGGTAGTTGATAAAGCAATAGAGTTCAAATTAGCCTGAAAAGAAAAAATAAATTGCCCATGGGCAAAGTGTGGTTTACCTTGAAAGCTAGAGGTTGTTTGGAATAAGGGCATTTTTAGGAAAATCTTTTTTATTTGTGACTTCAAAGTTCCACAAGTTTATATTGTATTTTATCTATATTACCTATATTAATTTGTAGTCAAATAAGACCAAAGATGTACATTTGGTTACTCTCCACGTCCAAAATTTTGTAGGGTACAGGTAGGCGCGGCAGGGAAACTATTATATTTTCAAAAAAAATAGTTTCACAATATGAAAAAAATATTCAAATAAGGCCATCCCAAAATAATTGTCTGTTTGCTGTAACACCGACTCAACTTTTCAGGATGAGTAGGTAGGTAGGTAGAAATTTCTTTTGCAAAATTTTTGGGCAAAAAAAAAAACAAATTTATCACCTTTTCTACACGGAAACAATATCGCAAAAATCATCTACGTTGTGCACGGGAAATTTGTCTAATAGCATAGATTTCGAGGATTATTCTAAAATTATAACTTCGTCCAGAGCATCATCTCTGTGTTATAAATGAAACAGTACATTGAATAGTGCGCGCTTTTAGCTTTAATATAGTCACTATGAGAATGAATGGCAGCTTATTGGAACACTGCCAGTTTCTGGAAAACTTAAATTAGGCCACATGTCAAGGCATGTTTTCACACGATGCACACTTGAATTCTAACATACGTAGCTCATACGTCGGCAGTGGGTCGGTCGTCGGCCGGCCGTTTTTATCAAAAATAAAATTTATTTCAATGAATCCCAGAAAAAAGTTTTCACTCGGTACCTTTGAAGTCGGTTCGGTCGGGTTACGGCAAACAGACCATTAATATGGGATGGCCTAAAATTCATATGATGTCACATATTAGATGGTAGCTGAATTTCGGATGTTGGAAACCTCTTCCAATGTTGGCCGCGGAAGTTAAAATACCGGTACAGAAGAAATCGGCTATTAGATCGTTTTGAATCCTGGAATTTACGACTACAATATTCAGACCTCGACCTATACTTATAGTTTGCTGCTTAATATTTTCAGTTTACAATTTATTACAAATTCTATCAAACAGAAAACACAGCGCTCATCTTCTGCTACGATTATTCAGCCTATTTTCATGTCAAACGTGCACGCGTTACAGCATCACCTTTAGTAGTGTACTGTAAGAGCTTGTGTGTGTGTCATGTAGCACTCTGCGTATTAAAATGAAACAATACCTATGGCGGATGTGTGAAATAATTACATACTCACCAGCAATGAGCATTTGAAATTCGCACGTATACAGCACCTAGTCCAATGAAACGTACGCCATTCTATGGCTTTCCCATAATTATTTTAGTAGCGCCGGAATTCCCCGTATATCCCAAAAACAGCCAATCACATTCGCCCGTAGAGACGACGCCCCCCAATCGAGGTCATTGCAATTTTATACGCCAGAGCTAAGAATTTTCCCGCCAAAAACAGTTTTTCGTAGAATTTCAACTCAGTTGACCATGTCATCGACGGAGGTTCGCCATGTCTTCAATCGCATCGATTATACATCGTTTAAGCCGAGAACCAATGAAACAAATGCTCACATAAAAAAACGTACCGCGATTTTACATGAATTGGCTCAATACCAATATCATATCGCTGACAAAGGTAAACCAACAAAATATAACTACAACTTGCAGACAACTTGGCCTAGACAGTTCAAATAATAGATAGTTCCGAACAAATCTAATCGCGAACCTAAGCATTCAACATTGCGTCAAGGATATGCCAATCAACCTGTGTTAACAGTCTCTACCTAGTCAAATGAACTGCTGGCCATTCTGAGGTTTTCCCATATTTACATTAGTAGCGCCGAATTCCCATAATTCCCTGTACATCCCAAAAGCAGCGAATTACATTCGCTTGAAGAAATGACACCCCCAATCAAGGTCATTGCAATTTTATATGTGAAAGCCCAGAAGTTTCCAGCCAAAAACAGTTTTTCAAGAAATTTGAATAAAACTGACAATGTCGCCGTCGAAGGTTTCACATGTCTTTTGGTCGAATCAAATGAAAAAAAATAGTCACATAAAAAAATGTACCGTGATTCAACACAATTGGCTTAAAGCCACTCCACTATCCAACTCCACAAAGGTAAACCAAAACAGAGAACACTTCAGCAGGTGAATGAAGCAATTTCAATGGGCATTAAAGGTCAATACCTATCAATATGTTTAACATTTCAAAATGCTGCTACTATATTCACAGCCAATGGCTAAACATGCAAATGGTTTCTACAGGTTTGTGCTTGTACCTGATAATGCTAAAAGCTTTCACAAGTACCTGATTGACGCAAAATGCAGTAACGGCATCCAAATCCTTATGGATAATTTTAACAGGCTCATCTGGT
The DNA here is from genome assembly GCF_964204645.1 of Tubulanus polymorphus. Classification (NCBI taxonomy): domain Eukaryota; kingdom Metazoa; phylum Nemertea; class Palaeonemertea; order Tubulaniformes; family Tubulanidae; genus Tubulanus; species Tubulanus polymorphus. The sequence continues at coordinate 14,846,551 of NC_134029.1, read as the reverse complement.
GTTTCGCCTGATAAATCTGCATTTCCATCAATGAAGTCATTTGACTGAAAAAAAGAAGGATTTATCAGATAACTATGGATCCAAGGACCAGACAAATTAATACAGCAATCAATAGAATTTTGCTGAAGACGACTGATGCCCCCATATTAGGTGGATGCACCCTGAATGTATGTCGACCTGGTTATGAAGGCAGGAAATGAAAAATACAAGACAGCTTCAGGTGACCTTGACCTTTGACCTAGAGGACCTAAAATCTAATCAGTTACCCACAGTCTCCAGGATAACTTATCCATAAAATTTCACCTATACTTACCTTAAACTGTTTATGAAATAGAGCCCGGAAGACTAGTATTTATAGACATCCTTTTGGAGCAAGCTAATTCTGAACAGCTCCTGAGAACTATTATGTAGAGTTCATCGAAATAACATGAGTCAACAACGGGAATAACAATAGGCTTTTCTACGAATAGCACAAAACCCTTACTACAGTTCATTCAAGTATTAAGGGTTCCACGAATCTCCCCACCCTTTTTTCCATTTCTCTGAATGTTCACTTACATTGTTTTTCCTTTTCTTGAAGATGTATCGAATAAATGAATCTTGTAATTCATTTTGCATCACAAGATGTAGCCAAAGCCGTCTTGCTGGTAAGGCAGTATGGTGACTTGTACTACAAATAATAGGTGGAGTAATTGTAAGTTATGAACTGTCCTACATCGAATTATAGGACATCATTTATTTGAGAAATAATAATATAATAATAATAATAATATAGCTTTCTGGCATTTCAATTTTGTGGGGGAGTTGAAAATACCCCTTGTAAGCATTTCTGCTTTGTCGCAGAAACCCTCTAGTAATTCTGCTGATTATGATTATTTGTGTTACTAATTGTTCAGTTTCTACTTTTTCATGCATATTCTGTATGAAATACACAACTAATTGGTAACACATGCTCTAATCAATTCTGTTTGGGTTTCTGTTGGTTTGTTGGTAATTAGTTGGTGCTTCTAGATTGTGGTTTTTTGCATGACTGCTGTGGGAAGCTTGCGCTGGTCATTTGATTTTTGAGTTTGATTTTTTTCATATATTCAGCACTTCCTGAAAGCCAAATTTAAAATCATGTCACCTTGAAAATTAGCACAGGAGCTTATCATTCATTCCAAGGGCTGCATATCTGCAATATATCTTTGCAACAATGCCATGTATGTCCCCCTGGGGTAAGCAAAGTGAGTTTACTTAATTGTTCTTCGACTTTGTAAGAATCATTGGTTAGGTAAAAACCGATAAACCTACTCTCACATCAGGTTTCATGCTTTCAATGGTTTTGTAACCGGCTGGTTGTTGTATTGGCAGGCTGGTTGGGGCAGGTGCGGATCCACGCTGTCGCAATTGCCCCAAGTGCGACAGTCAGAGCTGCTTAAAAAAATTAAAAAGTTGCCAAAACACTACAAGCATATGAAAAGACAAAGGTTTACTTTACACTGATCCTACAAATATCAGATGCGCAATTACCCTCTCAGGTCGTAGTTTTTGTCTAATTATATACGCTATAATGGTTCAACAAAAATACCTCTTTTGTACTATGGGTTGTTGGTTCAGTTTTCGAATTTTGCTTACTGGACACCCCTCTCTAGCTGCCACGTGGGTCTGTCCGTTGGCACGCATCGTCTGCATGGTGGCCGCAATATGCCAGGCAACTATCGATTGTTTTTTCACCAAGGCAAAGCGTTTTGACGCAGGTAAATATGTTATTGATCTTTCGTAGGCTTAAAGCGTCCTAAAGGATTAAAATGTCATCAAGCAGGCTTGTCCTGGCACAATCTGAGACCTAAAGAAGTTGTGTACCCCGATCACGTCCACTCATAAGGTAACCTGTCCTTCGGTTTATATCACAAGATAGGGCCTTAGTCAAACTTTTTTTTTCGTACTTGTAGTTCATAGTGATACATGTATGGCAAAAACGTCAGAAAATATACCGAAACCGAGCTCGAAAACGCATGATGAAAATAGCAGGGCAACTGTACTAGAAGCCGAGCAGGGAACCAGTGGGAAACTGGTCACAGCAGAATGCCCGACAATATCTACTTACGACATAGGATTTTTTATTGAAACCGTGCCCACGATGAGCGATGCTGAGAAATATGTATGTTTAAACAGATTGTGGATCCCTCCTGCTACATATGTCTTTCCAAAAACTGGAAAGCGGTCATTTAGGCAATCGTGGTTGCAGGACTACCGTATTTTCAGGTGTATAAGTCGAGTTTTTGAGACCAAAAATCATGTCCAAAAAACGTAGGTCGACTTATACACCGGCTACACTTTCGATATCGTTTTAAACTGACGATGTTTAGAGTTCAAGGTCGCCATGATGAAATGGAATATAAATTTATGTTAGGCTACACTCATATACCAATTTGAATTTAGGATGTTGATAAAAATAGTTTCTTATAGTTTGGAAATGTTTCAAAATTAACTAATGTTAAAAATCAAAAAAGAAAGAAAACCGCGTATATTCATTGTACAGTGTTTATATAAGCCGCGATGCTGTGGCAGCGTGCCAATAATCAATACACAGCAGTCTAATACTAGACTACAGTCTAATACTAGACTACAGTCTAATACTAGACTACAGGCGCACGGCATTCAATGTATACACTATACATTCAACACGTGGATACAAACAAACAATGAGCACTAATCCGGTAATTTAGTATTAGAAACAACAGATCCCAATGATTTAATAATGCAAACAGTGGTAAAGACTCACAACTACTATGAGGATGACATCGGCACTGTTTTCAATGTGACATATGTAAACACATGAAGAAGCGACTCGACTTATACACCGACTATAGCCCTAGCACAACTTTTTAAACTGAAAATTTGACCTCGACTTATACACCAGGTCGACTTGTACACCGGAAAATACGGTACCCCTGGCTGGCATACACTCAAAAACTATCTGGAGCGTTTTGCCGATCATGTGTTTTCTTTGGTCATACCTTTAGTGTAAATGAGGAATCAACATGTCATTGCCAGAAATCGATTAGTGCTTGTTTCTCTTGTGAAAACTGTAGTTTTTTGTGGAAAACAATACATAGCACTATGAGGTCATCGGGAAGATGCCAAGCATCTTAAGATTCAAAAAGCTGTTAGAATTTCATTGTGAAGCTGGTGACCAGGTACTTGCCAATCATTTCAAAGTTGTCCCAAAGAATGCCTCATATCGTTCTAAAACAATCCAATATGATATAATAGAGTGTATTCGTTAATGGATTGAGCCAGCTTGTCACTGAGATACGTGTTTCTTTTCTTTTCAATCATTGCTGATGAAACACAGGACTGTGGTAACCTAGAACAAATGGCTTTAATTTTGTGCTACGTGGATTCTAAAATGGAAATATAAGAGTCGTTTATAGGTTTCATCAGATGCAGCAGTACAACTGGTAAGCAATTGGCTGACTTGCTCCAAGAGGCAGTTGGTAATCTTCATCTTGAGATCGTTGACTGTAGAGGACAGTGTTATGATGGCACAGATAATATGAAAGGCGGAATCCAAGAACATGTCTATCGCACTTTTGAGCCCAAACGTCTACTTCTACTTAGTAGCCACTTGAGAACAATAAGCAATTAACGATATCGGCTACTTTTCCAGTAGTATTCATTTCAAAACAGTCACTCTGAAATAGTATTCCTTTCAATTCGGTTGGTTTTATATAGTGGCTGTTTCGAAGAGTCTACTATAGAAAAGTGACCATTTTAAAACATCTGGTTTCGATAGTGCACACTAGCAGTAGAGGTGACTGTAAAACCACCTGTCTGTAAACAGTGACTTTGTGATAGTAACTCCTACCATAGCAGCTACTCTCAAAACACATCGTTCCTAAAAGTCAACTATTGAAAAGTGACCATTTTGAGATGGCTGTGTAATAAATTTATATGTACTTGCTTTGATTCTCATGGCAAGAGAACCCCGCAGCGGTTCCGCGGAACGAGGATGTAAAGACACAAGTTGATTCATCGATCTTTCCAGCTTGACAAAGCTTATAATATTTAGAGCAGTAAATTATATACTGTTGGTCGGTTAAGTGTACTGATGAAGAAAATGGCTAATTGTCAAAATTTACTGTTTGAGGACCGCGGCTGAATGTAACGTCTTGCGGCAATTAATTTGTTTATTTACACTTGAATTGATAATCGAAGTGACGAGCAACCTACGTTGGATTTCGGGATGACGACTCAGAAAAACATGTGGTCTCATTGAATAGGGCCCAATTTTTGATGTTTACGGCCCGAAAGTGCTTTTGTAACGTTGATTCATGATAATACGCACAGAGTATTTGTAGATCGAAGTGAGCTGAAGGATATCATACAGATTGTATTGGCAACTGTGGCAAGGTAAAAAAGCCTATGTTCTTTTAGTGAAAATAGTGTGACAAAGTAATAACAAGAGCCCCAAGGGGCACAATGGCCAGCCTGTCAGATTTGCTTTTTATAAATGATGTAATCTGTGGGTTATATTTATCAATATACACTCCCTGCTCAATATCATTTACATAGTAAAATCGTGTGTTAACACAGACAGCAGGAACGAATGTAATATAGAAATACTAAGTTATTGTATTGTTCAACGCCCCCTGGTGGCCATAAAAAAACCAATGAGCTTGAAACTCACCTCGATCATAGAACATGTCATGAGCTACAACTTTCCAATTGATTATAGTAGCAAAATATGCTTAAGTATCAATTATGATGTGGAAAAACTTTTTTTCCACCTACGAATGAGTACTGATGACCCCAAGATGGCTGCCAAGTGCGTCATAATTGCCTGGTCAAAAATACCCTCTGTTGAAATGTTGGTTGTGACAAAATTGTTCAGACGGTTTTAGGTGGTAATAAGCACGGAAACGTAACGACCATGGTCGACTTATTCGATGAAATCAGGCCTATGTGATATCCAAATTTTGACTTTTTTATTCTCCAGACCTCCCTGATATAGAAATAAAAAATTTTGGTGGTACGAAAGTGCAATCACAGCGCCGACGGGGACAGAGCCGTGTCAGAGATCGGCGGAGTGAAAATTGAGGTGGACGAACACGAAGAAGTAGGCTATTGCGCTACTTGAATCACGAAAACTCCTGGCGCGGCCCCGACGCTTTTCGTTGATTAAGTAATACAAATATCATGCAATGGGTTTTCACAATCTACCGCTGGTATTTACCGGATTTCAATATCACTCCAAAATTCAAAGAAACCTCGAAATATCGAACCGGAACACTTCCGGTAGATATCCGCGGCTGCCCAACCGGGAAACTTATTTGTTTCAATAGATATTGATAGGATCCATCATCTTCACCCGTCAAGGGATTCGAACCCACTAAGCTAAAGCCATGCCGGAATCGGGTCGGGCCAATCACAGCGCTTGTAACAAACCACATTAGGCTTCTGTGGAATTTCCCAGTAAATGGGCCAATCAGCGAACACGTAGCGAACGCGGAAGTATTGTCGCGTGTTGATACATGACGTCATGCGCAAAAGCGCCAGTAATGAAATCGCGATAATTCACGTGAACAGCTGCTGATATTTTCAGATAAACCAATCACAGGGAAGACACAACTTCCTGATTGGCTGATAAAAATTGAAATTTTCCCGATTTAACTTTCGTGAAAAATGCAGAAAACATTTTTATGAGACCCTATTTCAAAATTCTGCTCGCTACGATTCCGAGAATGGATTACGCTTAAATACGTGATTTGTTCGAATATGCCCTCACTTGGCAAGCAAAAGAGCCTTTTGTGTGGAAACCATGTCATTTAAATTCGCTCCATTTGTATAGTAATAGGCTCAGCCTACGACTGGCCTAATAATAAGAAACACGCGAATCTCAATAGGGTTTTCTGTGAAGTAACACAAAACCCTAAAAATACAACATACAAGACACATGCGAAATTCATACAGAATAACATAGTTATTCTAAATGACAATGTCAACTTAAATCCAGACTTGAGAGGATATCGAGTGACAGCCAAAGTCATGATGAAGCAGACATCAGAAGAGCTTTCCTCAACCATGGAGGCAAAATGAAGTTGCAGACCAGCTTTTAGGCAAAAGTGAATGAAGTGACAAGTTATCAATTATTGACAATTCTCCAAAAAAAAATTAAACCACTACTGCAGTTGAAGACTCTGTATCACCTACCCAATTGCCAAATCTCATAATTCCCCAAATTTCTTAAAACTTCGATTTCAAATTTGCAATTCCACATAAGCCTATCCCAAAAATTCTACATTTTTTTGCAGGCATCAAATAATTCATCAAAATTAATTTTGTTTTGTACTTTTTTTTCGTATGCTGCACAAAAATGGTTATAGTGGGATTCGAGCCCAATAGCTTAGGATAAATTACACACCTAAGTCCTCGAAATGCCGAACAGGAATCAACATCCTCCTATTTCAATTTCTCGAGTATTTTGAGTTTGAACATGACACATCTGAGCGCTCTTTTCAAATCCAAGTAAGTTTGGATGAATTTTGGGGGCCAAAAGGACATGATTTTGGAGGCCCACCTCATCAAATCATATATCATATGAAAGGCTTGACTATTTACTGCAAAATGAAACTAACTTGCAGTACATGGAAATAAACAGCAAATGAGCTATTTGGTATCGTGATGAACTTAGATTTTACCTCAAATTTTCTGAGGAGTTATTGACACTACATAGTGCATTTCTGAGGAGTTATTGACACTACATAGTGCAATTCCTGAGTGCAATTCCTGAGTGCTAATGGGTTAACACACGTAAGACACATTAATTCGTGGATTTGTTTAAAAACATTTTCAGATCATGGCTTCCTTAATTGTCGAATTTGATGGTCCCGATGGTCTGATGCAGAGAGTGAGAAAGAAAGATTCTGCTACTGGCCCCCATGTAAAGGGTTTAAAAAACTTAATGGTGCGGTACGACAGCAGATACTACCTGATGATTCGCGGACTGACTCATTTGCATTCCAGAAGCTGAGCCGTTGCAGTATGCATTATCTGCATCAAATTATTATTGTCTTGTAATGAATTGAAACGAGAGGCCCATGGGCCTTGAAGCATTGGTAGATTATACTGTGGTATTAAGTGGTTATAATGTTTTACATCTGCCGGCAAGTCTTCTATGACGATGTTGATTGGGAGGACCACAGACTTAAAGGTCTATTTGTCTAGTGCAATTTTATTCCTGAAAATGAATTTATTTTCTGCCGAACGATTTAGCCTAGGCTATTTGTACTGTTAAACCTCATTAATGCGATTCTGTTAAAAAGACGAAACTAGTTTATTCTGATGTTTTCCATCTTGTCCCAGCCAAGATGTTTATATCAATCAAGATTTGGATACAAAAACCCATTTTTACGCATGAACTGTTAGGCCCCACTGAATAATGAAAACTAAAACAGAACGATTTTTCTGAATGCAATTGCAAGACCCTCTGATCTTAGAGCTCCAAGCTCTGATGCATGTACGCATGCAAAACGTCGCAGAGAAGGATGCCGGCGTTGGTGTCACTGAGGCCGGCTGATGATTGTTTGTTTGTCTTTTTGTTTGTTTGGCTTTACGTACGTTGTTTGGATCTTGGTTTCCCAAGACTATTCCAATTGGATTGTTCATTTAACCTCACGACGGTACGGCCTTTGAAGTGTTGCCCGCACACTGTTCGCAGCCAGCAGGACTCGAACCTACTTGTCACTCATGATATGTTTCGTGGGAGCAGATAGTGGATTCAACAGCATCACGCCTTATCTCACTGAGCTACCAAGGCCGCTCGATTCAATTCCAAAAAACTACAGCAGCGGCAAATAACCATCGCAATATTGCAATTTACGACAAACAACGCGTAAATTCAATCACTGTTGTTTAACGCATTTAGGGCGTCCTAAAGTGAAAACTTATATTAGAATATAGCCGAATCGAATTTTACAATGTCAGTCAACTGATTGATGATACAACATGGTTGTTCTCGGCGTACTTTACAATGATATTTTCCTCCAATAAACAACTCTGGTAAAATTGAATAAAATGATCTATCTTTATTGGTGATATCGTATCATGGTGGTAGCCTACCGTTTACTGTTTGATGTTTCGTGTCATCATGAAATGGTTTTAACTTTAGTAAAGGCATTCCCGCATGATCACATACAGGTTTCAGTCACGAGTAGGCTGCCGTTCCACTGCTCAAGAAATACGTGTTCTGACGCTGAGAATTAATCCCAAATAATCGCATGGATACTGATAGTTGGAATAACAGTGATATCCAAACACTGTGATATTTATAAACCGGAGGTACATAATTTTATGTTTTTTTATTCAGAAGAGGCTGTTCCCCATTCTATACTGCCAATGTCAATGCGGACATATCGCTACGCGATTGTTTAACCCGCTCTCATCAACCAGATAATGAACGAGAAAAATGCGATCGAATAACTTTTTGGAGCATTAAATCTGGCGACGCTATGTTGTGGGGAATAATTGAAACATTTTTTTTTAGTAATTTTCAGCTGTTTCTAATGTTTTACGTGAACGGAGTGACAATTAGAAGTTACTATGAAAATTAGAAGAGTCGGCGCAATTTTTTCGTACTACTATTTTCGATCCAATTACTAGCATTGGCATGACATCATAGAGGTCAACCAATGCTAAAAATATATTTCTTTATTTTAACCAAAATATCATGTTTTGCTCAAATTACGCATTGTCTGTCACCTTTGTTTTCATACCAAGCTTTTGTTACTATGCAGGAAGATATAATGCAGAGTCGATATAGAATCAAAGAAGCACTTTTTAGATAGAATTTTAGTTGGTGGTTTGTACTGAGCATTTGTCTCGGTTGGAAGCCGACCTGATAATAAAGAGATTATATCAAATTGAACGCTGAGATGACTCGGGATTATTTTGCCGAACAAGTTCCCCAGCCGAGTGAAAATTCTAGTTACTATACTTACGTGAATGGTGAATGATTAGGGTCAAGCATGGTTTTGTATTTATCAGTAAATGGTCCATCAATATCATGGTCGACTAAACAACCAGGAATGAAGTCATCAGGTGGTCCAGAAAATAGTTCCAGTTTGAGGTGCAAAATATCTTCCCATCTTTCAAGTGTTTTTACAACAGCTTGTAACAATGGAGAGCTAACTGGGAGATCTGAAAAATTAGTTGGCAAAGAAAACTATCAAATTCGAAAGATATAGTTATCACTAATCATTGAACATATGATTGGCAACAATCAGGGTTCATTCTTCTGCTGTTAACCTAAATTCACTGCCATTCACAGCCCATGTTATGCCAAATTAACAGCCATTTAACTGCAGGAACTTTCTCAAAAAGTTTATTTTCAAGCCAGTGACCATATGCCAGGGATGTGAACGAGGTTAAAACTTTTTGAAAATTTCACGGCAGTGCGGCACGTCTCGCTCGAGTAGCAGCAACATTGCGGTCAGCAAAAACATTTGTCTCCGCCGCCCCTTCTTTTGCCAAATAAGGAATTCGGTACCGCTGCAATTGGGCCGTAGATTCCCGGTACTCAATATTCCAGGAGGATTAGAAACAATATTTTTGTATTGACATTTAAATTTTCCTGCTGATAATTTTTTTTCTAGCAGAAAATGATTTTACGATTGGCATTTCATCGAGTCTTCCATTTTTTTCTTGTAAGGCACCGTAATTAAACAAGAGGCCCACGGGCCTTATACCTTATGATGCAGTAGATGACAAGGATGAAAACAGAGGCGTTTAAAAAACGCAGAAAAATTTGAAATGAAGTATTAGAGGCAAACTAGCAGCCGCGAGCACCGAAGGTGCTAAGCCCCTAATGGGGGGTTTGGGGAACCTCCCCCAAGAAAATTTTGAAATTTCAAGGAGTTTTTGGCGCATCTGAGGCTCATTTTCCAATGACAAAATAAGACTGCTGCCATGCGGTTGATCGTTTGTTGTTTATATCTTGAGTACATGAAAAGGATGGCTCCGACGGTATCCAAATCACAAGAACATGTTCATAATAAATAAGAGTCGCAAGAGGAGCCCCTTTATAACTTTCCAATCTATCACTCAAGCCAAGCGTATTGCGCCTGAATTAAAACAATGACAACTTTTACTGAGCACGTAGGCTATGCTTTGTTGGATGAATTGAAGATTCTAAATATAGATTTCCCGCGCAGCACTATTGCATGTATATATATTATTGATCAGCACAGTGGATCTAGACAACAGCGGTGTTTCGCAATGATGTTGTAAACTAGGGGTCCAGGGACACCACGCCCACTTGGGAAGTGGTTTCAAATGCTCAACAATCTAACAATTTCAATATTCAACGCCAAATTTTGTGGAAATCCATCAAGAATTGCGGGCTGCAAACAAGAAATTCAAGATGGCCACCCCAATGGCAACCATATTTGATCACCAATGACATTTTTTTCAATAGGGGTGGACATCTCCCCGGACCCAATCTTCAAGCCAATTTTAAACTAAGGGTCCAGGGACACCACGCCCACTTGGGAAGTGGTTTCCAATGCTCAACAATCTAACAATTTCAATATTCAACGCCCCATGGTGACCATATACAAAAACCAATGACCTTGAAACTCACTTCAATCATAGAACACGTCAGCAGCTAATTGTAATTGATTGTGATAACAAAATATGCCTCGTTACCAATTTGATATGGAAATACTAAGTAATTCTACAATTCAATGCCCCCTGGTGACCATATGCAAAACCTAATGACCTTGAAACTCACCACATTCATAGAACATGGCATAAACTACAACTTTGCAATTGATCATGGTAACAAAATATGCCTAGGTACCAATCTAATAAGGAAATACTAAGTTATTCTACTATTCAACGCCCCCTGGTGACCATATAGAATAACTAATGTCCTTAAAACTCACCACAATCATAGACAATGTCATGAGCTACAACTTTGCAATTGATTGTGGTAACAAAATATGCTTAGGTGTCAATATAATGTGGAAAAACTTTTTCCCACCCACGAATGAGTACTGATGGTACCAAGATGGCCGCCAATTGCGTCATAATTGGCCGATCAAAAATACCTGGCTCAGGTGAAAACATCCCTTTCCAAAGAATACCGTTCACAAATTGCAATGAGAAATGGCAAACCAGTAGGTAGCTACAGGACTCAGAATTTGGCCAAAATTGACATTTTTGGGCACTAAAAATGTCATAGGACGGCCATCTTGAGTCCGATCGACCCAATTTTTCTTATGATGATGGGCCCTTGAGGGATTCAAATATATACGAAAGATCAAGGTAATTGATTTAAGTGTCTTCAAAATTTCCCTCAAAAAGTTCAAAAAGTGTAAAAAGTGCTGATTTTGACGAACAACAATGGCTGCTAGTCAGCCATCTTGATTCTGACAGGGCCAGTTTTTGGGCTGAAGATGTGTCTAGGGTAGATACATGTATAAACCAAATATCAAGACATTACCTTGAAGCGTCTTCAAAAAATAAAACTTCCCAAAATAACTGGATTCCGTCTACGGACGGACGGACGCTACGACGGACGCTACGACGGACGAATGGACGACGGACGAAAAGTAAACGCAATAGCCCGCTGGGACTTAAGTCCCAAGTGGGCTAAAAAGATTCATCGCAAATTACAGGCGAATTACTGTGTCGAATTCAATTCAATTCCAGAGGGCCTGGCTTAGGCCTATGCAATAGGAGTCAATTAAGATTCAACTTTTTGAAAAACCAGCACAGATGCCTATTCAAATCACATGTAATTAAAAAATTCAGTGCTTCTTAGTTTGATGTCCCTGTTCTCATCGCGCACGTGGTTAAAATTATTTTTTACATCGAACGTCTTCAACAGCTGATACAACCGCACCCGCGTCTGTCAATCATCTTCATTGATTCATATACTAAAATGCTCATTATGAAAAACTATGCAGTGAATCAATCCGGAATTTTGCAGTAGAATGTCAGACACTAGGTACCTTTCTTTAAAGGTTTATTTGTTGTATGTCATTGACAATCAGTAATATAATACTTTATTCATAACTTTGAAGCGGCGCCCCGGCAGCGAACGCTCAAGCAGGGTCTGTCACGTAGGCCAACGAAACAGACTACGGTTTTGCCGGTTAAGAGTGTCTCTCCACATAATTAGATGGACTGTAATGGACCATTTGATGACACTAACCTTTGATAAACTTTGTATGGATACAATCAAGATAATTCCACCCTACAATTCCACTATTCAATACGCTAGTCACGATGTATCTAGCTAGCTCTACACACATCAAAATCACACTTGATTTACAAGTGTTGACTTATGAGAAACGAGCGAAATCTAGCAATTTGATTGGGAAAATAGCAACACTATAGTTGAAAAAAGTTGATAAACCATTTCCAACTGTCTAATCAATTAAAAGCTTTGTCTTCACATGGAACTATTTCCGCCTTATCACAGGTGCACTCTGCCGCCGTGATTCACCCATTCAACGATAAAAACTTTCCCACGGCCTTACTATCGGCATTTTCTAATAATTTAGGGAAATATTTTTAAAAAGCGAAATTTTACACGCTGCATTAATAAGATTAAAGTATTTATTCGTTTGACAATCTTCCTCTGAACTCCCACCAACAAGTTATAAGTGGCGACACGAAAATGACGTCATCGACTCACTACCATCTTATAACCTACATCATAAAGGTAAAAATTCGTAGTAATCTTCTTGTCTTCCTTTTATTTTCAAATGGAGCTAATTTCTAAATTATCAACCAGGTCAAAATTCTTCAATCTTGCAAAAAACCGGTCTCATTTCACCATCCAAGTCGGTTACATTATGGTTTTGCAAAGTGGTTTAAACCATTAAAAAATTCTTGATACACTAATCTAAATCAAAATAGTAATCTTTTTAGCAGACGTTGGTAAACAGACCTATGATACCCAGGGTGACCAAAGACCAATGTTATATTTACTTGGGAAATTGGGTCAAGTTTTTCTGACAGAAAAGTTAATTTCATTTGATGTTATAATTTTTCTAATCTTATAAGCCCAAATTCTTAATAACCAGAAATGAATCAAACCTTAGTTTCAGTTTCATCTTCTTTCCCCCCCCACCCCTCTGGCATTATTTTCCATTCTTCCAAGTTTAACTAAGAATTGATGTAACTTCTTAAATAAATTCATCAATCGAATTAGACTTTACGAGTATGTACCGTAAAAACCGGCGTATAAGTCTACGCGGCGTATAAGTCGAGGTCGATTTTTAGACCTACATTTTATGATTTTAACATATATCCGGCTTATAAGTCGAGTCCCTTCTCTTAGAAGAATAATTACTAGTATCATTATATTGAATAGTTTGTTTTGATAAAGATGTGTGCCTTCACGCACGGGGCCACACGTCAGCCTGATTGCTGCTGTGTGTTAATCAATAGACTGTTACACACACTCAGGTATAATACACTACCATACAGTGATACAGTAGTGTGAGTCACATGCTATATATAGCCTAATGTATTAAGCGCTGCTATGAGCGCGCATATATGAATACATCATTTTAAATGAAGCTGTGTCAAAATGAAAGAAGTTTTTTTCATTAAATAACTTTATTTATCATGAATAATTATTCTAACTGTTATAGCACTGTTATAGTCTTTTTTGTCTGGTAGAATCAATATTTCTTGTGACGTGAAAATACTTCGTAGAAAACTGTACTCGGCGTATAAGTCGAGGTCAATAATTTAGTGGTAAAATCAAGGGTTAAAAACTCGACTTATACGCCGGTTTTTACGGTAAGTTTCTTTCCAGTTTCATTGACAACAATTAATTTTCTCTGTGTTCCTAGTCACTGAAATATTTTGAGTGATTTCGTTACACCACGTACGTGAACGAGGTTGTTTTCGAATCGCTATAATTTCTTAGTATGAACAATCAAATAATGCTGCGACGAAACGTTCTTCACTTAGATTTCATCTATTACATATTACCAAATTTGGAATTGATCCGAATCAAATTGTAGGACTAGTATCAATTTGAAGAAATAGACACTCCATCCCCAGGGGCGCCCCTGGGGGACGAATCTAAAAAATGGTTCTGTTACTTCATAGGCCTTGGTCCACAGAACATTCATACCAAATTTGGAATTGATCCGATTAAAACTGTACGACTAGTAGCAATTTGAAGAAGTTGACAGACGCACGAATGGAGAAATGAACGAACGGACAACGACAACCCATCAGCTAAAATATGGTAACGCTATGTTTAGTGATTTTCGGCTGTGTCTAATGTCTAACGTGAATGGAGTTTCAATTTGAAGTTACGATGAAAACGAGGAGAGTCAGCGCTTTTTTTTTGGCTACAACTTTCGATCCATTTTACTAGCATTGGCATGACGTCATAGATGTAAACCAATGCTAAATAGAGTGAAAACTGTAATGGATTGAATTCAAATGATGGGAGAAAATAATTTGATCGAAAATTAAGACAGAAATGTCACAATTTTTGGAACTAGAATTTGTATTTCCAAGTATTATTTACCATTCCCTGTGGTTTTTGCTAATATTCTCTCAATTTGGATGGATCACCAGAGATTTTTTACCAGCCCGTGGTACTGTGGTATTGCATTTAGTCACAGGCGATATTCATCATCTTTTTTCTGCTAATGCAGCTGCAAGGTAACCACTAAGCGGGGTAGGAGGGTGGTGGGACTACGACAACAGGAATGGGTAAGTACTACTAGGAAAAATTTTAGTTTCAAACAAGAGGGTGGCGTGGAGCCCCATGGGGCATGACACTGCAGCTTCACAAATTATAAAATGTGGCCCAAAGCCCTGTTTTCAATCAATTTAATATTCGATATGTTTGACATGACACAGAGGTCAAGGAGTCGACACCCATGCCGAGGAAGGATCATTGCGAGCAAGCTACATTGAAAACATGGATTGAACTGAAGAATATACTACACAATATTGGTCCGCCTGTATGGTGTTATTTAATGCAAATTAGCATTGTTACAAAATTTGTAATTGTGCTTGATAGCATGATTTACTTACCTGCGATTTCAAATCCTATCATTGGTAAAAATTTTTTGATCTGATTGGTTATAAACTTGATGACAGCATACCTCATCAAGCACCAGCTATAAGAATTAGGATCTAAATGTTCATTGCAGTTTTGTGTGGATCTGAAATTGCATTAATTTGAGATTAGACACTATTAGAAATAGATGAGGCAGTATTTTGTTGTGGACCTTGGTGATAGCCAATTTCATCGATACATTTATATAGTGCTGCATATCAAAATACATGTATCTTATTCCATATCATAAGAATATAACTATATTCATCCATGATAACTATAGTTATCTTGGATGAAGACTGTTAAGTAAATCCGTCAGTCGGTCATCTTGAATCAGAGGGGGCCAGTTTGTGGGCTGAAGATGTGTCTAGGGTAGATACATGTATACACCAAATATCAAGACATTACCTTGAAGCGTCTTCCAAACTTCCCAAAATAACAGGATTCAATCTACGGACGGTTGGATGGACGACGGACGAAAAGTGAACGCAATAGCCCGCTGGGACTTAAGTCCCAAGTGGGCTAAAAAGGGGAATGTTACGAACTGATTTCGGGTGAAATTTTGGCACGCATCCCTGTACTATCCAGAATGGCAGAAACCCGTTTTCACTGCTTGCAGTTATATTTATTATCATTAGGGTTTCTGCTGCCTTCGCAGAAACCCTATTGTAATTGTACTGATTATTGGGGTTCTCTGACTTTTGTCGAAAACCCTCTTGTAATTCTGTTGATTGTTATCATTATTATTACATATTTTTGACATTTTTTTCGTCACATAAAATTCATCTGCTCTCAGATTCGACAACAGCTTGTTAACAAAATGTTGAAATCTGATAGTAATATAACAGACTTTCACCTTCAAGTATGTGGTGGTCGTGCTGACAAAAACATAGGATGTTTGAAAATAAACAATAGAATTTAGAGTATTGACATTCCTTTTTTACAAAAGGCAAAAAATCCAAATTATTCAGCCAAACAATCTGAAAAACTGAATAAGTGTAGGAATTGCCTTCGTCAATAAATAAACACCAAATTCCATGAATAATATCTGCAGCTTTTTGTTTTTAATAATAAACTAATGACGATTAAATGGTTTAATTACACTCGAGAGAATTAAATTTTGTAATTAACTTAATTGTAATTTAAGTTAATTACGTTTTGTGAGACATCTAACTTGATTTAATCATAATTTAATCATAATTAGTGATTTAATCATAATTAAGGGTAAATTACGCTTTGTGAAGCCGGCCCCAGGTGATTAATGAAAGCCTACTACGGAACACACCGTTGACAAAAAGTGTTAGGCTTGTGCCGTTTGGTGTGTACTTGAATTGAAATATAATGTTTGGTCAGAGTTGATTCGGCTGTGAGAAGTGTGTGTGCGAAACTAAGAAACCTACCAGTATTCATTTGTCTATAGGCCTACGGTATTATAGTAGCCAATACCATTTTAAGGATGAAGTTGTTACCCGTACCTGTCTGTGCGGTGATTTCCACAGGGTAGCCGTACGTGAGTTCCCTCTCTGCGCATGTTTCAATAATCTACGTGTAGCGCATGTGTCAAAGAATAGGGATAGGGTTAGGAGAGGATATATGTAAATTAATTTATCAACCCTGCAGTTGATAAGATTAGGACAGAACAAATATTATTATAGAATTTCCAAAAAGGTAATGAATTTCTATAGGCCTAACGAAATGAAGATTATTTTTCTAATAACTAAGAGAAACTGTCCCGTTTATTAGGAAGCACACGTAACTAGTGGAATAGATTTGATATTTACGCACGTGTTGCAGGTTTAAATTGTTTATCAGTTTAGAATAAGTAATATATAAAAGCAAAAATCAACATCGGCCCGATACCTAGACCAAAGCAATTCATAATTTATCGGTTGAATCAACAATACAATATACGTATTTATTCAAATATTTCAATACAAAGATTAATTCCTTGAAATCTATTCTAGATCCTAATGCGTTCTTATATCAGTAAATGTATTCAACACCTATCGACTCAGCAGATTCTAGAGATGAGTTTCTTGATCGAACAGTTTTAAAGCCTGATGATACCAAATAAATGCTTGGTCAAATCAATTCATATTTATTGATTTTACGTCCACGTTAGTTCGGTTCCAAAGCTGAATCACATTGGACGTTTACACAGTGGTTGCATATTAGGTTTGAATCTGTTAATACATTATATTCTATGTATCGGTATTTAAATTTTCGATAATTCCTATCAACCTGAATGGCAGGTGCGGCTTTGCAGAAAACCTGTTATCGCGGCTTTGCAGCTACATTTAACATTATTATTATTATATTCTTTTTCACACTGGATCTTACTGAAAGGATATAAACAACTACAACTTACATTCACCGTTGGATGAAACCATTCTGTATCACAAGTACTACACTGCATTGACAGATACTGTACATCATATACGTGAGCCTCTAAACATAAAAATTTACGCCCGATGCAAACAGTATCCATCTACGTATGGGCATTGTATACGTGTCTTATTCCCGCCGCGCGGCAGTATGTGTGTTTGTGTGCGTATCCATATTTGCAGTGATAGAGCCCTGTCCTAGATTTATAGAGAACAGTAATTTTATCACTCTACGAGTCGATTATTTTGCCGTTGAAATAGGACATTCTCAAGTGAACGCAACTAAGGAATTTTTATAGCCTTGTTTGTGCCGTATACACAAGTTAGAGAGCATCTGGCTTTAATAGTTCAAATTCGGCAATACAGGTTAGAGAGCATCATATATAGGCTTTAATACTTCGAATTTGGCTTGTAACAAGAATATTGCTCAACAGATTTACTTGAAACTCTCGTGAGATGTACGGAACACAGGTTCCTTGAGGTAAGTCTAAGGGATCTTTGATTGGGGACCCAGTTCACCCACCAGGGGGTGTTTTACCTTTAACTAGAAAGAATCTTTATATGTGGTCGGGTTAGAAACAATTTCAGTCGAAGACGCTCAGTGACAGTTAAGAACACCAGACCTGCCACGTGAGAACGAAACTTGAACGCCGATACGAGGTCACAGTCTATGTTACCTCCTAGTAACTGCATCAATCCGTAGCTACTCTGTTGAAAAATCGTCTCATTGACATACCTTATCATCATATTGTAATGTAAGTGTAATGTAGGGTCAACAAGTCGTTACCCGCACAAAGGCAGGATCGTAATGATCAGACCGCATCGAAACGTGTGTTCGATTTTAACTATATACTACACAATGTTGGTCGACCTGTATGGTGTTTTTTAATGCAAATTAGTATTGTTTTAATTCATCTGCATATCGATACAAACGATTTTATCGTCAAGACGACCCCGGGCGTATGCATAATTTTAGTTCAAATATTTTCAAACAAATCTTTCTCTCAAGATTAACGGCTTCGTTGATTTTGGTGAGCTACACACGTTACTAAAACGATGGCGCTATCATCACAGTTCCGCAGTAAATATTGCTAACTACACCGCACATCAACATGGAACTTTCAGCACAGTGCAAGATGCTTATTTATCTTTCTTATCTTTCTCTGAATTTTAGTAAGAGTAAATCGGATGACAACAATTAATTTCATTTAGTTCTTGACTTTTGAAGTCAGAATCGGAAAACTGGAATAGTCACGTGATACACGATGAACCGGTTTTTGGAACACACAAATCTTAGCTGCTTACGCGCATGAGAAGTGATGGTTTTATGTCCCTGCCCAGACATGACCATAACCAAATATACGTCGTTAATTAAAATTTCATCAAAAAATGTTTTTTAGGCCTAAGATATACAATACAACAAGGCAGCACACCTCAACAATCACCACAGCCATATCGGTGCGCAAAAGTCAAGGGATATCCCGATATGACATCAGGCGGGAAAATAATAATTTTTTTACAGAATTCCTTCAATTTCTTCTTTCAGAAATAAATTCATTCTTTCTTGCTACGCAACCCGACCACAAAAAAAAATTCTGACATCGAAAAGTTACTGTCTGAGATAAATTTTTGTGTTTGACTTATCAGCTTCAGGCGAGCATGAAAGTTGTTCATGACAGCCCGGAGGTTAAAAAAGTCAACTATAAAACGCTAGAAAACGCATTTTCATCTATATTGAGTAAGGGTATTAAGGGAATTCTATAAGAATCAATACACATGTACCTTGTTATTAGATACAACGGACCCTTCACATAATTAGCTCCTATTCTAACCACTAGGGGGCATTAAATATGAAAACTCATTCAAACATTCGTTTTTAGTGTGTAATTCTATCATTTTGTTAAAGAAATCATAAAACCTGGTTTCTACGCAATCCAGCAAAATTAGTTCATACAACAGGCACTAGGGAATGGAAAAAAAACGTAGTATCTTTGTTATTCTCGATGTTATTTTGCCTAAACAAGGTACATTAGTACTTTGCGTGTAGTAGCCTATGTGGGTCAAAATATCCACGATACGAGGTGACCCCTAGGTGGCGCTCTGCAGGGGCGGATCCAGGAATTTTACAAGGGCGTGGTCCAGAGATAAAATTTAGGGCAATTATTGTAAGGTAGAGTGAGAAACAAGAAATTATGAAAAATAGTAACAAATAATAATACAGTATTTCACAGTTTAATCCTATTGTTATTCAAAATACATCTCTTATGCTAAAATGAAACCATGTAGAACACTTATACCTGAAGACTTTCCAATGTGTTTCCTGTAGGCCTACTGTATTTCATATATGTAGAGGACCCAAATAAATCTGAACAGTATTTTGATGTAAGGAATCTTAGTTTTGAACAAATTAAATGACTCTAAAGCAGCAGTATATATGATACAGCGATACAGACTTGCACATATCAAACTATATTTACAAAACTTACAAATGAAAGTACATTTACAAACAAAACAATTCATTATCACTGGAAATTGCACAGATAAATTTTGAGTTGCACAGAATAACAGCTTCTGTATTTTCAGGTTAGCCTAATTATATAGAGGATTTGATACTTGAGAGTTTTGGACCCAAATTAATCTCAATAGTAGTTTGATACAAGATATTCTTATTTTTTGAACAAATTAATTGACTCTAAAGCAGCAGTAAATATGATATAGGGATACAGAATTGCACAGATCAACAGACCAAAAAATTTTGGACCCACTTTTAGGAGGGCACTAATTTTTTTTTGGGCAGGTACCCGACCCCTGGGACACCCCCTGCACTCCTTCAAAATAGCAGAACGTCATGAACTGATTTTGGTGAAATTTTGCACACATCATTGTACAACATTTTACACGGCAAGGCACAAACCCGTTATCGCTGCTTTGCAGCTATATTTATCCTTTTCCAATCATGTGTAGTATGATATATATGCCATGTGTTAAGCCAGGTATTTATCTTAAAACCAACCTTTTGGGCATTGTAACAAACTCGTGCTCTTCATATTCATCCTCACTACTATCAATAGATGCATCCGAGTCATAATCACTTATGTTCATTGGATTAATAGGCTGAAAAATAAAGAAATTATCAACTAGAATGAGACAAAGCCTCGAATCCCCCAAGCCTGAAATCTATATGTGAAGTAACTGAGTTTTTTTGAAAATGCATTAGAAATATTGTGGCCATAAATAATTCTACCAGAATAATATTAGACAACATGTGTACGGAATTTAAACTGGAATGAGGCAAAGCCTCGAATGCCCCCAGCCTGAACTTCACCGCCACGTGAAGTTACAGGGTTTGTGGTAAATGCATAAGAAATATCATGGCCACAATAATTTCTATAAGTATGACATTAGACAACATGTGTACAAAGTGTATAAAATATTGATCAACAGTTGCAGCCTCTAGGCTGTTTTTCCCTGATGGCCATGGTTTGAATCGGTCAACAATGTGGTCTCTAGGCTGTTAACGTTGTTTTTCAGGTCGGCCCCCCGGTAGCCATAATTTGGATCAAATTGACCCAATTTTAGATAGAGATAGTTCTGGCCCAAGTGATATCCTACTTGTGTACAAAGTTTGAAAACAATCGGTCAACAATTGCGGTCTCTAGGCTGTTAACGACACCTGCGGCGGCGGACGCCGCACAATTCAGACAGGGGTAAATCTATATGCCCCTCTCAACTAAAGTTAAGTCGGGGCATAAGATTGATCAACAGTTGCATTCACATCAACTAAATTGAATAGGGTTCTGTCTTAAGTAATGCCCTGCTTGTGTACCGAGTTTGAAAAAAATGTACCCCCTGTACGCAAAATTACCATTTCTTCATATACTTAAGGCATTACAGTACGCATTGCACTTACCCCTCCCCTCCCATAAAGCGTACATAAGAAATGAATGGTCCCCCAGCAAATTTGGTACACTCCACGACCTAAAATTAGAACATTGATACAAGCCAAAATGACTGTAAAAATTACTACATTGATACAGTCCAAAACTAGAATGAGGCTACGTCATGTCTTCCCCGGGTAAGCAAACGGTGTGAGGGCAAGAAATTGAAGACAGGTTAACACACATATTGTATACTTCCTGACAGGAGGGTTTACTTAATTGTTCATTGGGATTGTAAGAATTATTGGTTCAAGTCTAACACACATGGTCTTTACTTTCACATCGAGTTTCATGGATAGCCATATGTTATGGCGGATGACCTCCATTTTCGATAATGATGGACAGCCTACCTTCCTCAATCCTAACATCAAGTTTCATGTAAATCAATCAAGAATGTATCATGCTAAGGCAATTTTTTCTTAATTACTTGGATTTCGGGATTTTAGGAGAAAATCTTTGGTGGGGTAAAGGGAAAATATGAAAAAAATTTCTTTAGGCAGAATTCAAAGGAATCCACAAAAAAATTAAAAAATGACATTTTTCAGTTAAGAATCTAAGATCCCAAAGTCGTTGAGCTCTTTCATGAATCACTTGGATTTCAGATTGATCGCCAAGAATTCAGTCATTTAAGAATTCCAGTTTCATCTCAAGTATATACAGCTCTCTGTTAATCAACAGTCAAGTAAATAAATTAAAAAACCAAGAGCCCCAAGGGGCACTATGGCCAGCCTGTCAGCTTTTCATGAAATGGCAAATGATGATGCATTCTGTGGGTTAAATTCAGGTATATGAAGGTCAGAAACTGACGATCTGCGCGAACCAGTTACGCGATCGCATAATGATCAGTTGCGCGAGTAGTTACTTCGCGCAGCTAGGATATTTTCATGATCAGTTGCGCGAGGTTATTAGACCCGGTACTTCGTACTATCAAAGACTTCTGTTGCGGACGCATGGATTTTATTTTACCTCTATTTAGCGAGATCATTTTTCGGGCGGGATTTCAAGTGATACTTTTTTCAAAGGATTTTCCGACAATGACAAACTGACGAGAAAATCGACAGTTTAGCAGAGAACATTGAATACACGTATACTGATCAAGAGAAAAGACGAGTATTATATAACAATTCTGTTCATTACTTATGAAATCATACAAATGTAAACACTTTGAATAAACATTATACGCGAACATTATATATAAAAAATATTAAAATAACACGTTAAACCTTAACGTTGAACACCCACAGATTGAAGAGAAAAATATCTCTTTTCGTGGTCTGTAGTTAGCATTTTTTAGTTGTTGGATTCAATTTATTGCGGGATATAAGACAAAAATGATATTTTCTCATTTTTCCTAAGTTAATTTTACACATAGCCGGGCACCTATTTATAAAGTATTCAAATAATTCTATAAACAAGTAATCTTTAGACCCGATAGCTAAGAAAATGGGTTGGCCAGCATTTCTATTTGGAATTTACTTAATTACCCGGCATGAGATGGAAGCCCTAATTTTTTGCCATAAATTCGATCTCCTTCCTGCATTATATATATATGAAAATATTTGAAATTTATCATTTGCATTTTTCTGAAGGCACCTGGCGCTGTCGGATGGAATATGCCTGTCTGGCTATAACTTGATTACTATGAATATACACATTTGTTATGAATTTCTGCTGTTAACTAATTTTAAGTCTAGCATAAACTACTATGTAAATGCATTTTTAAACTCTGATGTACCCGTCCAGTGTTGGCTCCTGAGGAAACGAACAATGAAATCATTATAATCGGTACCTAATTCTTTAGAATTAGATTCAAATGGGAGTAATTTTCTTACAATAAGTAGCCAAAATGTAAAACGAAGCAGAAATTGTGGCATGTGCATAATTAGCAATCCCATTCGCCCATTTATTTTAAAACACCAGCACAATGTTTGCCAATTGTACCAGGAACCCTAATTTCTTCATAATTATCGTGTCTAGAAGACCTATGTAAAATAATTGGTCTAGAAATTCTGAAGACAATGATAGAAGAACCGTATAAAAATCTGCAATTTCTCACCACATTAAACGGTATTCTTTGATTCTTTTAACACTTAACATCACTTACAACATCATTTACAACGGAAAACGACCAACGCTCAACGACCAACAATTAACAACATGGATACGGACTCAAACAAAATGACTGCAGACTTACGACATGCGTGGCATATGGCAACGAAGTATGCTGAGAAATTTTCGAAGAAATTATGATATGCGGTCATTCTTTGCGGATAAGAGGAAGGAAAGAACCAACACAACAAAAACAAACTGGAATCCCTCACATTTTCCACAAAGGTAACAGAAGGTGCAACGAATGACATTCGGCAGAAATTTGTGGAGCACGCGCTTTCGGCACCAGCGGGTACGGCGGCATCAAAGGAAACTAACGGAGATTTGCCGAAAATGAGTGAGTTATTTCCATGAAAAGAAAACATGGAGATCCGTGATCTGAATAGTAATGAAGTTAGATCGCTCTGTGCCACGCTGATATTTCATTCAAATATGATGAGGCATCGAAAAAACTGTCCGAGCTAGGGTGATGAATCCAAAAGAGTGCCATGGTGGCCTGCAGACCTGCTATCCAAGAACCCTCGATCGGATTTTAGACTGAACAAGGCAGGGTGTAGGTGGTCCGAAGTCGTCCGCGGAATTTGTCAGTCAGCATACGATTGGCACATTAAGTAACGTTATATTAGTATAAGTGCCCTAGATACATTTATTTGTTAAGACGTTTAGGAGATGTAGTTTCGTTTTGGATATTTTGCTTTATCAAATAAAAATGGTTTATATTTTTAGATTTTTGAACGAGGTGCGCGGCGTTCGGTGAGATAAAAATCGGTCGCAGCACTACGACTAAAATTGCCTCGTGTGCGTCGGGCTTTAAGTTCGCGCGCGCGATAGAATTAATATAATATTAGAGAACGGGTCAGTTTACGTTAGGACATCGTCTTAGGCACATGTTGGAATACACTAATATAATCATATAACAAGACCAGGATTATTTCATGACATTAGGATTAATAAATAGATAAAGGTAATTAAGCTACTTTTCACGTACCGTATCACTATTTTGATACACTACAAGTTACAAGTTTGATACACTACATCAATGTAATCAATCATCGTCTTTAGGCATATAAAATCAAAACCATTAAATCTTTAGCTTTTTTTAGCGATAATTTACAAATAACAACGTTTCTAAATATCCCTTCTTGACGAATTCAAATAGTGGAAATCTTATTTTTATTAATATTGATGTTTTAACAGTTCGCTGCATAATTAATTGAATAAAGTCAAATCTGTTCATCACAACTCGCGCGGTACAGTACATCAATACGCGATCACGCACCTGTTCATCACAGCTCGTGCAGGTTTATTCTGCGCGAAGTAACAACTCGCGCAAGACGTCATTACGCGATCGCGTAACTACTTCGTGCAGATACAGAAAACAGATCCAATTGATAGCTCTTAAATTTGTCAAAATACACTCCCAGCTGAGAGTCAATACCTAATAATTTACACAATACAATCGTAGAATACAAAAGTAGCACAGACAGCGACTGGATCTGGCAAGAATAAATACCTCAGATAAATCTTTTCCCTTGGTCTTATTGATTTTAATGCGGAATAGAATAGAATTTTCTGAAATTTGCTCAATAAAACAAAATTGAATTGGATTTGATATTTCTATGCAGAATAAAATTTGATTGAATTTGTAGTTTGAGCATATGGCTAATTAGCATATTAAGGTCATCTATCCGATTTAAGAAAAAGCTATTTTTTCCGGACTTTGCACATCGGTCAATGATATTTTCTGTAGTGCTATTAAAAATATTCCTCCCAAAAACCAAATCAACAAAAGCTTTCACAGAAATCGATCTTGAAATACAATTTTAGATCTAGAAATTACAATTTTTGGAACTAAAATTTGTATTTCCGAGTAGTACTTACCCTTTCCTATGGTTTTTGCCAATATTTTCTAAATTTGGATTGATCCCCAATGGTTTTTCTATACGACCCGGCCCTGCGGTATTGCATTTAGACACCGGCGAAATCCGCCATCTTTTTACGTCATAGCAGACCAAAAAAAAACAGCTATGCGGGGCAGGTGGGCGGGATTCCCACCATAGGAAAGGGTTAGTACTACTCAGAAATACAAATTTTAGTTCCAAAAATTGTAATATTTCCGTCGAGTACTGTACCCTTTCCTATGGTTTTTGCTAGACTAGCCTAGCACAAGGATGGTGGGAAAGGTAGATAGAAAAACCACCGCTCAAACGCAAGGTAAGACGGAAAAAGAGAGCACTTACCCAAGCACGGAATGGAGCACTGTAGCACAGGGAAGACCTGTTGGCCCCAGTGAGTCCGTCAAGCTCAGGGCCCCCCCAGAATATTGCGAAATTAATACTTGCAGATATGAGCCCAAACTATGTACAAGGATACACCCCCTGTGATCCTGATAATGCAACATAAATATTCTACACTAAAGGGTGCGATCGGAAAGAACGGACACCTTGAGCCATGACAACAGGACCAAGTGAAGCTAATGAGCCTAACTGGCCTGAAACATCCTGTAAATAAAATGATGTGAATGTCGATGGAGAATTCCAAAAGGCGGCCCGACAGAATTCCTCCAACGGAGCACCCGAAAAGGCTGCGCAGGAAGTAGCCATAGACCTCACTTGATGAGAAACCACTCCCTCCGAGGAAAGATTCTCCTTCAATAAAATGCCCTTGATCAGTGAAGAGACCCATCGGGCCACTGTGTCCCGCGAAATATCACCCTTTAGGTGATCCAGCAGCGGAATAAATAACCGCTCCCGTGAACCCCTCCGTGAAGCAGAGCGATCTAAATAGAAACACAACGCCCGCACAGGACATGTCTGTGGCTAACCAAACGTGGTGGCCCTCCACTCTCCTGTGAAAGAACTTCAGGGCCTTCCACACGGCCAGCATTTCTAGGAAATTTATGTGGTTGGTGGCCTCGTAGCGAGACCATCTCCCGGCTTTGACTCGGTTCTCTTGATGTGCCCCCCATCCTTGGTGACTGGCATCCGTGAATACACGAACTGGAGCCTCTAACGGGGCTAGTGACACCCCGAGCCGAAGATTCGTAGTTGCCGCCCACCACTGAAGATCCGGACTTAGATCGGTTGGAGGTACGGGAATCAAGGTCTCCCAGTTGCCCTTCGACTGAGACCAGAAGACCTACCAATATTGTTGCAAGCGCCTGCTTCTGAGGCGGCCTAAGTGCACTACCAGACCCATGGAGCTGATGGAGCCTAGAAGCCGTGACCAGTAACGAGCTGTTCTCGGGGTTGTGGACACTCCCGCTACAGCTTCTTGAAGTTTGGCTACTCGAGCCATAGACGGAAAGACTTTGCCGATTCGGAGATCGAAGTCCATGCCGAGATAAGTGAACTGTTGGGCCGGCGTCAACTGAGATTTTTCCCTGTTTACGCGGAACCCTAGCTGATGGACTAAGTCCAAGACTGAGGTCATTGCCTCCCGACAATTCCTGAGCCGAATTCGCGACTATTTACCAGTCGTCGAGGTAAGCGAACAGTCGAACACCCCTTGACTGAAGTACCTTCTGAACTGACTTGACCAACTTGGTGAATACCCACGGGGCCGTACTGAGGCCAAATGGAAGAGACCTGAATTGGAACTGGCGGCCTTTCCACTTTATCATGAGAAATCGCCGAGATTTTGGGTGAATTGGAACCTGAAAGTAAGCATCTTTCAGGTCCAATGAAGCCGCCCATTGACCCGGACGGAGCCCTTGAATCACGTCCTTGGGCTTGGTCATCCGGAACCTTGGAATGTCTAGGTGCCGATTGAGGGATGACAGATCTATCACTGTCCGTTGACCCCCTGTGGCCTTTGGTACCATGAATATTCGAGAAAACAAGCCGGGAAAAGTTTCGTTGCAAACTGGTTCTATCGCTCCCTTCTCGGCCAATTCCTTGAGAGCCGGAGAGATTAAGGCCTCCTGACCTGGTTTTGGCCGCATGTCGGGAGGTGACCTCATCAGGCGCGGTCGCCTTAGGAAACGGAGACGGTAGCCACGAGAGACGACCCGGGAGGGCCAACCGTCTCCAAAAAGGTCGGACCTGCCACTGCCTGCTGCAGACAACCTCCCACTGGTCCCAAGAATTCATTTCGAGTTTTTCCAAAAGGAAGAGCCCCTTTTTGGAGCCTTCCCCTTGCCTCGATACGAACCGGAACTGTTACAACCGGATGAGGCTGGACACGATTGTTGAAGTTGCGCGCTAGTTCTCCAACCGGCATCCGAAGCCGCCTGAGAAAGCGCTGAAGTTTGAGATGGTCCTGTTTGCGTCCGTGCCGAACCTTGCGCCGCCGGCGTCGGACCAGAACGCTTTTTCCACGGAGTTCGGGGGTTGGACTTGGCCTGAACCTCCTGAATCTTCCTCAGCTCTGCGGAAACCGGAGCGCACCAACCGGAGAAGAGACGTGAAGACGTCCCCAATGGGGCTCTCAGCAAAGCATTGGACACCATATCCGGTAGACGAGCTTTGGAACTGGAGTCCATCACTGACTGACGGGAGGCTAACACAAGATTAGCCTGACCCCGAACCGACAACGGAATTACATGCGAAACAGACCGAGCCAAAGATTGGATAATCCGGTCCATTCCCTCCAGTTTTAGGGCAACTGACTCTGGGTCGGAGCCCGCATGAACGGCGGCGTGAGTTTCGCGAAGCTCACCCGTCAACACCTTAAGTGCCATATCTTGAAACGAACCAACCCTGGAAAGATTGTCCAGGATTGACGTCATGGCGACCAAACCGGACTTAGGCAAACGAATACCCGACTGTGCTGTAACAGTATCCGGGCTGATCAAAGTATAATCAGCATCCAGGCAGTTATGACTGTGATCCACAGCACCTGGAGTTGCGTAATACGCCGAGCGAAATGCGCCTATAGGTGGATCGGTTGAACTAAAATATTTCCCAGATTTCATACCCCATTCTGGAGGGGGAAATGAAAATGTTCCAGGCCGACATTCACCCCATAATTGCGTATCCAATCGAGCCCATTCTCTCGAAACCGCTGAGGATTCCCGTAAAACGTTAAGATCGTAGTCCGGAGGGCGATAAGCTTCCATTGACTCACCGACCAGAGGAGCTGCTGTGGGCTTAGTGCGAGTTGCCCCGTGCTTGACAAAGAACTCACTTATCATCGCTCTAAATGGCATTTCCCCCGCTGGTTTGGATAAAACTGAACGGGACGGAGATACATTGCGAGCCAGGGAAGCCCCCATCGTCTGGGGCAACCCACAATTGCTCGCGACAGGAACGACCCCAGAAGGAATTGCCGCTTCTGGGACCGGATCCTCATTGAAATCAGACCCTACCGCAGCATCCAGGAATTCAGAGTCAGAATTCCGAAGAACTGAGTGGGCTGGCGAACTTCTAACCGGACAATCAGGAATAGGCTTACCTGTTGTAGAGGTTGCAGTGACTTGTTGCGACGAAGATAACAAGTTTAAAATTTTCTCTTCAAATACATGGAAATCCTCCTGAGTCAGGTATTTTCCAGTATCCCGACGATCATGCCGACTTCGGTGACGGTCCCTCGAATGGGATCGAGACCTACCAGAAGAATCGCCTTCATCGCTAACCGACGTCGACGAACGATGAGAAGACCGACGGCGAAACTTCCGACAATAACCATCGTAGTCCCTCTCGCGATCAAACCTCTTGATCTGTGAGAAGGAGATCTTGCTCCTTTATTACGCTCACGGCGTCTAAATCTAGTGGGAGAGCGAGCTCTATCCCCAGAGCGACGATCAGAATCAGACGATGAACGTACCGGATGTTTTGAACCGGACGACGTCTGGACCGGACTGGTGCCCGAACCGGACCGGTACCAACCATACCGGTGCGGGCCGTTCATTACTACCGCGGCGCGCGCTCGGTTCCGAACATGTAGTCTGAACCGGCCAAACGACCAGAGACCGGTGAATGACCGGAGACCGGTGCCGGTGAACCAGCGTTCCTCCCCGGTGAACGGAGTTGGGAAGCCGATCGTACCTGAACGACCGGCGACCGCTCCGCTTTACGATAAGAAACCGGATTAGAAACGTCGGTTGGCACGAAACCGACGAATCCCTGCTAACTCGACGACGATCTCTTAGTTTAAGAGCCTTATCGGCCCGAAGCCAAAGGTCCTCGGACCACACCTCGCAAATCTTGCAAGGATTGCTCCTTGCACATATTTGACCGGATTTGCGCCTGCACGACGCACACGAATCGTGGTTGTCCCAGGCGCCAAACAAATGCCCGCATCCCTCCCCGCCACGATGTTGACCCTTAGGAGGGGGTGGCATAATTATCCTGTTACAAATCAAATCGATTCAATCAAATTATATTTGTAAATAAAATTCTTACGGAAAAATAGAAACCAGGGATAACCCCCAAACCGAACGGACTCACCGTTATGAGAGTGAAAACTCCCTAAAATCCTTATTCCCAGATTTTTACAGCAAAAAAAATCCAACGCGTTCTACTGCGAGAAGGCCAAGAAAAAAGATGGCGGATTTCGCCGGTGGCTAAATGCAATACCGCAGGGCCGGGTCGTATAGAAAAACCATTGGCGATCAATCCAAATTTAGAAAATATTGGCAAACACCATAGGAAAGGGTACAGTACTCGACGGAAATACAAAACAGGTACACATTAACCCCTGCTGATTTCTGCGGCTAAGCCAATCATAGAGGAGTCTTTGTTTTCTGATTTGCTTTTCAAAACCAATATTTTTGCGATCAGATATTCGCAAAAAAAGCTCATATAAATCTTAACAAGGCCCTCTTTTTAAATTCAGCTACGTAGAGTTTGGAGAATGGATAATGCTGTAATGAATGATTTGTATGAATATATGCTCAGTTGCACAGACAAAGAGACTTTGCTCTGGAAACCATGTCATTTAAATTCGCTCCATTTAAATAGTAATAGGCTCAGCCTACGGCTGGCCTAAAAATGCCTAACAAGAAAATTCAAGATAGCCACTGTGGCAGCCATATTTGGTTGATATCATAAGGGGCGCACATCTTACCTGGCCAATCCTACTCAGCGCATTTCATGAAAATCCATTGAGAATTATAGGCCGTATCAAACTATCTAGAAATTCGAGATGGCTGCTGGAAGCCATATTTAAAGGCAGTTCACCTCCCCCAATGCTCGAACTGAGTTTCATGAAGATCTAAAAAGAATTGAAGGCTGTATTGTGTTAACCGACTATCTTTATTTTCGATGTGGCCACACATCTTACAATTCCAAACCAACCCACTAAATTTCATGAAAGACTATAAATAATTCAAGAGTGTATTCTGCTAACTAGAAATTCAAGATTGCTGCCCTTATGGCCATGTTTGATGGCTGATATCCTTTATTTTTAATCGGGGTGGACATCTCACCTGCCCCAATCCTCACACTAAGATTGAGAAAAATCCATCAAGAATTGCAGCCTGTATCACACTAATGATGTGTCAGGGGACATCTCATGGCACACAACGACACAGTGAAAAATGTCTCCCCTCAACTGGGGATGAGTGAAATATGTCTCCCCTTCACTGGGGAGACATAATAATTACCGGGAGATACAATAATAAACACATATCTTGGCAGGTAGTCAAAGAGTACTAAACAATGTTTAGCGTACAACTAACACAACTAAGTAAAAGTAAACCCCAAAATGAAACGGAATCTTATCTTCCTAAATTCAAACCAGAAAAAAACTTTACATGATGAGTTTTGGTATTGACTTTGAACTCGAAAAGTGAATGGAAATAACTGTGTTGATACGTGTGTGTTTAATCCATACTATCTATGTAAAACGTCAGTATGTATACTTACCATGGTCACTGGATACAGTCTGCTCTCGGCACAATTGCCAAAAACCCATGACATAGGCCAAGTAAATTGGCCATGCAGTACGTGGGGTACGAGCTTAACATCGATGATCGATGACACGAGTGTTTTGAAACTGTTCACAGACTGAACCATAAGGCCAACTGCTAGCTGTACCCTGAGGGCCTATAGCTGGTCTAATGATTGACCATGTGGAGCAGGAAAACAATATTCCTTAGAAGAAATCTAAAGCTGTATAGGTTTACCTGTGTACAACACAACTGGTACAAATAACTACTGCTGATAGGACAGTATACGTTTATTACCTTTGTCATGAAGTAGTTAATAATGCTTATTTCAGGTGGAACAAATAACTCTTTATATGTTGGTTTCTCATCCTCTTTCTTAGATCCATGTACTAACTCTGGACCAAAAACCTTCACGTGAAGCTTCATCCTCTGTTTTGTCATGTAATCCTTTGGAGGGACTACACTCGATCCTAGAAATTTTAGGGGAAATAACCAATTAACAGTTGTCATACTTAACATGAACATGAACCTACTTGGATGAATACCCTGGAAAACCAGAAAGAAACCTTCCATGATGGGTTTCGGCATATTGACTTTGAAAAGTGAATGGAAAGAATGGTGTTGATATGATGCATGTTTTATCCATACTATCAAGGTATAATGTCAATAGATATACTTACCATGGCCACTGGATACAGTCTGCTCTAGGCACATTTGTCAGAAAGTGGCCACGCAGTATGAGGTACATACTTCATATCCATGATTTAGCATGGGTATATTGAAGCTGTTCACAGACTGTACCTTAAAGCCAACTGCTAGCTGTACCCTGAGGGCTAATAGCTGGTCCAAGGATTGACCAAGTGGCACAGAAAATCAACATTCACCAGTGGAAGAGAGAAAGTTCTGGAGTGATCTCTACCTAAGATTGATTATGGGAATTTAGGACTTGACAAATGCTCATAATTTCGTTCCTGTGAAACGATGACATAAAACAACATAAAACATCAGCAGAAACAACTTATGATTCGGCACAGTAATAAAGTCAGAAGCTGATGTTTTTCAAATTTCAGGGTAGTACATATCAAACCAGGCCGGCCGGTTACTGATGAAACCAAGTTGGTTCAACTCCAGAATAGGTCAAAATAGTTCCATCATGGAGGGTTTTCCTAAATGAGGTGAGTGGTTCGGTTTCAAATTGCCGTCAGAAAACTGATAGTCGACCATTTCTCGAGTCGACAATCAGCAATTGGCAATCAGAAACCTGATGGTCGACCATTTCTCGGGTCGACAATCGGCAATCAGAAACCTGATTGTCGACCATTTCTCGAGTCGACAATCGGCAATCAGAAACCTGATAGCAAAGGAATTTAGGCTTTTAAGCTTACACGAAAAAAATTTTAAATGTGACTACACATCTTTGCATGACGTTTCAACAATTCAAATGTAGGTCTATTTTGATTCATTATTGATCAGGGATGTAACAGGCCTTCATTTAAAAGGCAGAAAATTTAAAATCTCGTAATATTCTAGAAATAACGAACACCGTACGCATGAAGTTACTGGCTGCACCAGTGCCGCGAGTGCCAAAGGCACAAAGTAATGAGGGGGGTTTCTGGGGGCCCTTCTCCCAGAAAAATTAGATTTTTCATATTGTCTTAGATCATTTTACGGCAGTTTTCACATTGAAATTTCGCTCAGAAAATCAAACAACATCGTCCATCATGTTTTACCGTCAACATACTGCTAGTTCCAAGATGAGTCAAGATGCTCATCATCTATTCATT
The DNA here is from genome assembly GCF_964204645.1 of Tubulanus polymorphus. Taxonomy (NCBI): domain Eukaryota; kingdom Metazoa; phylum Nemertea; class Palaeonemertea; order Tubulaniformes; family Tubulanidae; genus Tubulanus; species Tubulanus polymorphus. Next base: position 14,813,417 of record NC_134029.1, on the reverse strand, counting down.
TGCATGAGAACAATGTAGGCGGCGCCATGTAACGGGCCGCAAAAGCCGTTTTTCAGCACTACACGAGCAACACTCAGTACAAAATCAATAATATAGATACATATATCCACAGACACAGGGCAGGGCAACAGATAGATAAAACCTTGTTAGTATACACATGCCACTAACAACAATAATCCCATTTAAAAATAGATCTGGAAACGCTTTTATGGTCATACCAATCTATCCTTAAGATGCTATTATCCTCACCACCAACCCCATTTTTTAACGGATTTGCATCGATCTAAGAAATGATAACAAGAGCCCCAAGGGGCACAATGGCCAGCCTGTCAGATTTGGTTTTTATAAATGATGTAATCTGTGGGTTATATTTATCAATATACACTCCTTGCTCAATATCATTTACATAGTACAATCGTGTGTTGACACAGACAGCAGGAACAGATTTAATATAGAAATACTAAGTTATTGTATTGTTCAACGCCCCCTGGTGGCCACAAACAAAAACCAATGAGCTTGAAACTCACCTCAATCATAGAACATGTCATGAGCTACAACTTTCCAATTGATTATGGTAGCAAAATATGCTTAAGTATCAATATGATGTGGGAAAAACTTTTTTTCCACCTACGAATGAGTACTGATGACCCCAAGATGGCCGCCAATTGTGTCATAATTGCCTGGTCAAAAATACCCTCTCGGATATAAAAGATCCCTTTCCAAAGAATACCCATTACAAATTGCAATGAAAAAAGGCACACCATTAGAAAGCTACAGGACTCAGAATTCAGGCCAAAATTGACATTTTTGGGAACAAAAAAGGTCACAGGACAGCCTTCTTGAGTCCGATCGACCCAATTTTTCGCATGCCGATGGGCCCTTGGGGTATACAAATATATACGAATGATCAAGATTATTGATAAAAGTGTCTTCAAAATTTCCCTCGAAAACTTCAAAAATGTGTAAAAAGTGCTGATTTTGGCGAACAACAATGGCTGCCAGTTGGCCATCTTGAATCTGACAGGGCCAGTTTTTGGCCTGAAGATGTGTCTAGGGTAGATACACGTATAAACCAAATATCAAGACATTACCTCGAAGCGTCTTCAAAACTTTGGAACTCTCACGAACTATCTAGATGGTTATCTCTCGACCTCAATAGCTTCAAGACCCATCTCAAAACAACTTTGTTCCATGCAGCATACCATTAACTCTCGGAAAGCGAATAGGATTTAACATTTTTTGGCAGAATAAAATTCGATTGAATTTGCAATTCGAGCACATGGCTAATTAGCATATCAAGGTCATACACCCGATTTGAGAAAAGCTATTTTTTCGCAAACCTTGCGCAATCGTCAAGGATGAATTTTCTGTAGAACAAATAAAAATTCCTCCCAAACACCAAATCAACTAAAGATTTCATAGAAATCGATCTTGAAATACAATTTTAAATCTTAAAATAAAACCCGGAAGTAAAACAGTAGACGATACCGCGGTTGACGGTATCCCGGAAGTAAAACAGTAGACGATACCGCGGTTGACGGTATATCCAGGACTGAAAAGTCACATAGTGACCTTCACCTTAATATTCGGTAGCAATGAATTCTTATTTCCAAGGCCGTTTGACTGCACCAGTTTTGGTGGGACATTTTATGATTAGCCTAAGACATTATCTACTTAATGTACCTCCATACTGAATATATATGACGAAGTATAATTAATACTGCATTATAATGAACTAGACCAATTATTAAGAACATATTTTCTGGTCCTCTGAAGTTTGTTGTAAAAAGGTTCCACTGTACTCACTTTATTTGAATGACTTGATAATTACAGCAATTTGGTTCGATTGAAATTGGAGGTGGGTGCAGGTGCCCCTACAAGTATGGTCAGAATGCATAATTTGTAAGCTTGCAATGAAATAATCAGCTGTAGCCTATGCTTTAATTTGTATTCAATATATACGATGTAACATTTGTAAAGAATGGGGACAAGAAAAGCATTGCTGTTTTTCAATTCAAGTGATTGTCTGAAATAAAGGATTTAAATTAAAGAAACTAGTATTGTGTTTTTCTTCCGGATTTTTTTCTCTATCCTCGTATAACGGACCAAACTTCAGTGCAGGAAAGCCAGTAATCTCTCCCATAACTCCACTGATAAACAAGAAGGACATCGCTTTCTCATTTGTTTAAAATAGGAGCCATGCAACCCGTCAAAAAGTCGTCTGCTCCAGTCCATACGTTTGTTGTCAAAATATATTGTCTGTATATATTTATTGCGCACACCTATTATACACTGTGTTTCATCAACCAGTTGATGTTGACAGATATCGGAAGAAGAAGAAGAATATCCCCCTAGCACGTGGTTGTTTACAATAATATCTCGGAAGCGAGAAATACGTGTTGTAACCTGCGCAGATACATGCGCAATGTGAGGTGACTTTTCTGTCCTGGATATACCGTCAACCCGATACCGCGGGTTCACGTGTCGTACGTGAACACCTGATTTCTGTAAACGAAATGTTGGTTGTGACAAAATTGTTCAGACGGTTTTAGGTGGTAATTAGTACGGACACGAAACGACCATGGTCGACTTATTCGATGAAATCAGGCCTATGTGATATCCAAATTTTGACTTTTTTATTCTCCAGACCTCCCTGATATGGAAATAAATAATTTGAGTGGTACGAAAGTGCAATCACAGCGCCGATGGCGACAGAGCCGTGTCAGAGATCGGCGGAGTGAAAATTGAGGTGGACGAACACGAAGAAGTAGGCTATTGCGCTACTTGAATCGCGAAAACTCCTGGCGCGGCCCCGACGCTTTTCTTTGATTAAGTAATACAAATATCATGCAATGGGTTTTCACAATCTACCGCCGGTATTTACCGGATTTCAATATCAATCCAAAATTCAAAGAAACCTCGAAATGTCGAACCTGAACACTTCCGGTAGATATCCGCGGCTGCCCAACAGGGATACATATTTGTTTCAATAGATATTGATAGGATCCATCATCTTAACCCGTCAAGGGATTCGAACCCACTAAGCTAAAGCCGTGCCAGAATCGGGTCGGGCCAATCACAGCGCTTGTAACAAACCACATTAGGCTTCTGTGGAATTTCCCAGTAAATGGGCCAATCAGCGAACACGTAGCGAACGCGGAAGTATTGTCGCGTGTTGATACATGACGTCATGCGCAAAAGCGCCAGTAATGAAATCACGATAATTCACGTGAACAGCTGCTGATATTTTCAGATAAACCAATCACAGGGAAGACACAACTTCCTGATTGGCTGATAAAAATTTAAATTTTCCCGATAGAATTTTCGTGAAAAATGCAGAAAACATTTTTATGAAACCCTATTTCAAAATTCTGCTCGCTACGATTCCGAGAATGGATAACGCTTAAATACGTCATTTGTTCGAATATGCCCTCACTTGGCAAGCAAAAGAGCCTTTTGTGTGGAAACCATGTCATTTAAATTCGCTCCATTTGTATAGTAATAGGCCCAGCCTACGGCTGGCCTAAAATTGATTGAAAAGGCGGATCATCCCTGTTGATACATAAACAGTAAACGCGGCATGTATAAAGTGATATTGTGGACAATGCTATCGATAAACGACGCGCACTGTAATATCATCACTGTGTTGCAAACCTAATACAGATAATTGGGCTCAAAAAACGATCGCTAACATATGGGCATGAAAATGAGTTCCATCGATGATACTCAACCATTTTCAATTTCTTAGGAACAGTTAGAAATTTTCAGTGTTGCTCACACTATAGATCTTCGTAAAATGTGTGCTGTGTTATGACTGTGAAATGCAAAAAAGAATACAATTATTTCGGGATGGCCTAAAGTATATAGTCCTACTACTGTTGCCGTGCATGTACGCGAATGCCTTCGGATGTTATACACTGTGATGATTTTTAGTGAGCATTCATCGGCGCATTTTAACTGCATTAATTCAGGGCTCGACCCGTAATGCAAGATGCTAATTGACATCGACTGATGATATGCCACATAGGAAATAGCTATTACCTTCCAAAACAATATCGTCGATTGTGGGTGGGTTCAAGATCACTCGTAAGTGCTTGGAAAACGCTTTTAATTTTCTAAAATTTCTGATTGAAAAAATATTTTTTTCCAAATAGTCCAAAAATGATTTAAAGGTATAGGGGGCCCGGCCGGCAACAGTAATAATGAATATAGGCCTACCACTGTTGCCACGCGCGTACATGGTGAATGCCTTCAGATGTTATACACTGTGGTAATTTTTAGTGAGCATTTTTCAGCGCATTTTAATTGCAATAATTTATGGCTTGACCTGTAATTTGTGAGATGCTGATTGTTATCGAATGAGGATGTGCCAGATATCGTCGATTGTGGGTGGGTTCAAGATCACTCTTAAGTGCTCCGAAAACGCTTTTAGTTTCTAAAATTTTCTTGGCGGAGGGCCCCAAATACCCCGAAAAAGCTTCACAGCTGGTTCACGTGTGGAACTCAAGGAAAAATACAGTGTATTCAATATTTCCGCGTTTTCATCCATGTGTCCTCCATATTCAATAGGGGTGGACAGCTTACCTGCCCCAATCCTCAGTTAGTTTTGTGGAAATCCATCAATAATTGCAGGCTGTATCATGCATACAAGAAATGTGTAAAGGCATATTTGATCACCAATTGCCAACATTTTCGATAGGGATGGACATCTCACAATTTGAATGCTTCATTTTAAAACAAGGGCCCCAGGGGCCACTACGGCTAGCTAATTAACTTTTCATAATGAAATGAGGCAATCTGAGGGTTACATTTGTAAAAATACACTCCCCGCTCTATATAATTTATACAGTACAATTGTGTTTTCATAAGTAGAACAGACGGGGAGATGGCAGGATCGAATTCCACGGATCATGCTTGTCATTCCCATTTTAGTCGTGGCTACTGGTGAATTCACAGTTTAGAATATGTCATTCTATTACCTATTAGGACTTATATTTTCTATCCGTGTATAAGTATTAGTGTGGCCATGTGACAGCCCTTGATTTGGAAAGTCCAACCAAGAAAATTTTCCCTTCATTTAGGGTAATTTATTCTTTTATAAATGGCAGCAAAACAACATAAACACGTGTTATCTAAACCATCAATCATAAAGTCGTATGTAGCATTAAAAGCTAATTTATATTTTGCATTTATTTCGGTGCATGATTGAGTGATTCGAACACCACCTCAAGTTTCTAATTCAGTTATCTCTAAAAAGATGCTAATCCTCATGGCCCCAGTTGATAAGATTGCTAAAAACATTGACAATGAAAATGAAAGATATCTTGATTTAGTCAATAGGATTGTGCTGATGAGTTTCGATTCTACTCAGTCAAACAGCAAAAAAACATTTTCGTGTATTAGCACTGACTATGTAAGCCGATACCCTCATTAACTGCGAAAATAATGACCTCTGGGAACTGAGGTACCATGACACAGATGATAAGACAGAGACTTTCCTCAACAGTCTTTTTTTTATCCGCATCAGTCATAAGATTATATTTCAAGCCGTGAGGTGCGCTGTTCATCTGCAACTCGCTTAAGATTGACCCATGCCACACTATCACTGAGTAAACACATGTAATTGTTTGATATGATGATTTCATGACGACAATAGGAGGACGTGGATGTGTACTGTTGTCCTAAAAAATTGCTGATTTCTGAGTATAAAAATGCCTACTATGCGTAGCAATACACTTACCTGATTCCTTTGTAATTGGCATACATTTTTTCACTCCTCCACCAAACAGTAATGACCACATGTTTTCATTAAAGGGATGAGCAACTAATCGATAAAGGATGTTCGCATCGTATGAAGCGAGGGCATGTATGAGTAAACTCATATAGACACCGATCAGTGATTCAGTCATAAGAACTGGAAGTTTGGGGGCTTCTTCATCCATTTCACGTGCAAGTAATACTCTAAGAGATGACACACCTAAAATATAATAAAACTATACTTGTATAATTTGTTTAATTGATGATTTATGTCCGATTTTTAGGTAACCCAAATTTCATGTAAGATGAATCCTATGTCAGTGGTAAAAATTATCAAATATAAATACTATATGCTAAAATCCGTTGATATGTCCCACAAAAAAGAAACGGTTAGAGGAAAACATGCCTGCTCAAAAAGCATGCCTGATATATTGAAGATCCCTTCCCAAAGTATGCCTATAACAAATTTAAATGAACACAAGCGACAGGGGGTTTTATGGCCAGCCTTTACCTGATGCCATTTGTGGCATAAATAAAAGAAGTCTCACAATTCAAATTTCTACATGAATTTAAACAAAACCACAACGTTTCGCCGGTTGACTAACAGCCATCATCAGGAAGAAGTTCACAACCTGAAATCATTCCACCTGATGATGTTGCAGCTTCATTTCTATGAACTCAATCAAATGAAAATTCTAAAGATTTGAATTCTGGGACTTCCATTTATCTACATTGCACGTGGATTAGTGTATAGACAAATTTCCCGCGCATATCGCAGATTTTTGAAATTGTTTCCATATAAAACGGTGAATATTTTTTGCCCTTAATTTTACAAAAAAATGTCTACCTACCTACCGAATCATCCTGAAAACTTCAGTCGGTGTTATGGCAAACAGAGAATTATTTTGGGATGGCCTTAGCTAAAATATTGCATGAAATGTCTAGTGAAATGACTGGAAGCCGCGAGGGTTTGTCAGAGATGACGTCAGAAACACGCACCTGCTTACATAAACGATAACAGTGAGCATGTGCTGGAATTGCCGATTTAAAAGTCGTATTTTTCAGTAATGGCTGAACTAAAATTCATACCAGTAGCATATTTGATATTTGTGAATACACCACATTTGAAATTGACTTTTACACAATATTCTATTTTGAAAGCATTTGCTCTTTAAAACGAGAAAATATGACTATAAACCGGAATATTTCCATCTAATTGCAGTATAAAATGAAAAATACTAGTTTTATCACGCGATAAGGGTCAAAATACACTCTAAGTATCCCTCAGAAATACAAATTTTACTCCGGAAAATTATGATATTTCTTTCAGGATACGTTACGTGGGGCACATTTTAGAAGGATTAGCCAAGCACCAGGCAGTGTTTAAGGCTACCAAAAATTGTATGCAGGCAAAAGCCTTAAAGCATATTCAATAAACGTAAAACATGTACCCAGAAAACTGCACGAGGACGATAAACCCGAGCTTAACTTGGATACAAACCAAAAACAACCCGTAAAGATTTGAAATTTGCCAACAGCCCGAGGATTCTGAACTTCTGAAGATAGGTGGCTGAATGAAACATATTTCATTAGCTCAAAATCGACCTTCTTCTTGATATTTTCGAAAAATCACAACAGTTCAATTGTCAACAAGTTGTTGTCAAACAGAAGAGTCCATTGAGACTTGAATTGTATTTACCTCAACTTTCTGGAAACGTGCAATCTGAGGGAAATCCAATGTACAAAATATTTGATCGATCAATACTGCCAAGCTGGTACCACTAGGTTATTTTCATTGTGGGGTGACCTACTTATGGGGTGCACCGTTTCCTCTCTGGGGTGCAAGGAGTACATTATACAAAATGCCCCTACTAAATACCGACTGGAGCCGACTGGAAACCGACCGGAGCCGACTGGAAACTCACTGGATTGAGCTCTAGATCTAATACGCTATTTAGCGACGTGACTCGCATAAAAAAAATAAATAAATAGAATGAATGTATATGATATTTTCAGTTCGCTGAACGTTTCAATAAAGGATACGATGATTTGTTAAAAGATTTTCCGATGTTCGGTCCCCTAGTTGTCAATGTCCAGAGTCAAGTATGACCAGATGTGAATTTTCTGATTCGTCCAATTGTAATCACCAATAAGGTGACCACACAAGCACCGTAATAAAATAAATATGATAGAACATGATAGAAATGTATAGATAATAATATGAATATTATGATGATAAGAAAATAATTGTTATTGATGAGAATGTATGAAATATCTTTGAAGTAAATATAAAATTATAGAATATGATAGAAATGTAAAAATAATCATGACGTGAATGTTATAATGATAAGAAAACAATTTTCGTTATTGATGAGAATGTATAGTAATAATATTAATAATGATGTGAATAATATTATTATGATAAAAAAATAATTTTTATTGTCTATTGAACTTTTATTAAAGTTGAACTTTTATTTTTAATATTAAAAGTTTCATCGTTATGTATGAAAGACAAACTAGTGGGCACTTAAATTAAAACAATGGTGAATACAAGTTGAGAGACTAAAATAGATGAGAGAGCAAAAAAACAAATAATCAAAGGGGAATCAAGTGTTGAGTTTAACCAGTTTACAGAGGAATTTAGATATAAGTTTATTATGGGGTGAAAAACCATTGTAAAAAAAAAAAACCATTGTGAAAAACCATTGTCCTATTTTAGTCTCTCAACTTGTATTCACCATTGTTTTAATTTAAGTGCCCACTAGTTTGTCTTTTTACTACTATCTCGAAGTCTCATTTTCTGACTTTTTCGTTATAATTGTGGGATTCTCTCTACATACCGCCAAAATCCACTAACATCCATTAACCACTGATATGGGCACAGTATATCACTGGGTCATTGTACTAAGGCCAAGATTATCCTAATCCTCAGTAAAAAAATATTGAAATAATTCCATCTCAATTCAATGTCAAATGATGCCCACAATTTGATTCAGTCATCTCTTTTTGAAAGGCCTTGGCTGGCAGCAGAAAAAAAATCAGAAGTTCACAGTAGTTCCTCACTTTATATCCCCTAAATTAATGGCTGGCAGTGTTCCTGTACATCAATTTTTTATTCTAATATAGGTCTATACAGACCAGGCAGAAAATTACTGAAAATTTCTGTTGTGGTTTGTAATTGACAGGATATGAGATACAAGCTACATTTTTCTGACTTCACAATGACCCGTTATGAAAATTCAAACACATGAAAAATGGCAAAGTAATGGAGACGATAATGCTAGCTTTATTAGGGTTTTCTGTTTCTTCACAGAAAACCCTATTGAGATTCGGGTGATTATTCCTGTTACCCGTACTTCACAGAAAACCCTATTAATAATAGCATGTTTCTTATTATTGTTATTTCATTCCACACAATTTTTACTAAAAGAATATAGGCTTTTTTACCTTGCCGCTGTTGCCGATATAATCCGTATGATATCATTCAGCTCATTTCAATCAACAAATATTCTGTGCGTATTTTGATGAATCTATGTTACAAAAGCACTGTCGGGCCTCCACATCGAAAATTGAGCCCCATTCAATGAGGTGACATATTTTTCAGAGTCTTCATCCTGAAATCCTCCGCAGGCTGCTTGTCACTTCGATTATCAATTCAAGTATAAATAAACAAATTTATTGCTGCAAGACTTCACATTCAGCTGCGGTCCTCAAACAGTGATTTTAACAATTACCCATTTTCTTCATCATTTTACTTTACCGATCCACAGGATATTTACTACTCCAAATTCATCATACTATCATAATGATCTAAATTTGATAATTCCCTATTGACCAGAAATTCTAGAGATTTTAAATCTTTGTGAGACATGAAGGCATTAGTATCATCTGCAAACATTATGAACTGAAATAATTTTGAACTGTTGATACAGTCATTAATATATAAAAGAAAAAGTATAGGACCTAAAATTGAACCTTGCGGAACTCCACATGTTAACTTTTGCGGAGATGAAATATGATTTTTGAATTTCACAACTTGAAATCGGTTTTCAAGATAGCTGGAAAATAATTTTAGTACAACTCCGCGAAAGCCATAATTATTCAATCTAGCTAGGAGAATTTTATGATCTAAAGTATCAAATGCTCGCGAAAGGTCTAAGTAAATACCAATTGAGTGTTTGTTGTTATCCAAGTTATTGATTAAAGCAGATGTAATTACATTAATTGCCATAGCAGTTGAGTACCCCTCTCTAAATCCAAATTGAGAATTAGTTAGAACGTCATGCAATTTGAGGTATTTAACTAAGCGGCTATGTAGTAGTTTTTCTAGAATCTTAGAAATACATGGAAGTATAGAGATTGGACGATAATTACTAACAATTTGTTTATCCCCTGATTTATACAATGGAAAAATTTGAGCTATTTTAAGCTCATCTGGGAAGGTACCTTCAGAAAAACAAAGATTGAAAATATGCGCTAGTGAACTAGAAATAGTATCAATTACGCTTTTCAATACTTTGTGGTTAATGTCATCAAAACCACAATCATTTTTCAATTTAAAGTTTCTGACAATTAATTCTATTTCGTGAGGTAGAATTGGATTTAGAAATAAATTATGATCAAGCTGAGGATTCATGAATTTTTCAAAACTTTCTGATTGCTTAGGAATACAATTAGCTAGATTTGGTCCAACATTTACGAAATAGACATTGAAAGATTTGGCAATTACATCAGGATCTGAGATTAGTTTATTATTGATTTTAAAATCATCTGGATATATGTTCTTATCAGAATTTCTATTTAGTAATTCCTTTATAACTTTCCAAGTGTATTTACTGTTATTACCGGCTCGATCAAATTTATGAATAAAATGATTTCTTTTTGCTTGGATGATAAGCCTATTATACAAGTTTCTGAAGGAGGTGAAGCGTGCTTTTGATGATTGAGTTCGTTGAGTAACATAACGTTTATATAATTGTTCTTTATGTTTCAGTGATTTCAACAATCCTCTAGTCATCCATAAATGCGAACCAGCTTTAAATTTAGAATATTTCTTTTTAACAATAGGTATACAATCATCATATAAATTCTTAAAAATACGAAAGAATTCTGAATATGCAACTGATGCATCAGTCAAGGACGTTATACAATGCCAGTCAGATATCAATAGTTTCCTTCTAAAAATATTAACATTTCTAGCATTTATTTCGCGATAAGAAAAATATTTGGGTTTTGCTTTATAATTAGCATTTCGTTCAAATTGAGATAAGTTCAAACAAGTGAAGATCGGAAAATGATCTGTTATGTTCCAAATAATAGCACCAGAACTTAGATTGTGATTAAGGTAGGCATTTGTAAATATATTGTCAATAATAGTTGCTGAAGTATCAGTAACACGAGTAGGAACATCAATTAGGGGAAAAAGAGAATTTGACATCATGGAGTCAACAAATTTAGTAGTAGGTAAATGGGAAGATGAATGCGATAGATCAATATTAAAATCACCCATGATAAAATATCTCTTATTTTCAGTGAGTTTTGATAACAGTAAATCTAAATCTCTATTAAAATCGTTCAAACCACTACCTGTCCTATATACCACTCCAATACATACATTATTAGATAGTTCAATAAAAAGGTGTTCAAAACTGTCAAATTGTATATCTAACTGGTTATCAGTATGAAAAGAAATATCATTCTTGATATATAGAGCAACGCCTCCACCTCCTTTGCACTTTCTACTTAGGAATTTACTTGTAAAACCATCAATATTATACATGGATGAATTATCTTCTAAATCGGAGGTCCACGTTTCGGAAAAGCCAATAATATCAAACTTACAATTGAAAGATTTGTAAGCGGTGTAAAAATGCTCAAAATTTTTGTTACAACTCCTCATATTTACATGGAGCAGAGAAAAATTATAACCAATTGGTATATTGTTCAATGAATCTACTTGGTAATAACTACAATTACCATCGAACACATTATTTTCCTCTAAATTCATTACTAGAGATCAAATTAATCATATACTTATTTGAAATAATATTAACACTTTCTAGGTGTTGAAGTATAAATCTAATGTAAACACAAAATATGAGAAGAATAATACATTTATAACATTTACGTATACCCTTACATACAAGGAAAAGTTGATTAATTCTTACATTCAGACTTATATGCTCATCCTTACGAGAAGTTGTCCAAACATGCACAATAAAGGGAGAGTTTGTAATGAAAAAAATATGCACAAAAATAAAACACCGCAACATGGTGTTTGATAGATAATTGATATAATAGTATAAGTTACATCCTTACGAAATTATTCTAAATTGTAATAGTTAAATTAAATGTGCGGTAATTAGTTCACAAGGAATCTCGCACACGCACACACACACACAAGATAATACATGAAAAGTAACTTATTAATAGTTACTCACAATTACATATATATAATAAGAATTTGTGAATACAAAGTTTATATTGGTAATGGTTCGTAAAGTTGAAGGCGCTTTTTGTTACCATCCTTTGTCAACGCGATCACCTTACCATTCACAGTCCAGACATTTGTGTATAGGTCCGATTTAACCGCGCGATTTACGAGCATTACAATTTCTCTGCATAAGTCCTCCTTGATCACTATCTTTGTGTTTTTCAATAATGTGCGCTTTCTAATAATAAAGTCCCTCACACCTCGGTTCACAAAACAAATTATTATGCCATCCGGGTTTTTTTTCTCACCGTCATCAACTTGAGGGGCCCTACTACGGAGTCTATGGGACACTTCAATATCATCATTAGAGATTTTATTTGGTGTTTCCAACGATAGTTTATTATTCAGTGTTTCGACAATTAAATTAGTACAATTTTCGTCCGGTTTCTCGGGTATTCCATAGACTACTAAGTGATTCCTTCTCGAGTATTGGTTATTTTCAATAGCATATCGTTTGAAGTCGTTCAATTGGCTTTTTTGTTGCTTTTTTTTCACGTTTTAATTCAGCAACATCACGTGTGTGTTGGGACTTCAGATCTGTAATTTCAGTAATTTTGGCTTTAGTCGATTGTTCCAGGTCATATAGTCTCTCTTCAGTACGATGCATCAAATTATGGATCATTTTAGTGTGACTATCGAGCCGTACATTTAAAGTATCCAGTATGTCTTGTTTCATGTTTGCAAGGGAGTCAATTTTTTCTGCCATTTCGCGCATCATATTGAACAGTTTTGAGGTGCTCTCCGGTTCTAAATCATCGATCGTTGAACTTCTTTCTTTGCGTTTTTTAGTTGGAGGAGCCCTCTTTGAGTGGCGAGAACCACTAGAACTCTCAGGATCGGTGAAGACTTCTCTATCTAAATCATTATCAGTAGTGTTCGCATTAGTAGGATGAATATCTGGTTGAATATCTGGTTGTTCTCGTTGTTCTTGTTCATTTAGTTTTTCTTGTTGAATTTCACTAATTTCTTGATGAATACCACTATTAGTACTGTCGACAGAGTAGGCATTGCCAGAACGATTGCTCCCAACAGCTCCCTTGCTACACAAAAGATCAGTAATAACAGTTTGCTTCAAGATAATTCCTTGATAGAACGATCTCTGATGTGTCAAGTGAGTGAGCAGTTGAGGTGAGTGAGCAGTTGAGTTGAGTGAGCAGTTGTCAGGTGTCAGTTATAAAGCCAGTGACACTGAATATCCACAAATTCAGGTGTAATTTCAAAGAAAAAACCACATAAATAGCTAAAAATCCATTTCGCGCACTTTAATGACTCAATGTACATAACCATCATGAATACACAGTATATCCAGTCATGTTTTTTTCTCACTACCACCACAAGAAAATGGCTAAACTCATGAAATACCAGGAGCTAACTCAACACCAGACTGACCCAGGCGGCCATGTTATATTTCATATGTGATTTCATATTAAATTGATTATTAGAAAAAAATTAATGTATTTCTCCTAATCAATATCTTCTTAGATCAAATCTATTATATGCGGTTAGTCAGATGAACTCGGACTACTCGTAGAACAAGAGGAAGGAAACACGTGGACGGAGCTGACGCTCCGGCCGTGAATAAAATCTGATCAAATTTATCGATGTATCTGAATGGTGAGACTTATGGGAACGAACTCACCGAAGAACCGGAGGTGCTAGCTTGGTCCTGCTCAGAATTACATCTAAGCGCCAGCTCCCTGGGAAAAAACGCACCAAAAATGGCGGCGCTAAGGAAGAAATTAAGGAAGAGTCACATGGCTCGTGGCGGCGCCACCGTACGGTGCCGGGTATTCCAAAAAAATGTTTAGCGGTATAGTTCCCAAGCTAAGGTAACTTCTAATATGTGCCCCACGTAATGTATCCTGAAGGAAATACCAAATCAACTAAAGCTTTCACAGAAATCGATCTTAAAATACAATTTTAGTAAAACGGTAACAGTAGTAAAGCGGTAACAGTAACCTTCATTCGAACAAAATAATCTTTTCAATTGAATTCATAGGTATAGAACCAGGGTTTTCTTTGTATCCAATATTCATTTTATGCCTTTTCAGATTGATTTCATTCGAACAAAGCTTTTTGAAAAAATAATTCAAACTAAATTGTTTTTTGCTCAACAATTTCTTTTGTCTGCACAAAAAGTTTTTCATTCGATCCATCACATAGTTTTTTGTTCAAAGAAATTTTTTTGGAAGAACGAAAAGTTTTCCGTTCAAACAAAAAGTATATTGTTTGATCAAACAGTATTGTTTTCGTTGTTTTCAACAAGTATATAGTTCGATCGAAGCGTTTTTCATTCCAAAGAACAATTTTCGTGGAACTGAATAGTCATTTAGTTATGATGAGTATTTTTCATTCGAAAAACACAATCTTCTCACGAGTGAGTTATCACATGAACCTGGGTTTTCATTGTATCCAATATCCATATTATGTCTTTTTAGGTTGAAGCTCATCTTCCATGCTTCTGACCATGTAGGGGACACAACTTGTTAAGGTCGTTTTGGAAATTTACTCGGTCCTGAACATTTCGGATTAACCTGTAAATCATTTATCAGGACAGTGAAGAGAAGACACAGTAGGATACTAGCTTGCGTGACTCCACTAATTACATCTGTACTTATTTCCAAGATGTGAGTTTCGTTGATTTCGGCCAGCAGTTTTCGATTTCCAAGATGTGAGTTTCGTTGATTTCGGCCAGCAGTTTTCGATTAAAGAAAACTGCTGAGCCCATTTAAGCGGCCCATCATTGATACCGTTTCCTAATAATACCTTGTTTAGTAATCGCTGATGTAGTACCTAATCAAATGCTTTTTCGGAATCCATAAAGACTATAAGGCCTAATAGTCGATTTTCGAGAGTCAAATAACCATCTGGTCCAGTCATCCATGCTTCCAAGTAGCGCCTTATTGACTGTTTGTAGACCTTCCTTATATAAAATAAACAGTATTGACCGTTGAACAGGATTCTAAATTCCCATCAATTCCAATAGCATGGTGCGGCTGCATCAGCATATACGCGATCGTGGTCGACACAGTACCCAGACAAGACCAAGAGTACGAATAAGGCTGTGCAGAAAATCCGTTATCGCTGCTCTGCAGCTATATTTAGGGTTTTTCCCTTTTCCACAAAGTTTTTGTTAAAAGTGCAAAGGCTTTCTTAGCTCACCGCTGTTGCCGATACAATCCGTATGATATCCATCAGCTCACTACAATCTCCAGATACTGCATGGGAATTTTGATCAATCCATGTTATAAAAGCACTGTCGAGCCATAAACATCGGAAATTTGGTCCCGTTCAATTAGTAGCCATGTTGTGTTTTCTTTCCGACATATCTCTCTTCTTCTTGAAGAACAGTTATTGAATTATTCCCTCTCTTTTTCACAATAAATTCAGTCAATTTTATGAATTTATTGCTCAGCGGAAGAGTTTACAAGTCCGGCGTTCGCAAGTCCTACAGGTTTACGGGCATTTGTTTGTTACCTCTTTCATATTATTGATTTCTTGTTATTCCGGTTATTTCATTTAAGTATATTGCTGATCTGTTCAAGTAACCAAAAGCGTCAATAAAGTAATTTGAATTTATCAAGTTTAAATCGAGGTCGTTGAGTCGCGGGTGGCTACTAGAATTACGTTTGACTACATTCAGAGAGAAAAGAAACAACAGAAAATCAGGTGACTATCGAAAGCCTAATACGGAACACACAAGTGACAAAAAGTGTTAGGTCTGTGCCAGTTGGTGTGTACTGGGCCTTAAATATACTGGCTGGTCAGTTGGTTCAGTTGTGAGGTGTGGAAGCTAAGAAAGCCTACCAGATTTTATTTGTCTATGGGCCTATTATAGTAGCCAATACCATTTTAAGTACAAAGTTGTTACCCGTACGTGACTGTACGGTGATCTTGACAGGTTAACCGTACGTGATTTCCCTACAAACGCTGTACGTGAGTTCTTATAATCCACGTACGCGCATGCGTGAAAGAATAGGGTTTGGGTTAGATGAGGCTATTTGTCAATTAACTTTTATCCACCCTGCAGTTACGTTTTGTGGCTCAGTGGGTAAATCACTGGACTACTGCTGGAATTTTTGTTTTTTGTTTGGTTTCGAATCCCAATATTGCAAGTCAGAGCGTCAACATACTCACATACGGCTAACCTGTGGAAATTACCGTACAGTCATACGTGTTACAACAGCGTTTTAAGTATTAAGTGAGTACGCACATAAGCCTACCATGCCTACATACTACAAACATAACTTTTTCCCTCTTGTTGGCCCTACACTGATGTTAATATAACTGGTGCCATATCACATGGATAGTATTTGGTCAGGAATAGCCTAAAGTCTAATTCAGTCTATGCACTATTCACTTGATATAATTAAAACAATACAGCATAAGTTTTCACAGGCAGGAAGGCTAATTAATTTGAGCCATGCAAGTGAATTTTACTCAGGCCTTCTCTGACCTGCTGACATAAATAGACAAACCTAGATCCATAACGTTCATGTGGTCAAGGCTTGTATACCAGAAAGCATTGTAGGCCTGTACATTTTGCTGTATGTAGTATGTATACGTTTTGTGTACCGATTTCTCCATTCTTGACTGATAAGTGTACCGCACAGCTGTACGCATTATACCAATGGCAATAGCCTATTGATTGGGCTTATTATTTCCTGCTTTAGAATACTGAAATAAGCCTTACGTTCATTCAAATATCCAACATCAGTGAAAGTTTGATTACTGTATACAGGTACTGTAGGTTTTCATGTTGTATGAATATTTTGCAGTTCAAATGGGTATGATGATGATTCCAATGTCAAAGACATGAAGTTAAATATGTCAAGGACAGTCAACACCATGATATCTATCTCCCTTCGACCGATGTTGCATCATACTAGAGAAGATCTGATTTCCAGAAATCTACCAAGTCAACCGACCATGTCATCGACAGAGGTTTCGCATGTCTTCAGTCTAATAATCAATTATACATCGTTTAGGCAGAGAACCAATGAAACAAATGCTCACAAAAAATGTACTGCGATTATACATAATTGACTCAATAACAACTCCATTATCGTTAACAAAGGTAAACCAAAAAGCCTAATGTATTTCCCCTTGGACCAAGAATGAAAATCTATCAATTGACATGATACAAGAAGCACTATATATACATATAGTAATCACACACATCTGCATAATGATTTACTATGAACATACATGGTAGTAGGTTTTCCGCAATGACTCAAGGTCCTCGCCCAGAAAAATTTTGAATTTTCATTGCCCTGAGAGCGATTTTAGAGCATTTCGGATAAAAATGATGTTCCTAATTCTAACCAGGAAATAGACAACTACTGTCTGTCACACATACTCTCCTCGCGAAGGTCTTGGTCCGTAATTTCGTTAATAATCGGTTTATCTTCCTTTATTACGCATCAATTTGTTCAGTGATGAATTCGCATTCAGAAATAAACAACAATTTTTACTTAAGTTGTTTTAGTTTTCATTTATGAGCGATAGATTACTCGGCATACGATCACGTAATGCTGAAAAATCCGCTCCGCGGACGCTCGTAAACGTTACAGTGACGTCATCACCTGCTCATTAGCATATCAAAATACAGTAGGTAGCGCCACGTGAAGGGCCATAAAAGCCGTTTTTCAGCATTACGCGAGCGAACACTGTCTATTAATATCTCGAGGGTCGTCGATCGTCGTCGAATTCTGACAGCAGCGCAACCATCCAGCGCAAAAAAAGACTTCTGATTGTCCGGTCTTGAACGCTTTTATGGCTCACCGGAACCAATCGTCAGTCAGCAGAGTACCTCACCCCCCCCCCCCCCACTTCTCTCAACGGATCTGTGCAAATCAAAGGGGGTCAATATTTTGGTCCCAAAGGCCGGAAATCCGGTTTAAGCCGGAAAAATCACATCCCTGTGGACAAGTTAACTAGATTCTGACTATGAACAGATGGAAGAAGGATGAAAAGTGAATGATGACATAAGTCCAAAGTGGGAAAAACAATTACTAGGACATACCAGGCCATTCAGCTGGTAATGATGTGATTTGTACTTCAGCTGAACAACATCCTCTTCTACGAGCACCAGCCATAAGGAAACCTTCCTGATATACAACATTTGTACTGGAAAAGGAAATGAAAATTAATTTGTCAATGTCCTGATATTAATACATATATGACTGAAATGGCACAAGGTTAAGGTAAGACTCTGCCAATCTATCTTGTAAAGTGAACAATTCGATAAAATCAATATATAATTTCCATTTTTACTGTTTCAAAACATAAATATTGTCTGGCACGTATTGCTCGATTTGGCAAGGTGCCTTATCCAGTAAAAATTGTGACTTCACATCTGCTTATTCAGCGACGTTACTGGCAAATCCTAATGGCTCTCCACTATCAATTTTCTATCTCTGTAGGCGATTCATATTAGGCTTGTGATTCACCGAAAATGTTTATACTCATTGACCTACATTGAAGATATTCATCATTCGAAGTGCATCCTGAGATAACAGGAATGGGGAAATGTGGTTGCAGTTTCAAGTCTATTGAAGGATATTTGTTTGATATCTAGTATTGGGAAGATAACCCTCATAAATTGCCTATGGTTCAATAAAATTAAATGGATCATTGATTTTATTTCTATCCACTGAAATTCACAATATTCAAACTGATAATCGCTTAATTTGGTAACTAGGGGTCCAGGGACACCATGCCCACTAGGGAAGTGGTTTCAAATGCTCAACAATCTAAAAATTTCAATATTCAACACCCACTGGTGACCATATGCAAAAACCAATGACCTTGAAACTCACCACAATCATAGAACATGTCTGGACTACAACTTTGCAATTGATCATCACAAAATATTCATTTCCATGAAAATATTCATCATCACAAAATATACCTAGATACCAATATGATAAGGAAATAATAGGTTATTCTACTATTTAACGCCCCCTGGTGACCATATAGATTAACTAATTTCCTTAAAACTCACCACAATCATAGATGATGTCATAAGCTACAACTTTGCAATTGATTTTGGTAACAAAATATGTATTGGTACAAATATAATATAGAAATACTAAGATATTGTATTATTCAACGCCCCCTGGTGGCTATATACAAAAACCAATGAACTTGAAACTCACCACAATCATAGAACACGTTATAAGCTACAACGTTCTAATTGTTGTAACAAAATATGCTTAGGTATCAATATAATGTCGAAAAACTTTTTCCCACCTACGAATGAGTACTGATGACACCAAGATGGCCGCCAATTGCGTCATGATTGGCTGATCAGATATACCTGTCTTAAGTATAAAACATCCATTTCCAAAGAATACCCATCAGCAATTGCAATGAGACATGGCTATGCTGATGGGCCCTGGGGGACGGGGGGTTCAAATACATACAAAGATCAAGGTAATTGATTAAGGCAACTTCAAAGTTTCCCTCAAAAAGTTCTAAAACGTGTAAAAAGTGATTTTGGCAAACAAAAATGGCTCCCAGTCGGCCATCTTGATTCTGACAGGGCCAGCTTTTGGGCTGAAGATGTGTCTTGGGTAGATACACGTATAAACCAAATATCAAGACATTACCTTGAAGCGTCTTCAAAACTTTCCAAAATAACTGGATTCCGTCTACGGACAGACGACAGACGAAAAGTGATTGCAATAGCCTGCTGGGACTCAAGTCCCAAGTGGGCTACAAATAGGGGTCCCAACTGCACCGGTCGAGGCAGTCGACTCTACTATTGATTTCCATGAATAAAGAGGTCCGGGAATTGTTGAAATTGCAGATTCTGGTACCCATTAATCGAATTGAAAATATCGTGGCCACCATTATTTTTATAAGAATATCATTGGACAAAGGTTGCACACACGCATATTTATATCAAATTTGTTGTTCAATGATGGGAACAAACTTTATCTTATTAATGTGAATGAGCATATTTGATTGGTGTCCCCCCATAGAAACATAGTTTTCCTTGAAAACTTTAACAAGCAAAAAATTCCTTAAAAGGAACTCCATCTTGGTCAGTGCCAACTTTAAATGAAACTGTCTTTTATTAGAATGACCTTCTTGAATAATATATTTGAAAATTTGCTGATGGGAAATTTAGATTCTACAAATTTTCATAATACTAATAGATCCTAAGAGAATACCAAAAACGACTAAAACTAACAGAAATCATGCGGACAGTATAAAAAACCCGACAGAAACTCCTAAGTTATTCAAATTCCAGGGCAGAAGAAATTAAACCAGGCCGGTTCCTGATGAAATCGTGTTTATTGACTGACTGTGGTTTTTAATAGGTTCGTAATATAAGCCTAATCTTAATTGACATTTGCCTACAATCTCACTAGTTAGTTAACTTATCATTGGTCGTAAGCTTTTATAATCGAATGGGCACATAAAAACTTGTGCGGTTTGTGGAAATATCCAATCATGAATCTAAACTGCACACAGGTTACTAACTATGTCCTCACTTGACCTTGAAAAATTAAGTGTAGGCACGTTGATGTTAGGTGACTGTACAGGTGATGAGACCTGCACTGTGTCTCGCTTTATCTATTACTGATGCACACACAATGAATACATGCCAACACTCTTTAACTAAATGTTATGAACATCCAAACAGAATAACAGCTGTATGGCGCTAACCAGAAATCTATGATGGCTACCCATATCAAATATGGCCAATAACTTCCATTTCCAATAGTGATGGACATTTTACCAGCCCCAATCCCCCAAGGATGTTATGTATACAAGGTTATCTGAAATTATATCACTTTTTCAAATATTCCACACCCCTGACAGGCACAGTTTATCAGACACCATCTTTTTAACATATCGAGCATCCAAGAAAGCAAATAGGGCCGCAAGTCAGCCATCTTGGATCCAACCTTAAGTAAAAAAGCAGATACACAACTACATATCCAGACAAACATAGCCTATTTGTTAATTTGCAAGAAGAGGGAACTAGTAGTTTAGGCGTTCTCAAGACAAGATTGTGTCCACGAAAGTACGAAACAACCTGGGTAATAATAATTGGATTTTATCTACAGACTGACAAATCAAAAGTGAACGCAATAGCCTGCTAATACTTAAGTCCTATAAAATGGGAAGCGAATTGAAAGACCTTCAGTTGAATTAACCTACCTAGTAAAGCCTTCCATACCAACATCATCTTTTCCACTTAATGATACAACAAAGTCGTCACTATCGCATAATGATTGGTAAATACAAGCTGATAATGCTGCACTTAGATTTCTTAAAGTAAATACATGCTGCATTAACTTTCCACAAGCTGGTGGGCTGTCAAATAAAATGATACAATTCAGTAGATCATGTGCTAAGTTTTTCAAATGTTGAATCGGATCAGCAATAACTGTTTTTGAGGGCGCAATACTAGCTGAAAGCATCGGCAAAGTTGTAGGGAATGGAAGTGGTGATAGAAGTTGCTGTTGCGTCTTTTCCTGTTGTAATTCCTGTAACAGGAGGATCAATTCCATTCGAACTGATGCAATTCCTCCCCCGGCAGCACCTTGTAAGCTACAATAGCTTAATAAAGTTCGTAAATCCTGTTGGTTTGCCTTTAACCACAATCTCCGACGTGCTATGCGATCCAACTTAGCTTCCAAATCCATTTTCTCAGCTTGAATGACTTCATGAAGAGATGGTTTCGAGAGGGTGTTATCCCAACTTGAGGATTTGGTGTTTGAATTACCATAGTTTTCTTCCAGGAAATCCGTTTTGAAATCTGCATGAAAATGTATAAATAACCAATTGATACGACCCATGAACTAATGGGTTGTGCATTATTAATGCATGAAATCTTTTATGATCTAAACTAGAACAATGTGTTAATGGAGCAAGTTCTGAATATTCTATATGGTCATAAAATGTTTTCAGTTTCCTACCTGAATCAGTCTTAAACATTTCTTCTAACTGCATGAAATTGCAAAGGTTATTGAGACATTCCATTTCACGCTCCAACCAGATATACAGTTGATACCTCAATTGACCTCCATCAACTTCAAAACCGGTAGCTAAAGTACTCATTTCTTCCATGACTATCTTCATACATGCTATATACTTTAATTGCTGTGCCATAATATCAACACTTTTCACTGGAATCGAACTGTGTGGTTTAGAGTTGTTATCACTATCTGTTAATTCATCATCGATATCAATATTGCTGCTAATAGTATCATGCTGAATATTCATTGAATGAATAGATGTTGATGTCTTGCCCCAGTCAATATCAAGTGCATGATCTGGCTTGCTTTTGCTGGTTGATTTCACATGCTGACTGGAAAGCATTGTATCCGTTATTATACCAGAAGTTATCAAATTACTTGAGTTCGATTTCAGCAAAGTATTATTCATCACCTCAGTAGGTTCCACACAAATCACATCAGGTAATTTAGTTAACACCTCCAATGCAAGCATTGGACATCCAGCTTTGAAATGAGAATGGGCTGTAGTAAAGTACAATCTACGTTCAAGAGGAGTGATTTTGTCAACATAAGTAACATGTTGATCTAAAGATGATGAGTGACCTCCTTGTGTAAATCCAGATAACAACACATGTTTCTTCTTATCTTGAGCAGACATAGCCAAATTCTGACGTAAAAGTAAAGGGTGCGATCTGAGATAAACATAGAAATTGAAAACATTTGGAGATGAATATGATTGAATTTCCTCTTCGTGGCCTGATTCGAGGAAGCAGTTTTGTCCCGTGTTAGTATGTAGAAGAGTACTTAAGGCATTTTGATAATCATTCAGCATCCAAAAGCACATACTGCGAAGGAATGGATCAGTATTAGCTTTGTTTGAACTGGTTTCACCGTTGACATTGAACCCAAGAACCTCTTCTCTGAGAATACGCCTTAAGTTGGCTGGCATACTTTCTTCCAAATCATTCTCATACAAACGTGCAATAACGATTGCTAACTGGATATCTTCAATTTTGTTCAGACAAACCTACAAATAAGAAAAATGTAAAAACATCAAAACAAGATAACTCCTTGGAATTCTCATGTTAGGGTAAATACACATCTAAAATATTTCTTTTTGTGATGATGGAAATATCTTGGAAAAACAATCCATTGGCAACATACATTTCTAGAGAGCTAGCTATACATACCTCTACAGCATCCCTAACTGAACCAGCCAACAAAAAAAAAGCTGCAGCATGCTCAAATCTTTGTTTTCCAAGCAACGCAAATGCATTCTTCAATGCTGCCCTACGCCATCGATCCTCGGCAAAGTTGTTCTTAAAGAATTCCATCATCTTGATGTCACCAATTGATCTAAATAATCCCCATAATAAGTTTTTCTTTTTCATTGCCAAAAAATAGATTGCTGCATCCAAAGGGTCTTTCTTGTGGTTGAATGCTGTCTTGGCTACCTAAAAATAATCAAGGGATTTATTATAATGTTTGCAGCTTTTACTGTCCAAGCGACTAACTACACTGATAACCACAATCATAAGTATATTCAGTCTAAAAAAAAAACTAGGGGTCCAAGGACACAATGCCTACTTGGGAAGTGGCTTGAAATGGTCAACAATCAGAAACTTTAATGCCTCTGGTGAACACAGTAGGAGAGCAATAACATTGAAACTCACCACAATCATAGAACAAGCCACAAGCAACAATTTGCACCCGATAGTGGTTACAAAATATGCCTAGGTACCAATAAAAAATAAAACAAACGAAATTCTTAATATGGACTTTCCTTAATTTACATGAATGTATGTTAAATCAGCATCAAAATTAAACATTGGTACTCTAGATTAGAGATTATAAGCAGAACAAATGAAAAATAGTGAAAACTATTGAATTGAATTCAAACGATGGGAGACTTTTTTTGGATGACTTTTTACAGATAATGAGATCGAAAATAAGTGTATGGACAATTTATGTCCGGTTGGTTATCATTTGTATGTGAGATCTGACTTTTTCATTGTGAATTTCTATATATTCATATGTTTGTCATAAGCTTAGTATTTAGATATATTCTATCTGGTTTTTGCGTGTATTTGAACTTTTCACCTTAAAAATTTGTTTCATTCAAGGTAAGTCACCATAGAAGAAAAATCCTGAAAATAAAAAGTTATACATCTGCCCCACCTAGCGAGCACTGAAGGCGCGAAGCAACCCCCGGGGGGTTTAGGGGTTCTTCCACAAGAAAACTTAGAGCGATCTTGAGCCCATGAACGATCACCATATTTTGAAAGTAATGTCTATTTCCAATGCGGCACATCCACATTTCACTAACAATCAGCATCTCAAGCAGTAGAGGTCGAACCCCTAAATAAGTGAACGTTGTGCGCTGCGCACCGTGCTACCCGAATGACTGTATATCGTCACTCGCACGACTTACTATTTTTGAATTCATTTTAAACAATCCACACTCAATGACTGCAGAGAATTAAGTGACTCAAAAACTTAGAACAATGAAGGATCTCTGCTGTCTAGACATGGCCTACACGTATAAATGAGGTCACGTCACACAGGTGCACGGCTATCGCCGAAAGATCGATAATTGTAACAGAAGGAAATTATACACTTGTTAAACGTCAGTAAGAGAATCGTAAAACGAAATAAATGTTGTCCGGTCTGCGGCGCTTTTACGGCCACCAGTACCAACAAACTTTAGAATAAACCCTACCCCCCCTCACATTTTCTCATCGTTTTTAGGCTTTTCAGAAAAATGACCTTGGACTTGAAAAATCCGGAATTCCGGATAAACCCGGAAAACTTTCCTCCCTGAAGGTATTATGTAAATTCTGGGCATATGACCATTTTCTGCATTTCTGCATTCATTTGTCACTTTGGTCGCTTGAATGCTGGTGCTTGTACTGAGAAGTTATGACTGAAATGGCTCATAGACCTTAAGAATTTTGGAGTCTAATATAGAATGTATGGATTCTTATGGAGCCAAATATCACGGTATGTTTGTAATTTTTATTGACCATTGATATCAGGAAGTTCGATCGTGACCCGCTGGTATATAGGCGTTTTTGCGCCAATTCAAGTCCCGTATCGTGGCGATACTGATGATGAACGGCTTAATTTTTTGGAGCAGTATACTACTGGAACACCAAACAGGATTGTTGCTGGTTACAGTTTCCTACACTCTACAAGGGTTTATGAGGCAGCTTTAAAAGACTTGATCCAGAAATAATAGCGAATGCATTCATCAAGTAAGCAGTCAATTGGCTGACCATAAAGTCTGACAACTGCAGAAATTTAGATGATTTCTCAGTGTTTCTTATGGAGGTAGAAAACGCGGTCAGAGAAGTGAATGCATTACAATTATCTGAGTATCCTGACAATATACGGGAGCTTGTGAGTAAACTGCCATATAATTTGCAAGAAAGATGGAGATCAGCAGTCCAGTCCACAAAGGCAACTGGAAATCTTGTTTCACTCAACACATTCGTCAGCTTTGTAAAGAAAGAATCTAGAAAAGCTAGTGATCCGACCTATGGAAAAGAGACGATGATAATTCCTGTATCCAGTGGTATCAAGCTGCAGAACAAGCAAAGAAGTCATCACTGTAAATGACAGATATGCATCATTAAATACCAATACAGATGAAAATCGCAGACAGACACATCTAGCACTGATGAAGCCCTGTTTATATTGCAAGAGTGATCATAGCTTAGCTGATTGTCAGGTTGTAGTGAAAAAATCTCTTTTTTGATGAAGAATGGTTTATGTTGGGGGTGTCAGAGAAATGGTCACCAAAGAAGGTGTGAAGTTAATCAAAGAAACTGAAAGGACGCTTGTTGGTGCTACTTTTGACGATGATGGTTTCTGCACTATGTCTATCATACCTGTCAAAGTGAAGTTGTCCGGTAAAACGAAAGCGGTCATCACTTAGGCATTTCTAGACACTGGTAGCAGCGTCAACCTTTGCACTGAGTCATTGAGGAAGAAATTGGCTGGATGCGGGAAAAAAGTTGACTTACATCTGGATATCCCTTACAAAAAATTCATGTATGTTATGTGTGTGAATAACACACATTACATGAGTGAAAGGTGTGAAGAACACAAAAAACACATGTGATTCCAGCCATCACACGTGTGATGTGTGTTGTGGAGCCCATGACATGTGTGAACACGTGTGATTGTGAAATACATGTGTGATTGAGAAATACATGTGTGATTCACACATATGATTGGGTTAACAACACAGATCACATGTGTAACCGCTGGGATCACACATGTCATACGATGATTATCATGTCATACGATGATTGTCATACTGATTAACATCAGTTATTCCAATCTGAAACACGTGTGATTGTACATGTGATCACGGATGTGAACCATTCCCATGTTGGTTCCAAATTCTGAACATCTGAATTTTTGTCGTAGAGTCCATTTTGGAATAAGAATATTTCCATAACATTTTCAACACATACATGGTTAGATTTTATGGGTAGATTAGATTTTATCGTGGTTAGATTTTATTAGATTTTATCACAGTAGGCTGCGCCTACTGTGCAAAAACTTAGTACGAATGCCCAATCCTAGTTTGTATTTTCATTCGGCTAAGTTAATAAAATAAGGTTATTATACATTTTTGCATTCGCTGTTGAGTTTAAAAAAAATATAAATATTCAAAAACGACTCCAAAAATTATCAGATATTTACGGGATTCGAACCGTTCAAGACGGCTAGCAAAAGGACTGGGAATGAGCATGCAGGCATGCACGGCGCCATTTGCAATTATTTCGAGGATGCTTTTGCTGTTTTAGTCAATTTTCATGGTTAATTTCTTAGTTCGAACAATCTGGTGTTTGAATTCAAGCTCCAAGGCAAGTATTATTGTGTTTCATCAAATATTTATAGTCGACGATGATGATTGAATTTACTGTAATCGGTAAAATCTGTGGCGTGTACTGAATCAATTAAATCAAATTCATCCAAACTTTATTTGATGCATGGCAAAGTACAACATGTCCATGCCTAGCTTTTTCAAGTAGGCCTAGATTACACCATGAAATCTTAAATCAAAATCTGTCCAGTCATGAAAAAGACGCTCGTTTGCATACTATACTTATGATTCCTTAACATTGAACTGAATGATCAGCCGGTATTGAACAGTATTTGCTGATTCTTTCTACATATGAATTAATCACTTACAAATGCTTAGTCTGTTTATCTTTAGGTTTGACACATTGCTTCTATATTAGATCCTGTGAGTTTATATGCTTTGTTATTTGTTTTTCTGGTCATTCCACCCGATGATGGCCGTTAGTCAAAAGCGTTGACTAATAAATTTGATTGTATAATTTTAAATTCGAAGTGAGCTACAACTTTCTAATTGATTGTGGTAACAAAATATGCCTAGGTACCAAAATAATAAGGAAATACTAAGTTATTCTACTATTGAACGCCCCCTGGTGACCATATAGAATAACTGATGACAAACCAGCAGGCAGCTACAGGACTCAGGATTCAGGCCAAAATTGACATTTTTGGCAAAAAAAAAAGGTCAGCCATCTTGAGTCTGAGTGATTTTGGCAAACAACAATGGCTTCCAGTCAGCCATCTTGAATCTGACCGGGCCAGTTTTTGGGCTGAAGATGCGTCTAGGGTATATACATGTATAAACCAAATATCAAGACCCAACTTCCCAAAATAACTGGATTCCATCTACGGACAACATTCCCTATGGACGGACAATGGACGAAAAGTGAACGCAATAGCCCGCTGGGACTAAAGTCCCAAGTGGGCTAAAAAGCCTAAGATGCCCCCCTTGATTGAATCCAGAAGTTTTCATGAAAATCTGTCTATTGATACGATCTCAATCACACACAACTGCATGACGATTCATCATGAATATGGTAACAGGTTTTCCCCACTGACTCAAATAGACACTCCCCATGTTCATGGTTTGACGATTACTATACACTGTGTACGAAGTTTTTTAGACAATTTATTTTCGTAAATTGAACAATTTCCAAGTTCCCAGTTTTACTGCCCTTCTATAAAATTCACTGCTTTTCACGGCCAGTTACGACGAACCCTGGCAGTTGAATCATTTGCAGTTTTCAGGAAAACTGTAACTAGGCCACATGCAAGGTGCGCTTTTCACACACATGCACAGATCAATACTACACACATAGCAGCAAGTAGGCCTATATGTGTCAGGCACGTGTGTGAAGCATGAATATACATAAAAGGGCATGTGTTCTTCCGAAACGAAATTTAGTTCCAAAAAATAAATAAATAAAGTGAATATATATATTCAATAGGGTTGGAGTTTTTATTACTGCATTGAATGTTTCAAAAGTACCGAAGAGAAACTAAGCCTCGTTTGGAAGTTATTTTGTACCAAAGCAAGAAAGTTTCATGTGCGATAACAAAATGGACTTTTAAATGACGTGAAATGAAATAAAAATATATAAGTCGATCAGGAATTCAACGCCCTTGGTAACCATATACAATAAAAGTACTTTAAGGTCCATATGGTCAAAGACAGTATTTAAAATTGACTGAATAGTGGTGAATGGATGCATGAGATGTCAGTTTTTTCATTGAAAACAAATTCACGTTTCCATGGTTTCTGCAAGGCTGTTTTTACCGTTAAAAATGACGTTTTCCCCAAACCAAAAGTGGTCAAATTTTCGAGGATATTGTGAAAATAAATTGATAATTTGTTCTCTGAAGACATTATAGTTGTTTTATTTTCGTTTATTTCAATGTAACGATCTCTTTCAATAATAAAATGCGTGGCTGACGATGTAGTGTAATAGTAATAGCGCATAGGCCATATCTACCTTCCCTACAAAGCATAGTGTAATCGCCCACACAGATCCTTCCCACCCTATTTTCCATAATACCTAAGCCAATGAAACTGTGTTAACTGTATATGTGATGCTTCAATGAATAAATGAAGTTCATGTGATAGGCCCAAGTGGTACTAAGTGGTAGTTTTAATTACTGCAAAGACCACATGATAACTTTAGAATGCACTTAAAATGGCTCCAAAAATCCTTGAAATTTCCCCCTTTGGGCTTCACAACTTAAGCGTTCGTCTTGGCAGTTTATTCTTCATCAGTCAATCTCAGTTGGTCTGTGTTTATACGAGGCGGGATGCAGCCGCCAGTTCGCTGTGTGTATACTGCTGTCTCTAGCCTACTACATGTGAACTCGGGGTATTCCCTTAACCAATCTTTGAGCAACTGGCCCCACGTGTTTTTCGGTGAACAACAGGATTTTTACTAGCGACGACGCCTATATCATTTTAGACCATAAAAACCAATGGTCAACTGTTTCGGACTGGGAGCACGTAATTAAGGACTGTAAACGCAAGCAGTTTGAGTTTTAAGCGTCCTTTCCTAGACCAGTTATAAGACTCTACGACCAGAAACAAAGACTACGGAGTGATTTTAAACAAAAACTAGGGGTCCAGGGACACCATGCCCACATGGGAAGTGGTTTCAAATGCTCAACAATCTAACAATTTCAATATTCGACGCCCCCTGGTGACCATATACAATAAATTGCCCATGGGCAAAGTGTGGTTTACCTTGAAAGCTAGAGGTTGTTTGGACTAAGGGCATTGCTTGAAAAATCTTTTTAATTCGTGCATTCAAAGTTCTAGAAGTTCATATTGTATCTTAGTAATAGGGGTAATGGGCTTTCAAATCAAAGGTCGAACGGTCGAGCTCATAAAAAATGAAAAATATGAAAATAATAACAATTTCTACTTGAATAAGGAGTGAATTAGGAGTGAAACTCATAAAAAATGAAAAATAATTCTCACACACTCGAATTTATTTCACTCACACTTTACTCGCACATTAAGCCCATTACCCCTATTACTCTTAAAATATTCATATACATGAATAAAATATATATGAATAACATATAAATTGATAGATTATTCAATATAAAAGTGTGAGTGAAATAATTCATATTTAAAACAGTGAATATTTATATTTGAATGAGTTTTAATAAAAGTTTTGTTATTAAAATGAAGACAGAAGAAGAAGAACCCAACTTTAAAATCGAAATAAAAGAAACCAATAAATCATTTTCATTATTTAACATTAAAAATTATACTTCAGCAACAAATTTAGTGTCCGCAAGGTATTATAAAATTGATGACATTACTATGATTAATCAAATATCATCAAATGAAACATATTTAATTACTGAACTAATTGATACTTTTGATAATGGAATAAAAAATCCTAAAATATTCAATACAGTTTTAAATTTTAAAGGAACTTTAGATGAAAACATAATTAATATTCTTAAAACTCCTTTCAATGAAAGAAATGATGATATAATACTTTCAAAAGATTACAATGATTTGATTAACTTAAGAATTGAAAAAAGACAATTATATTATTTCAATTTTGATAATAAACAAATTATCTATAATGAAAATTCATCAAATATTGCAATTCAATGTGAATTAGATAATGAAAAATCATATAAAGATATTGCAGTTCAATGTAATTTAGATGATGAATTTAGAAAATTCAATCCTAATGAAAAAGTGCATTGTTATTGCGGAGGTAAATACTTAAAATCACATAAATCAAAGCATTATGAAACAATTAAACATAAAAACTGGCGTAAAGAGTAACAATTCTACGTTATAATTATTGAATTGAGTTAAATGATTTAAATATCTAATAGACTGTTGAAATGATAAATTGTTTGACAGTTGAAATGATGAATTGTTTGACAGTTGAAATGATAAATTGTTTGACAGTTGAAATGATAAATTGTTTGACAGTTGAAATGATAAATTGTTTGACAGTTGAAATGATAAATTGTTTGACAGTTGAAAAGATAAATTGTTCGACAGTTGAAATGATAAATTGTCTGACAGTTGAAATGATAAATTGTTCGACAGTTGAAATGATAAATTGTTCGACAGTTGAAATGATAAATTGTATGGCAGTTGAAATGATAAATTGTTCGACTGTTGAAATGATAAATTGTTCGACTGTTGAAATGATAAATTGTTTGACAGTTGAAAAGATAAATTGTTCGACAGTTGAAATGATAAATTGTCTGACAGTTGAAATGATAAATTGTTCGACAGTTGAAATGATAAATTGTTCGACAGTTGAAATGATAAATTGTATGGCAGTTGAAATGATAAATTGTTCGACTGTTGAAATGATAAATTGTTCGACTGTTGAAATGATAAATTTTTTGACAGTTGAAATGATAAATTGTTTGACAGTTGAAATGTTAAATTGTTTGACAGTTGAAATGATAAATTGTTTGACGGTTGAAATGATAAATTGTTTGACGGTTGAAATGACAAATTGTTTGACGGTTGAAATGTTAAATTGTTTGACGGTTGAAATAATAAATTGTTTGACAGTTGAAATGATAAATTGTTTGACAGTTGAAATGATAAATTGTTTGACAGTTGAAATGATAAATTGTTCGACTGTTGAAATGATAAATTGTTTGACAGTTGAAATGATAAATTGTTTGACAGTTGAAATGTTAAATTGTTTGACAGTTGAAATGATAAATTGTTTGACAGTTGAAATGATAAATTGTTTGACAGTTGAAATGATAAATTGTTTGACGGATGAAATGTTAAATTGTTTGACGGTTGAAATGATAAATTGTTTGACGGTTGAAATGATAAATTGTTTGACGGTTGAAATGATAAATTGTTTGACGGTTGAAATGATAAATTGTTTGACAGTTGAAATGTTAAATTGTTTGGCTGTAAATTTAATTGTTATTTGATTTAATCATTTAAAAGTTTAATATTTTTAAAATGATTATGAAATATTTAATTAAAAACTAGCAAATATTTAATAAACTGTTTAATTTTTCTCTTAAATAAATGGATGGTTTCATCCCAACTGGGAAAAGTGATTTGAAACATTATTTAGTAGCAGGCGGATTAATATTGGCTGCGCTTATCTTTTATTATGAAAATATCAGTAAGGATTTGATAAATGAAAATATAAAATTGAGCAAGAAATTAAAGAAGTTAAATGGAAACAATCACAGAAATAAAAAGAATAAAAAAGTTAATGATTTAAATGATTTGGAGGATTAAAACAACATCTTTTAATTTAATTTATTCAATATATTTTGTCTATAAAAATGAGTGAAAATAAGGTATTAGAAATATTACATCTAATATATAAAAATCAACAGAATATTAAATCAATTATTATGATTTCAGGTTTATTTTCATTCTCAGTTTATACTATAAAACAGTTGTTAGAATTCTATGATTGCTGTAAAATTAGATACACTGAATTAATAGAAAATATGAATTATATTTCAGATAGATTGAATAATATTAAATGCTGTGAAATATGCAATAAAAGATATAAAAATAAAAAATCATTAAGGAATCACATGTATCTTCACGAACTTGATGAAAAATTATATGAATCAAAATAAGAAATCGACTGTTTAATTAGCTGAAAATACAAAAATATATTAGTTGAAATGTATGAAAATGAGTAAATTATATTTATGTTAAAAAAGGAGGGTTGAGGTATCAATGTATTAAATACGTATTAAATACGTACCAAATACGTATTAATGGTATTTAAAAGTAATACTTCAGAAGTAATTTATGTTTTAATTCATTCAAGTATGATATTTTAAATTCTTTACATTTGACTAGGATAATACGAGAGTGATATTAGTTAGTTGGCTTATTCAATAAGAGAAACAA
This sequence comes from Tubulanus polymorphus, assembly GCF_964204645.1. Taxonomy (NCBI): domain Eukaryota; kingdom Metazoa; phylum Nemertea; class Palaeonemertea; order Tubulaniformes; family Tubulanidae; genus Tubulanus; species Tubulanus polymorphus. The sequence goes on along the minus strand of NC_134029.1, from coordinate 14,780,440 downwards.
TGAAATAATACAAGAGTGATACTAACAGTTAAAGTTATTGAATTTCTTGTTAAATCTATTTGAATTCTAGCTTTTTGATTTCTATTGGCGCTATTGGTTAACAAGAATTGACTAGAATTCAAATAGATTTAACAAGAAATTCAATAACTTTAACTGTTAGTATCACTCTTGTATTATTTCATTGTTTCTCTTATTGAATAAGCCAACTAACCAATATCACTCTCGTATTATCGTAGTCAAATGTAAAGAATTTAAAATATCATACTTGAATGAATTAAAACATAAATTACTTCTGTTACTTCATTTTCAGAAATAAAACATAATATGTATTAAATACATATTAATGTATTAAATACCATTAATACGTATTTGGTACGTATTTAATACGTATTTAATACATTGATACCTCAACCCTCCTTTTTTAACATAAATATAATTTACTCATTTTCATACATTTCAACTAATATATTTTATATTTTCAGCTAATTTAACAGTCGATTTCTTATTTTGATTCATATAATTTTTCATCAAGTTCGTGAAGATACATGTGATTCCTTAATGATTTTTTATTTTTATATCTTTTATTGCATATTTCACAGCATTTAATATTATTCAATCTATCTGAAATATAATTCATATTTTCTATTAATTCAGTGTATCTAATTTTACAGCAATCATAGAATTCTAACAACTGTTTTATAGTATAAACTGAGAATGAAAATAAACCTGAAATCATAATAATTGATTTAATATTCTGTTGATTTTTATATATTAGATGTAATATTTCTAATACCTTATTTTCACTCATTTTTATAGACAAAATATATTGAATAAATTAAATTAAAAGATGTTGTTTTAATCCTCCAAATCATTTAAATCATTAACTTTTTTATTCTTTTTATTTCTGTGATTGTTTCCATTTAACTTCTTTAATTTCTTGCTCAATTTTATATTTTCATTTATCAAATCCTTACTGATATTTTCATAATAAAAGATAAGCGCAGCCAATATTAATCCGCCTGCTACTAAATAATGTTTCAAATCACTTTTCCCAGTTGGGATGAAACCATCCATTTATTTAAGAGAAAAATTAAACAGTTTATAAATTATTTGCTAGTTTTTAATTAAATATTTCATAATCATTTTAAAAATATTAAACTTTTAAATGATTAAATCAAATAACAATTATATTTACAGCCAAACAATTTAACATTTCAACTGTCAAACAATTTATCATTTCAACTGTCAAACAATTTATCATTTCAACTGCCAAACAATTTATCATTTCAACTGTCAAACAATTTATCATTTCAACCGTCAAACAATTTATCATTTCAACCGTCAAACAATTTATCATTTCAACCGTCAAACAATTTAACATTTCAACTGTCAAACAATTTAACATTTCAACTGTCAAACAATTTAACATTTCAACCGTCAAACAATTTACCATTTCAACCGTCAAACAATTTATCATTTCAACCGTCAAAAAATTTATCATTTCAACCGTCGAACAATTTAACATTTCAACTGTGGAACAATTTATCATTTCAGCTGTCAAACAATTTATCATTTCAACTGTCAAACAATTTATCATTTCAACTGTCAAACAATTTATCATTTCAACTGTCAAACAATTTATCATTTCAACTGTCAAACAATTTATCATTTCAACAGTCTATTAGATATTTAAATCATTTAACTCAATTCAATAATTATAACGTAGAATTGTTACTCTTTACGCCAGTTTTTATGTTTGTTTCATAATGCTTTGATTTATGTGATTTTAAGTATTTACCTCCGCAATAACAATGCACTTTTTCATTAGGATTGAATTTTCTAAATTCATCATCTAAATTACATTGAACTGCAATATCTTTATATGATTTTTCATTATCTAATTCACATTGAATTCCAATATTTGATGAATTTTCATTATAGATAATTTGTTTATTATCAAAATTGAAATAATATAATTGTCTTTTTTCAATTCTTAAGTTAATCAAATCATTGTAATCTTTTGTAAGTATTATATCATCATTTCTTTCATTGAAAGGAGTTTTAAGAATATTAATTATGTTTTCATCTAAAGTTCCTTTAAAATTTAAAACTGTATTGAATATTTTAGGATTTTTTATTCCATTATCAAAAGTATCAATTAGTTCAGTAATTAAATATGTTTCATTTGATGATATTTGATTAATCATAGCAATGTCATCAATTTTATAATACCTTGCGGACACTAAATTTGTTGCTGAAATATAATTTTTAATGTTAAATAATGAAAATGATTTATTGGTTTCTTTTATTTCGATTTTAAAGTTGGGTTCTTCTTCTGTCTTCATTTTAATAACAAAACTTTTATTAAAACTCATTCAAATATAAATATTCACTGTTTTAAATATGAATTATTTCACTCACACTTTTATATTGAATAATCTATCAATTTATATGTTATTCATATATATTTTATTCATGTATATGAATATTTTAAGAGTAATAGGGGTAATGGGCTTTCAGGTTAAAGGTTGAATGGTCGAGCTCATAAAAAATGAAAAATATGAAAATAATAACAATTTCTACTTGAATAAGGAGTGAATTAGGAGTGAAACTCATAAAAAATGAAAAATAATTCTCACACACTCGAATTTATTTCACTCACACTTTACTCGCACTTTTTTCTAGCGAGCAAAAATGAAAAATAAATTTGAGTGTGTGAGAATTATTTTTCATTTTTTATGAGTTTCGCGACTAATTCAAGTAGAAATTGTTATTATTTTCATATTTTAAATTTTTTATGAGCTCGACCGTTCGACCTTTGATTTGAAAGCCCATTACCCCTATTACTTATCTTTCTTCAAGAATTATTTTGTAGTCAAATAAAACCAAAGATAAATATTTGTTTATGGTCTACGTCCAAAATTTCGAAGGGTTCAGGTAGGCGCGGCATTGGAAACTATTATATATTTTCAAAAAAATATTTTTCACAACATGAAAAAATATTCAAATAAAATTCATATGATGTCACATATCAGAGGGTGGCTAATTATTGAGTCTTGGAAACGAAACCTCTTCCAATGTATGGCCGCGGAAGCTAAAACACCGGGGCATAGTATGAGATAGTTTGCTGCTTAGTATTTTCAGGTCACAACAAATTACAATTTATCACCAATTCTATCAAACAGAAAACACAGCGCTACGATGCTACGATGATTATTCAGCCTGTTATCATACCAAACGTGCACGCGCCAAGCAGCGTCACACGACATGGTAGTCTGTATGAGCATGTGTTAGTGTGTGCTACAGTCTAATGTTAGCGCTCCCGCGCACACGTGGAGGCCTTGTGTAGTGAATATTCGCTTCACTTCGATCTCTATCAATACAATCACCGGGTATTAAAACGAAACAATACCTATGGCGATATGTGAAATAATTATATCCTCACCAGCAATGAGCATTTAAGATTCGCACATATACGCACCTAGTCCAATGAAACGTTCGCCATTAATGGCTTTCCTATAATTATTTTAGTAGCGCAGGAATTCCCCGTATATCCAAAAAATAGCCAATCACATTCGCTCGTAGAGACGACGCCCCCCTAATCGAGGTCATTGCAATTTTATATGCGAGAGCTAAGACTATTCCCGCCAAAGACAGTTTTTGTCGAATCTTAACAAAGTTGACCATGTCATGGATGGAGGTTCATCATGTCTTCAATCGCATCAATTATACGTCATTTAACCCGAGAACCAATGAAAAAAATGCTCACATAAAAAAACGTACCATGATTTTACATGAATTGGCTCAATGCCAAGCTCATACTACTGACAAAGGTAAACCAAAAACCAATGACCTTGAAACTAACCACAATCATAGAGCATGTAAAGCAGCTACGATTTTGTAATTGATTGTGATAACAAAATATGCCTCGTTACCAATTTAATATGAAATTCTAAGTTATTCTACTATTAAACGCCCCCTGGTGACCATATTCAAAACCCAATAACCTTGTCATCATAGAACAATTACAATCATAGAACATGTCATGAACTACAACTTTGCAATTGATCATGGTAACAAAATATGCCTAGGTACCAATATAATAAGGAAATACTAGGTTATTCTACTATTCAACCCTGGTGACTATATAGAAAACTTATTTCCTTAAAACTCACCACAATCATAGACAATGTCATGAGCTACAACTCTGCAATTGATTGTGGTAACAAAATATGTATTGGTACAAATATAATATAGAAATACTAAGATATTTATTATTCAACGCCCCCTGGTGGCCATATACAAAAACCAATGAACTTGAAACTCACCACAAACATAGAACATGTTATAAGCTACAACTTTCTAATTCATTGTTGTAACAAAATATGCTTAGGTATCAATATAATGTCGAAAAACTTTTTCCCACCTACGAAAGAGTACAAATGACACCAAGATGGCCGCCAATTGCGTCATAATTGGCTGATCAAAAATACCTGTCTCAGGTATAAAACATGTAAACGTATATGGGGTTTCAAATATACAAAAAAGATTAAGGTAATTGATCAAGGCATCAAAATCTCTCTCAAAAAGTTCAAAAACGTGTAAAAAGTGCCGATTCTGGCAGACAACAATGGCTGCCAGTTGGTCATCTTGATTCTGACAGGGCCAGTTTTTGGGCTGAAGGTGTGTCTAGTGTAGGTTCATGTGTAACCCAAATATCAAGATATTAAATTGAAGCGTCTTCAAAACTTAACAAAATAACTGGATTCCGTCTACAGACGGACGGACGAACAGTGAACGCAATAGCCCGCTGGGACTAAAGTCCCAAGTGGGCTAATGAACTAGGAAACGTTTATTTCACCTTTTCTGGATGGCCACAATTATTTCTATAAGAATGATATTAGAGAATATATGTACAAAGTGTAAATAATTTATCAACAGTAACAGCCTCTAGGCTGTTTTCCCCTGATTGCCTTAATTTGAATCGGTCAACGATTGCAGCCTCTAGTAATAATTTGAATCGAATCGACCAAATTTTAAATAGGGTTCTGGCCCAAGTGATACCCTACTTGTGTACCAAGTTTTAAATTAATCGGTCAACTATTAACTTAATTTTTCATGTAGGCCCCCTGGTGGCCATTACTCAAATCGAATTGATCCAATTTTAAATAGGATTCGGGGCCAAGTGATACCTTACTTGTGTACCAAGTTTGAAAACAGTCAACAATTGCAGCTTTAATGGTTATTAACGTTGTTTTTCATGTCGGCCCCCTGGTGGCCAGAATATGAATCAAATCAACCCAATTTTAAATAGGGTTCTGGCCCAAGTGATATCCTACTTGTGTACAAAGTTTGAAATGAATCGGTCACCAACTATTGCCCAATAACCTGCCATTTAAAGTTCTCACACCAGAGTTGCAACAAGATTTTTTGCCCCAATTGTTTCCGGTACAATTGTCATTGTTGATATATTGGGATGTCGGTATAATTTTGTCGTTTTCAAAGATATGTGTATAATCTTTGTAACAACAAGAGCCCCAAGGGGCACTATCGCCAGCCTGTCAGCTCTTCACAAAATGGCGAATGATGCATTCTGTGGGTTAAATTTGTCCAAATACACTTCCAGCTCATAGTAGTCAATCCCAGGCTAATAATTTACACAATTCAATCGTGTTTTCATAAGTAGCACAGACAGCGACTGGAGCTGGCATGTAAAATACCTCAGATAAAACTTTTCCCATGGTCTTATTGATTTGAATGCGGAATAAATTGAATTTTCTGAAATTTGCTCCATAAAACAAAATTTAATTGGATTCGCTGTTTTACCTTGTTCAATAAAGTAAAATTTAATTGGATTTGATATTTTTTTGCAGAATAAAATTAATAAAAACAGTTAGCTCATGGCTAATTAGCATATCAAGGTCATCCATCCGATTTGAGAAAAAGCTATTTTTCCCGGACTTTGCACAATTGTCAATGATATTTTCTGTGGTGCAAATAAAAATATTCCTCCCAAAACCAAATCAACTAAAGATTTCACAGAAATCGATATTGAAATACAATTTTAGATTTTAAAATGAAACCCGGAAGTAAAACGGTAGACGATACCGCAGGTTCATGTGAACACCTGCTGATCCAATCATAGAGGAGTCTGCTTTCTGATTGGCTTTTTAAAAACAGATATTTTTGCAATCAGATTTTCAGAATCAGAAAAAGCTCATATAAATTTCAACGAGGCCCAGTTTCAAAATTCAGCTTCATGGGGGTTGGAGAATGGATAATGCTTAAATGAATGATTTGTATGAATATATGCTCAGTTGCACAGTCAAAGAGCCTTTACTCTGGAAACCATGTCATTAAAATTTGCTCCATTTGTATAGTAATAGGCTCAGCCTATGGCTGGCCTAAAAATCAGGCAGGGTAGCATATATAGCAGTATATATGGCAGTATAGCATTGGAGTTTATATGAATTATGCAGTCATCCAGGGTGGAATTGTAGGGCAGGACCACTTTCAAAGACTGAAAAGATATCTTCACTACAATTAGAAAATGTTTCAGTTGGAAACATATTTCTTGCAGTTTGGCCAGCTTGAATGGATTAATATCATACACTGGGAATTGGACAAAACAAGAACACGAGATGAGGGATTAGAGTGGCTTGGTCCTATAAGGTTTCAAATGTTATGATCGATGGAACCAGTTTATTTGTTATGTAGGATAGAAAATTTCACATCAGTCATACCTTTTCAATACATCTTCGTAGCACATTTATGTTTGTGACCCACCATCCAATACCAAACTGTTTCAACTCATTCCAAACTGGTTCACCTTTCGAAAAACCAGGCACAATTGACAACAGTTCCTAGAAAGAAGAAAGCAAGTCATTCATAATGGACAAGAGCAATGATTGTTTCCATACACGTGACTATCTCAAATTAACAAAGTAAATAAAATGAAACTAGAATGTTGCTGAAGATGACTGATGCTACGGCATCAGTTGAAATGCCTGAGTGTAATATACACCCTAAGTGTCTATTGACACATCTATGGAGGTGGAAATGGAAAATACAAAATAGCTTTCTATGACCTTGTCCTCCAAAACCCAGTCTTATTAGTTACCCTCAGTCCTTAGAAAAATCCAAGGTATAAAAATTTCAATTAGTCAATCCATTTCAGAGTTATAGCCAAAGAATGAAAAGTACCATCTAGGATGAGCCATCCACCAAATTTCACCAAGTTACATTTAACCACCCAATTTAGAACCCAGAAGTTAACTAGTATGAGGCAGAGCCTCAAATGCCCCAAGCCTGAAAATCAACGCGAGATCACTCAAAATTAAGTTTTCAATTTGGACAAAATCAGACCATTTTTTAATGCTTCTGCTATAGCTGGATAATTCATAGTATTCAGGGCAGAAATTTAAATGGCGTCTTTGAGGTTGTTCTTGTCATTTCTCTGTAAAATATTAACCCTTTCAATCCCACTACCATATGGCATACGGTAAAAATTGACAAGCTAGCATACCCGTACCGTATGTGATACGGTATCACTTAACCCTTCTTTTAGAAGGGCATATCTATCAGTATCAGCCGGTGCTGCCATCTGCATAAAATCAAAGATAACAACAGCCATGAAAAAAACAATTTGGCTGAATGAAACAGTTCAGCAGCTCGTATATGATGCTGGCAGTGATGCTGGTGACTTGGAATTTGGTAGTGAACAAATTGAGAGTGACAACGAATATGACAGCAGCAATTCAGATGATGTGACTTAGTCAGAAAGTAGGTTTATAGTGCCAGCGATGATTTTGATGATGAAAATGAAATCAGTGACAATTCTTCCGACATATTGGTGGAGAAGTTGGTAAATGAGTGGAAAAATAAATTTTTTTAGTTGTTCTATTGCTTTGAAATTTTTACTACATAAAGTAAGGATATATAGCATACAATTTCAGTTTGAATTGAATAGATCAGTGCATTTTTCTGGGAGACAGAGCAGTTTATCTGAAACTTTTTTGTGAATTTTTTTCATGGCGGCCATCTTGGAGTATGTGACCTTGACCTCAAGTTCACTTATATCCAAATTATTTATGTCTAAATTGTTGGCCCAAAAGTTATCAACAACATGCTATATACATTTTCTGTGTCAGATACCTTGGTAACTATCCTATGAAGTTTCAAATATAACCCTATAAACCCCTAAATTCCCTCCGGTACAGCAGTGGAGACACTATGTGGTATTGAAAGGGTTAAAAGAATAAAGCGAAAGTTCTCAGTTTTGATTAATATTATAACATTATCATAAGGCTACTTTTTTATCATTAGTTTGATTAGGGGTCCACCGCAGAATTTTTCCGATTCTAGATATAAACAAGAGCCCCAATGCGCACTACGGCCAGCTTGTCGGCTTTTCATAAATCATGGCGAATGATGCAATTTTCGGGTTATATTTGTCAAAATACACTCTCCGTTCAGAGTCAGTATAATTTAAACAGTACAACCAAGTTTTTAGTAAGTAGCACAGACGGGGAGCAATTTGGATACAACAAAGTTTCTAGGGTATATACATATACAGTATTTCGGCTATAACATACAAATTATCTGGCACCGACTTCTACATTACAACCGAGGTAGACTGTAGTATCATCAACCACCAGAAGCAAGCACGGAGGTGCGAAGCTGGGATGGGGGACGTCCCCCGGAAAATTTTTTTCTAGCAATTGTAAATTTTTTAGTGCTCTGGACGCACTCTGGGCCGTAGAACTACACAAAATCAACGATAAAATCACTCTAAACAGACAGCCATTTTCATTGTTTACCACTGTTTACAGAGCTGCCAGTTAGTTGCGCCATCTATGACAGGTGTTTTTCTGTTGGTTTCGAGTCCCATAAATCCACGTCGTTCTCAGCAGTCAGTAGAACTCAGATATACACTGTGTATTGATTTTCCGTGGATCACATTATTTTAGAACGTTATGTTGTACTATTTATAGCCGCAGTAGGCTATTGTGCAATATATCGGAGATCGACAAAACGATACTCCAAGACGCTTTTACGGTCTTATTGAATTGTCGATGTCCATGACAAGATTGACCCACAACCTACCCCCCTCCCCCAAATATCTCAATGGATTTATACAGATCTCAGAACCTGAATATCGGATTCCGATAAAAATTGGAAGATAATGATCCCTGCATAAATTGAATTGAATCGACCCAAATTTAAATAGGGTTTTGTGATGTCCTGTTTTTGTACCAAGATTGAAAAAAATTGGTCAACAATTGCATCCTTTAATTTGAATCGCATCAATCCAATTTTACATAGGGTTCTGCCGCAAGTAATGCCCTACATTTGTACCAAGCTTGTATACTATCGGTCAAAATGACCCGTAGCTAGCTTGGAATAAATAACAAGTTGATTTGTTTTATCATAGGAATTACAAGGGTAATATAATATCTTAGTATTTACCTCTTGGGCCTCAGAATGGAATGCCCAAACAATGTTTGCTGAACTCATTCCATATCTCTGAAGTTGAATCCTCTGGGAATGGGGTAAGGTACTCATCAGATAAATATAATGATGCATAGCAAGCATATAACGTAAGCCACAGTCATCCATTGAGTCTAAAAAATTCAAAAAACAAAGAGATACAAGTTTGAATTCTGATGTATGGAAATTCATGGACAGAGGATTTCTAATGTCCCCAGATACTAAAATTCATTTTCTTCCATTACTGCCCACAATCGCTGCCCAATGTGCTATTATCGTATAGAATATCTGCATTTGTTATGAATAAGCAGGGTTTCCCAACAAAATTGTTGAAATATTCTCACCTCTCCAGGAATTAAGGAATCAGCCTTCTTAATGTAAGTTTCTAAATCTAACTACGTAAAAATAAACATTAGCCATGTTTTGGTCAATCACCTGGAGGAGTCACTGAGATTAAAACGGTGTCCACTTTAACCGTTTCAGTCCAGGATATTATCGTATAAAATATCTGCATTTGTTATGAATAAGCAGGGTTTCCCAACAAAATTGTTGAAATATTCTCACCTCTCCAGGAATTAAGGAATCAGCCTTCTTAATGTAAGTTTCTAAATCTAACTACCTAAAGATAAACATTAGCCATGTTTTGATCAATCACCTGGAGGCATCACTGAGATTAAAACGGTGTCCATTTTAACCGTTTCAGTATGCACCCCCATCCAGGAAGCCAATAAAACATATACAGAATAAATGCACCTCATTCCCAGAAGGGGGTCACTTTACGTTACATAATTAAGTCGGGACTCGAACCCTATTGCATTTGAATGTTTTCTGGAGGAAGTAAACATCTACCAGGTGGAGCTCCAGTAGATTCTGTGCTAGAATTAAAAGTTTTATGAACTTTTGACAAGTTTTGTGGTAAAACTTTTGGCAAAATGACACGGAAATGGAGACTAGCAGTCAGTGAAGCGAAAAGAAGATATTCGAGAATGTCTCTGTTATGGACTAAGGTGTGGAAAATGATCTGTCCGTAGATCCATAAAATTTGAATTGAAATTTAAGTTTTGTGCGCAGGGTGTAAATACAATTTCTTGATTACTATTCTGATAATAATTTCCTAAATCTAATTCTATTATGATGACTATTACTACATAACTTATTCAATATATTCTCAAAATAAACATTTAATTTTCCACATTTCCTCAGTATAAACATATCGCGCTGCCATCAGTATTTACGGATAAACTGGGCCGTCTGATAATCCCGGAAATGTCAGCTTCTAATAGATAAATGTTTGCAGTTATTCATAACGAGTATATAGTCCACGAATATAGTTCATGGCACGATTATATAGATAACTTCGTGATTTCCAATTCAGTTTCCAGGAAGCTATATCCACGAATAAAATGTTATGTATATAATGATCCATTTTGGCTAAGAAAAAATAATGCAATTCGCTTCATCCTTGAAATGTTCTAAGTTCAAAAGTTTAATCCATTAAAGTCGCAATAACACAAGTTCAACACACGCGCATATTATAATCCATTAGTGTTCTGATATTTAATATACGACAAAGTTCTACTTAATACGCCTAACAGTTCTAGTTAATCATAATCCATATAGAAAAGTTTATTTATCGAGTGACAAACTATCTTGTTACTGACGCGCACATCTTCAACTCGCACCCGACCATCACTTCCAGGAAACGTTTCAACCACCATTCCGAAATTCCATTCTCCACGTGGAGTACCACTTTCTATAATCAACACTACATCTCCTTACTTCAGCTTTTTGGATTTTTCGGAGTGCCATTTTGATCGGGCACCCTGATTATGAACGATTTCATGTAGCAATCTGTCCAACATCAGTTTTAATAAGTCTTGTACATATCTCCTGTCTATACTTCATAGGTCTGTCTGTCCGTGTAAGAAATGATTCGGTGTTAAGACGGGGGCGTCGTTTGCGTCATTACTTGGTATCGTCAGTGGTCTCGCATTGATCAGTCCTTCTGTTCCTACTATAGCAGTTTCTAGTTCGTCGTTGATCACTTCTGCATTCCCGAGAATGCAGTATATGGCTTTTTTAGCCGCCTGAATCATGGTTTCAAATACTCCCCCAAAGTCTGGGGCAGCAGGTCGGTTCCAGCACCATGTTCATATCTTTTCTGTGTCCAAATTGTCGATCAATGGTTATAATTCTCTATATCCTCCTACGAAATTGGTCCCATTGCCTATCCTCAGAGTCATCCTTATCAATGCATTCAGAAAGTCGTCTGTGCTTAGGTCTCATGCCATCTCCAAATGCACTGCTCTGGTTAGCAGGCATGTGAAGAGGCACAGATATCTTTTAGTTTTGTCTTTCCTCTACCTTGGTTGGTCAGAAATGGTCTAGCGAAGTCTAATCCTGTGTTGGTAAATGGAGTTGTGGCTGGTAAGACTTGGATTTTTGGGAGAGGTGCCATGACTTGTTTCATTGACAAAATTCGATATCACTGTCTATTGCATTCATTGCAGTTGATTTTAACTGTATTTACTAGTTCACGTGATCTTAGAATACAGTATCTTTCTCTGATCATGCTGTGTGTGTATCATACGCCCATGTTGTGATGTTGATCCTGGCAGTACTTGGTTATCAACTTTGAGACATGGAAGTTTTTTGGTAAGATAACTGGATATTTGACATCAGCAGTAATATGAGTCGCATTTGCGAGACGAGTATCAGTTTTCATCAAACCATCATTTTCATCAATGAAAGGCATAATACACATTAGTCTGCTAGTATGCTTAACAAACTTAATGTTTCTAATGCTTTCTAGTTCTTCGGCAAATGCTCTCTGCTGGGTTTGTTTGATGATCAAAATCTCAGCTCTATCCAATTCCTGTTTTCACAATACTTTGTCCTTATTTCTCTGTTTCTTCACTTTGCAGTTCTCTATGAAATGAAGTAACAGGCCATTACATTGACGACATGTATGCCCAGAATGGGCAATCTATGCTTGTCATCAACGACTCACCATCTGGAATATCTGTCTACGTCTATGATTGGTTCCTCAATAGTTTTGACGTAGTGAGATCACTGATCCCTTTCTCCCTGGATCCTCTTTCATTTCAACGTTTGGCTTTCTTTCTGGCCAATCTTCTGTCGACTTCAAGAATGGTGGTCCATGCCACCATTTGTCACCGACTGTCAGGTCTTCGACACTTAGTCCTCTTGTTGCTATATTGCTTGGATTGATGGTCTCCATTGCCTAGGATTTGTTTTCTCATGGATTTCTCCAATTCTAAATTCTATGGGCAACAAATGGTTTGAAATTTCCACTTTGGTTTTGTGTCCAATTCAGAACATTCAAAAAAGAACAGTCATACCAAAATGTTACTGTATTCAATTCAATCTCTAGTGTCTGGCATATCGTAGTTGTCAGTCTTAGTGCTGTCATTGCACCAATGAGTTCGAGTCTGGGGATTGAAAGACTGCTCAATGGGGCTAATTTAGCTTTTGCAGCCACAATGCCAACGTGTATGTGACCATTTTCATATTTATATCTCGTGTAAACAGCAGCTGCGTAGGCCACAAGGGACGCATCAGATGTAGTATGCATGCTTAATTCAAATTTCCTTTTCTGTCAGCATCTTTGGATTTTAATGTGCTCTTAATTCTTTTAACTCTTCTAATTCATCGAACCATCAATGCCATTTTTTCTGTTCTTCATCCTGTAGACTACTGTCCCACGTTGCACCCTTTAACCAGCAATCTTGTAGCATCATTTTTGCACGGATCGTATATGATGCGAGGAATCCTTTCGGATCAAAGATTGATGCCAGTTTGCCGAGTACTTTTCTCTCAGTGAAATTGGTTTGTTTTGGTATGCAGGTGACCTTGAACTGAAAAACATCAGACTGTGCATCCCACAACATCCCTAATGTTTTGACTACTGCTGAATCAGTGTTTATATTCAAGCAGGTTGGTGATACGTCATTAACTGGGACGTTTCCTAGCACATCTCTTTAATTCAAAAGCCACTTCCTGATGTGAAATCCTGTGGCTCACCTGGTTTCGCAGTTGTCTACAGAGGGCATCTGTTTAATTCAGACGAGCATACCAGGTCTAGACATAAAAGCATTCGAAGTCCTGATAGTTTTGATAAATTCATCGATGCTCATCTTCAGTTTGCATGTCCTCTATTACTCATGGGTGACTTTAACTATCATTTTGACAATACCAATAACAGGGAGACTCAGCGCTATCTTGATATTCTCGATAGACACAGTCTTTATCAGCACATCACTTTTCCTACTCATCGGAAAGGACATATCCTCGATCACTTGATTACAAGATGCTCTGACATGGAACTTATTAGTGACACTTCTGGATATCCTGACCTTTTTTGTGATCATTATCCATTTGAATTCAGAGTTCGCGTACAGGCTGTCCAGCGTCAAAACAGAGTTCGAATTAGCACACGGAAATTAAAGGCCGTCGACCATCAGGATTTCGCGAATGATGTTCATTTAAAGTTCGCTGATCCTTCACAGCATTCTGTCGACCCGTATAACTCTGGTTTGAGTGCAATACTAGAATCCCACGCACCGGTTAGAGACAAACTAGTTACTTAAAGGACAAAAGTCCCCTTGTACTGTGCTGCTGTTCATGAAATGCGTCAAGGAGGAAGGCTGAAAAAGTATGGCGGTCTACGAGACATGAAATTCATCGCCAAATTTACAAGGCCGAACACGTTAGAGTTGTTAGGAAAATTGAAGAGGCAAAGAAGGACTTTTACAATACACAGATACAGGACGCTACTGATCAGAAAGGACTCTATGTTATTATATATGCCCATGTCCTCTCTTAACAGGCGTGCCACAGGGGTCAGTCTTGGGCCCCCTCCTGTTTAGTATATATGTCGGTCCTCTGGGTGACATCATAAGAAAGCACAAAATTGAGTTCCATTAAAAAATTGAGTTCCATTAAAATTTCATTATTGCTAAATTACAAAAAGTTCAGAACTCTTTAGCCAGACTAGTAACTGGCACTTCAAAATACGAACACATTTCTCCTATTCTCAAACAGCTGCACTTGCTCCCAGTCAAAGAGCGTATTAACTCCAAGATCCTATTGTTGGCTTACAAATGTTTCTATGGACTGGCTCCAAAATATCTGCAAGACCTTTTAACACCTTACTCCCGACTAGAATGTTACGTTCAGTAAATGATCTTTTGCTTACTAAACCCCGTTCAAGATTAGCTTCTCTTGGAGACAGAGTCTTCTCAGTCGCTGCTCCACGTTTGTGGAACAACCTCGCCATGTAAGAGCGGCTTCGAGTATCTCTGTCTTCATGAGAAGCCTCAAAACACATTTGTTTTCACCACATTAGATTTATTCAGTAATATAGTGTCATTGATCACTTAAGTGGATTCTGGCACTTAAAATACCATAATAATAATATAATAATAAAAAAATAAAGTTAAATGATCAAGGACAGTGAACACCAAGATATCTCTCTTTGACAGATGTTGCACCATAGAAGATCTGATTCTTTCAACTCAAGCAAAGTGACTAACAGTTCATTTCATTTAGTCCTATGTACTTTTTAGCCAATTTGGATCTGATTGTAATTTATATTTACATTGGTTCATACAGTAATGTAAATTAGGCCGGAACAAATATTATTATAGAAAAAGGTAATGAATTTCTAAATGAACATTATTTTCTAAAAACTAAGTCAAGAGTGAATCTCCCGTTAATTAGGAAACAAACACAACTAGTGGAATAGGTTTGATATTTACACACATGTTGCAGGTATAAATTGTTTTTCAGTATAGAATTTGTAATCCATTAAAGCCGAAATCAACATTGGCCCGAAACTCAAACCAAATCAATTCATAATTTATTGATTGAATCTACACTACAATATATGTATTTATTCAAATATTTCAATAAAGAGATTAACTCTTTGAATCTATTCCAAATCATAATACGTTCTTATCTGTAAATTTACTCAATCTATCGACTCAGCAGGAGCTTAAGATGAGTTCTTAATAGGACAGATCAATTTTTAATTGTGGTGATAATATGGTATCATGATGTTTGAATGCCAAAATAAATGCCTGGTCGAATAAATTCATATTTGTTGATTGTACGTCCGCGTAAGTTCGGTTACAAAGCTGAATCACATTTGACGTTTACACAGTGGTTGAATATTAGGTTTGAATCTGTCAATGCATTTTATTCTATGTATTGGTATTTAAATGTTCTACAATTCCCATCACCCTGAATGGCTATGCAGAAAACCCGTCATCGCTGCTTTGCAGCTATATTTCTCATTGCTATACTTTCTTCAACACTGTAAGGCTTTTGATGGTTCCTGAGTATTCCATTTCCCAGAATCTTAGGATCTTCCCCGTTGTTCAATACTTCTCCATATAACTGCACGTTTCCACTGGACTAACAACAGTCTACCCTAATGCAGTAAGTGGGCTATAGGTGCTCCTGGTTGCCCTACTATTTCTTTAATTGAGTATATCAATTCGATGATATCTATACCTATCAACACATATCCTGCTAAATTGTTTTTGCAGCTAGGTATTCGAACGCCTTTTAACAGTGAACATTTTTTTCATCTTTTCTGTCAATCAACGATTTTCATGTCCCTACAATCTTGTTTCGAAGTACATGTATAAGCATTAATTTCTTTGCCGACCTTTCTATCAATACTTTCGATTCTTTGAAATAAACTTTTCTGTTTTTATAACGTGTTGTTGTCCATTTATGGTATTGATTTATTGATTTTGGACCTCTGAGTGATAGGGCACTTGCTAGTTCTTGATTGATGTAGGTTGTCGTAGAACCATCATCAAGAAATGCGTTGATCTGATATTGTTTAGCGCCATTAGAGACCACAACTGGTATATTTCTGAGGGAAATTCTTTGTTTTTCTGTGTTCCGATCTCTGGAGGAAGTGTAGATTCTCACATCCCCCTCTGTGATGTTATAGTTATCAGCAGGTGTTTGAAAATATCTGTTGTCATTTGATGAGTTCGATGATTTTGTGGCTCCCAACATGGAGCATCTGATCTCAAATGACTCTTCCCTGGCAGATCTGAGCTTGGTGGTACTGGGAGATTTTCATGTAGTAGCCTATGGTGGGATTTTATGCATCCCTGATTAATGCATCGATTATTGAATCTGCACTTGCTACCCAGGTGTCCTGTATTCAGACATCTGTAGCATAGGCTTCTTTCTTTGGCCGTTTGCCAGCGGAGAGAAATTTTTTGTGCTTTGAGCTTGTCACACTCGTATGTTTTGTGATCTCTGTCAGAAGCTGGATTTGTGGCCTATAGATTGTGGCCATAAAATGTAGTACTTTTCTGGCTAACAAACCTTCTGCCTGTCGTGCGAAAGCCCTATATTTCTTCTTTGGCTTCTGTAGTGATTGTAACAGTCTGGTCAGCCATCTAGTAACGTTGTGATGTTTTCATTTTTTGAGTGATGTTAAGTCCAGTTCTTGTACTTTCTTGTTTTTTCTTCATTAGTGTATAGAATATTGAATTTTCTGTGAATTATTCAGTCTTATTTTGTTCTGTTAGTGTGACAATCTCCATCTCGATGGCATGCAATTCTAAAGAATTTGTGATTCTACATTCGCGATTCTATGAATTGAATATCATAAATGTTAAGTGCGATTCATATGTTCGCTACAATCGCATAAAATCGCAAAAGAGCATGCTAAAGTATTTGCGATTCTACAATTTACGATTACATGAATTGAATATCACTAGAGCCCCGAACACACTATGCATCTAAAGCATATTGCTGATCTGTTCATGTAGCAAAAATTGTCAATAAATACATTTTGAATTGATCATGTTTAAATCAAGGTCATTGAGTCGCGGGTGACTACTAAACTTACGTTCGACTCAGAGAGTAAACAAATGAGAGAAAAGTATCAGGTGACTACGATTGCCTACTACAGAACACACATTTGACAAACAGAGTCAAGCCTGTGCCGGTTGGTGCGTATTGGGACTAAAATATACTGGTCGGTCAGTTGGTTCGGTTATGAAGTGTGGAAGCTAAGAAAGCCTACCGGTATTTATTTGTCAATATAGGCCTATTATAGTAACCAATACCATTTTAAGTACGAAGTTGTTACTCGTACGTGACTGTACGGTGATCTTGACAGGTTAACCGTACGTGAGTTCCCTACTTAGGCTGTATGTGACTTCCTATAATCTACATTGTGATTTGTACAATGATGCTGAATGGTTAAAATTGTTTAGGTTTCATAATGGTTACGTTTTATAAGGCGTCAAAAAACCTCAAGTGTTCTTAACAGACAGTATGTTCAACATGTGCCATTTAATTTAGCAATATCGATCTTTTCCTGGGAGTGAAACCACTTGGTATTATGGAAATGAGGCAAATGCTGCCACTATCAGGTGATGAAAGGTTGAGTGGTGGGTTTTCCCCAAGGGTGAAAATATATATTATATTACATTATATATACTATAAAGTCAGGAAAATAATCGTTTAAAAAGAAAATAAAAAAACATTTCATTTCTATTTTTATTCAACCTTCTGACATTATACCTACCTTCAAAATAAAAAGCCTGGCCACACGAAATACAGTAAAGACCACTTTTAAGTCAATGAGTCTTTAACCCCAGGTTTTACCAGCTAAAGATATATTTATCTCGACATTTATTCATACTTGTCTACTACTTGGTATTTTTCTGGTCAAGATAAAATATTCATTGAAAGTTTATTCACTTCAAAAACCTTTCATTCAAACACTGCATGAAAAATGTAATCATAACGCGCGCACCAATGCTCACATTCACATTGGTATGCTGTCACGGGTGACTGTGTGTATAGTGTGTGTAAAGAGATTATATTGATCACACACAGCAGTAATGCAGTGAAAGAAGATAGATGCACGTGTACGCCACTGCCATAACTCAGTGCTAATCAATACGCTGACCCGATTTACGAGTAGTAGAAGTAAATGAACCCGTACTCCCGTTTTTGGAAGTTCATAACCATATTCACAGATGTGATGATATACAATAGCCGTATTTTCATACAGGAAGATAAAACAAATCCATATTTTGAAAAGAATGGATATAAAACCGTAGTTTTTACAGAGCATCCGTACTTCCGTATTTAGCTATTAAAATCCGTAGCAAATACAGGAATCCCGTAGGGGTTTAACAGGTCTGCATTGTGAGTCACAAGTGAAGGTAGAGTTAAGAAGCTAGCAAGCGATCCACGGATCTTTATATCTCAGGCGCATTAAGCTACATTTTGCACATAAATATAGTGGATTGCATGACTTTGTGTCAAATTTACAACATCATTTGTAAGTAAAATTCGTTTTTTGGATCCGTTACAACATTCGCCCGAGATAAAAAGCTACTATAAAGTGGCCAAGAGCCCCTAGAAGAAGTCATGACTCACCAGTAGTTCCAGATGGTACTCCTCCAGATGCTGCATATCCACCAGTTCCCTTGCTAAATGTTGAAATACAATGTCCTTGCTCTTTATGACTCTCAGCTGAATAGACACCAATAAATGCATCAATGATGCAAAAACATGACAAGCATGATGAAAAAAAATAACGATCAAGAGTGCTGAGAGAGCTGAAATTCTATGGACATATTCGATGGCCAATGACTTCCATTTTCAACAGACCTAAACCAACTCACTCAATTTCATGAATATCCATCAAGAATTATAGGCTGTAATGCGCAAAATAGAAAGTCAAGATGGCTGCCCTGGTTGCCATATTTCATGACGCAACCTCCATTTTCAATCCTCCATTCTCATGTGCCCCAATTCCCACCAGGGAGACATAATGAAATATGTTTTATTTACAAAGTGATCATAAGTGATCAATTTTTCATGTATTCAACAACCCCGGTGGCCATCACGTGACCTTAAAACTGTGCAGAGGCTTATCATTCCATTAACAACATATCTGCAGACATTTTCATTATCAAATCTGCTTTATTTAGAAGTTTATGCTTGTATCTTCTTTTTCATGTATTTAGCATCCAAGAAAACATATATGCCGCCAGTCAGCCATTTTTGATCCAATTACAAAATAAAGCGCAGATGCAAAACTACATATCCAGACAAATATATCTGTTAAGTTATGAGAGCCAGTAGTTTAGGAGATGTCCGGACCAGATTGTGTCCATGGACGGACTACGGACAATCCGACTCCAGCATACCCCCATACACTTCGTTGCAGGGATATAATGATTTCTCTATCACATATGGCCATATAGAGGACACTTTAGACCCATCAGAAAATGTGCATATTTTGACAATAATGAACAACAGTAGAACATCATGATAGCTAATGAGTCAATTTCTTCTCTGGAAAATAAATTGATTCCTATTATGGATGGACAGCCATCAGAACAAATTGACGAAAAGTGAATGCTAGATATAAATGGGCCTCATAAAAGTGATTTATCAAGGTCTGACTACTACTTACAAAACAAGTAGTCAAACCTGCTAAATCATTAAATATCATCAGGAAATCTGGAAGTCTTACCATTTTTTACAGCTCTGTCTGGAGCAAAATGATCACTAAAGTCTGATTTTGTGTTGGAAACTGTATCAGCAAGAGCAAGCAAATACATCTGATCCAAACTTGATAAACCAGGAAGCTGCATGTGCGTCAAGTGACGAGATAATAGATGTGCCTGCGCTGGTCCAAAATAGTTTGGATTCATAGAACTAGATGAAAGTAGTTTATGTGTTTTTTCAAATACACTATCATCCTCAGTATCTCCTCTGTCCTGGTATGCATCTGAATAGTCATGAGGAGTATTGAACAAAGATGAATAGTCTGTTCCAATAGCCATTGTTGAATGGTAATAGGGTGATGCTGCCTTGATATCTTGCTGACAGAAACTATCATTATCGGCACTGAGAATTGCATAAATAGGAAGTGGTGGAATGGAATTTATTTCAATATAATCTAGCACTTCTTCCGTCAGTTGTGCGTCAGTTGGGCTGAACTTAGCACTAAATGACATACGCCTTGTTTTGTTCTGATTTGATGATTTCGTTATTGCACCACTTCCAGAAATACATCGGACCAAATGTGCAAGAATCCCCTTCACGCGACGAATTTTACCGAAATTCAATAGTTCTAATAGTTGTTTAGGATGATATTGGGGCAAAACGGGGTTTGCAATTCTAGCGGCCTCAAAGAGTCCACAGTCCTGAATCCAACCAAGACTGGTTGTACTATCGCTATTCGAAGAAGACTTTTTTATACCCTCTCTATCTTTATCCTTCCTTTTCATTGATGTTTCAGTAATGCCAAGCATCAATAAGCTAGATGATGAAGCAGAAGTTTTTAAACCAATGAAACTGGAATTCTTTTTAGCCATAGTTAATGTGGCGTTTGACGATGACAACAAATTGAAATCTGTCAAACTGCGCTTATCATTTTCCTCATTGTCACTAATCGTTTCATAGCCTTCAGAATGACTTCTCCATTGAGAATAAACATGCATTTCATTATCCATTCCAACTACCAATATACCATCTCTGACCCATGAGACATGCATTGGTAATGGGGGTAAACCATCAGCTGTCTGTAAGTCAATACAACGAAGTTTCATCCAACAAATCTCTTCTGATGCATGTTTAACCGTCATTGATTTACTTTTCTGGAGCATGGGTCGTGACTGGGTTTGTTGGCCTTTTTGCATAGCATGGGCAATTTCTTTCGAAACTTGTCCATACATCATGACTTTAGATCCTACTCCAACTGTCAGAATATGAGAACCATCTTCCATTGGCACCCAGTCAAGCTGAATCAAATGCTTTTGCTTTAAAACACCATATTTGTTTCCTAAAAAATCAAAAATATGAGTATTTGAAATGATTGAGAATTATCCCAAAAAATTAACTACCTAACGCATCTTCCTGCATGATATTGTTTTGTCAATTTCAATTATTCAAACTTTCTGGGAGATTTATGGTAGAGTTGTGGGATGAGTAACTGATAAGTTAGAAACACATCATAAATTTGCCGAAATTTGTCTAGCAATTTGAAATTTTCCATCACTACTAATTTCGATATCCAAATTATCAGCATATGTAAATCGACAATTTCTACTGAAAATTAAGGTTCTTAGTTATAAAGAAAACTTACTTCATTCTATCTAAATACGGGTTACATATTTATTCACGAAACAAAGCGCCATGACATGATCAAATTCTGTTAACTGTAAGATTTTATCACAAAGGTCAAATGCCCACTAAATAGAATTTTGTGTAAAACATACTTTTTGAATGAGATACGTGTTTAAATGATAGGTATGTTACTAATTTTGATTTTAGTACAGCCATTACTGAGAAATAATACTTTATAGTCGTCTATTTTTACCAGCTCCCCGTACACAGCAGGTGCATATTTGCTGTGAAAAACTCATGATAGTAGACGTCATTGTAGTCAAACTAACAGTTCCATACATGTTGCACCACTTAATAATACAAGCTTTTGGTACGCTTTATGAACAACAAAGCTATGGCAAACTCATAGATTTGATTAAGAGCATGAAATAAGCATGAGGTGAAATAAGCACTGTACGTCTGAAATGATCCAATGAATTACAGTCCGTAATCCCGCACCGCATAACAAGCGTTCAAAGCGTATTTAATCCTTTTAGAAGTTGTTCAAGGTTCCTAAATTCTATCCCGTGTAAAGCGTTGCTACCGCTATACATAACACAATAAAACATACGATGGATAGCCAGCAGTAGAGCTATGAATATAGTGAAGGAATGATGTTGTTGTTTTATAGATTTCATATATAGTGCATTCAGTGAGTGAAACAGGAATATTCGTTGCTAAGTTCATAGATCCATCATCCCCTATTCTGGCAGTATTTGCCTGGGGGGACTTGAAGGTCCAGTCTGTTTTCCAAGATTTCCCAGTAGAACTTGCATCAATGGTCAGTATGATGTTCAGGGTCGAGGGTTTATCCTACCACCCTGCACACTTGGCTCAGCTCTCCCACGCAGGCACGTCTTGTCCATACAGGTGCGGCTGCCTAAGTGATCTGGGGCTGATTAGGCAGCATTTGGGATACTAGTAGATTGTTGCATTTCGATACAACTATAGATTTCCTGCTTAGCTGACACTGAACCCCATGCTTAGTTTCACAGCAGTGATGTCACCACACGCATTATATTGAAAGAGTCAGTTTGCTTCATGAACAGGAAATTTAAGTTTAGCAGGATTAAAAACCTAGGAATGCACCATAATAGTGTATGTACTGTGTAAGTGTGTGTTCAGCACTCACGCTCACATGATCGAGTATAGAAAAGGCAATCAAAAAAATATTCAATGAAGCACCGATGGCACATATACATGTGATAAATCTTTCATCAAATTCTCGCAAGCTGAAACGGTCAAAATTTGTTCTTCACTACTTTTTCTTCAAGTAATTCCAAAAAATATTTTTGGTCTGCACCTTCTGACAAGTCGGTGAACACTGTAAACAAAGGTATGTTTCTTTGGGCTAAGACATTGACAAGACAATGTAATTGTATAGCCTGATTACAAACCTTTTTCTGCTATGTATTTCTTTACACTGTAAATGGTGCTTAGACTTGGAATTGACGAAGATCTATGAACTTTGCCTTGTGAGAGAGATGGAATTCGCGATGATGTAGGTTCATCAGGTGAAGTTCCCGTTGCACCATAAATCACTCTGAGGTCAATCTCTGATTTTGGATCAGGAATGGAGATATTTTTTAGTTCAATGGTATCCTCTAAATTCCACTGAGAACCCCCTGAAATAAAAGAAATCTTGCTTAAATTCAGTAATGTTGTTATTATAATTAAATTCAGTAATGTTGTTATTATATTCTAAAACTACACCATCTGCTAGATGCGTATCTACTGTTGGGATTATGGGTTATGGGTTATCTTGTCAGGCATGTGATGAACTACAATTTTCTGTATTTGATTGTGGTTCCAAAATAAGCCAAACTGAAAACAAATCCTCTACTCTATAACAAATGTTAATTTGGTTAGTTTGAGAGAACGACCCAGCTGAGTTTTGGGATTACATACTAATGTAGGTCCTAAAAGGACCAAAATGGACAAACAGTTGAACTAATCGTTTTACTATCAAATCTTACGCTGCTCCGAAGTATTTTACATCGTTTTGAAAAATAGTTGTTCCCAAATTACGTCATGACTATGCAAGTTCTGTGATGAGATGGGCATGTCATTTTTGGATAGTGCCCAACAGTTCAACAAATCAATGTTACAAAGTACCTGGCACCAAGGTTATCAGCTATGCATGGATAATGCTGTCAGCTGTTGCTTAATTGCAAACAAATAATATCCTATCAAAAGGCCGTCGAAAATATCGTTTTCGGCAGAAATCTCCGAGGAATCAAGTTGCGATCCCGGTGCTTTGAATGCGGCTAGACGCTCATGTCATGAACCGTTTGCGCTCATACAAATCTGCACCACAATTGGTATAAAAAAGTGCCACCAAAAAGCGGGTAAAAAAAATTCGTAAACCAATAAAATAGGGGTCCAGACACCATGACCATTGGGGAAATGGTTTCAAATGGTCAACAATTCAACCATTTCAATATTTAACACACCCTGATGATCATATACTGAAATCAATGACCTTGAAACTTAGCAAGAAAGCTAATTTCAAGGTGTAATCCAAAAAGGATCCTTCGACAGCATCGGACACGGTTCACTTAGCCGCTTGAGTAAGAAAAAGCGTGAATTCGACTCGACCTAACCTATTGCACATAACAAGTTTAAAACGAATAGCACATTACTCAGATCAATCTTTTCCCTTTGTCTCATTGATTTGAATGTGGAATAGAATGGGGTACCCCCAAAACCAGCTATCCTGCCAGATGGCATGACAAGCAGATGGTTATTCGTCGTCAAAATTAGTTCATTTTCAATTAACTTTGAACTGGATTTTTAGACTCCCGAATCCATATATAATTGCAGAACCTACCAAATATGAAATACTTTCGTTCTTCTACCCAGATATCGGAATAGTTTTCAGAAATATTTGATTCATTTAAGAGAAAAGTTCATTCAGATTAAATTGAAATGTAGAAGAAAATTGAACACGCCTGCCATAAGTGGAATCCTCGATTGCCACAGTAGCACTGCGAGTACACCATTGAATTGGATTTTCTGAAAGTTGTCCAATAAAGCAAAATTGAATTGGATTCAATGTTTTATTTGTTCAAAAAAGTATTATTGAATTGGATTTGGTATTTTTGGTAGAATAAAATTTGATTGAATTTGCAGTACGAGCGAATGACTAATTAGCATATAAAGGTCATCCATCAAATTTGAGAAAAAGCTATTCTTCCTGGACTTTGCATAATTGTCAATAATATTTTCTGTAGTGCAAATAAAAATATTCCTTCCAAAAACTAAATGAACTAAAGATTTCATAGAAATCCATCTTGAAATACAATCTTAAATCTTAAAATAAAGCCCGTAATTTAAACAGTAGACGATACTGCTATAGATGATACATACTAATATATGGTCAGTTGCACAGTCAAAGGGCCTTAGCTCCGGAAACCAGTTGCTTTGTCACCCGAGGCATGACATGCTACTGTGATAAGAATATCAACGCTCAATCAGAAACCCGTACACCAGCACAGTTCTCTAAGATTCATGGCAAGTAAATTAGAAATGGCTTATCTC
Source organism: Tubulanus polymorphus (assembly GCF_964204645.1). Classification (NCBI taxonomy): domain Eukaryota; kingdom Metazoa; phylum Nemertea; class Palaeonemertea; order Tubulaniformes; family Tubulanidae; genus Tubulanus; species Tubulanus polymorphus. Next base: position 14,755,219 of record NC_134029.1, on the reverse strand, counting down.
CCTACTATTTGGTAGTTAAATGATGATTTTTGAAATGATTTTAAGATGTTTAGCCTGTTTGTTTTTATGAACATCATGTAACCATTTTTATTGAAGGTAAAATATGATCCAATGACCTGTCCTCCAAGCAACTTCATATTTGTGAATCTGCTGGGACATGCCCTATTGAGGTTTTGTTTCTTCAAATTGTGGGGTTTCTTCAATTTTACATACCTGTTGATTCGCATTCATGAATTGCAACATACAAATTCACAAATTTATTGTCAGGATCATCAGAACTACTACGGACATCACCCATCCTGTAAGCTACAGCAACCCTACCACTGTATGCACAGCTAACTGTCATGGGTTTTCCTATTAACAGAAATCTTTAAAACTCATTACCCAGAATCTGTTTCAGAGTAGTTTCTTTATAATAATAAGAACGCAACTATCACAATCTTCATGATGATAATGAGTTTATTTACATGTTCAAACGTTTCGATCGATTTCGACTCATCTCTTCGAGTCCTTTTCAAGAAATGACATGACAAGATACAAACTATGTATAGTATACTGTTACTAATAACAGAGAATATCATGCAGGCGTGAAGTGGCCTAGTTTACAAAGTACAAATGGATTATAAACATATCAAAATACGTTCAGTAAAAATGAGACACCATGTGTAGAAAGTTGTTTGTTAATACTTGGTTTTTTGGATTTTATATATAATGCCTCTTTGATGGTGATTTCAAAGTCATTTTTTCCAGAATCAACGATTGAAAAGTTGTTTTTTAAAGAAAAATTTGATGCACAATTTTTACATGATGTTAAATGTTCCTTAATTGCTGAAGGCGAAGTTCCATGCTCCTTTACCCTTGTGGCCAAATGTCGCATTGTTTTACCAATGTATGTGTTATTTGCATCACGCAAACATTTGAATTTATAAATAACATTGGCCAACAAGGGTGAAGGAGTATGGGACTTGAGTGAAAAGTAGTTCCTAATTTTGAAAGAAGTAAAGACAATACGAATATCCATGTTGTAATATTGTTTGAATTGACTCTTGAGTTTTCTGCCAAATATAATCGAAGGGAGGCCTATGTAAGGAACGAAAAAAAATGTTTCGACCTTATCTTCCCTGACCATACTAGCGGGAGTATCATCACTACATTTGCTATTCAAAAGATCTTCTAAGACACGAATTAAACAAATCCTGCGGGTAGCCATTTTTGTGGAAAACGTTTTTTAGGAAATCAATTTCTTGTGAGAAAACAAACCAACTACTGCTTATGCAACTAATATGCAACATGGATATTTCTTTCAAAATTAGGAACTACTTTTCACTCAAGTCCCATACTCCTTCACCCTTGTTGGCCAATGTTATTTATAAATTCAAATGTTTGCGTGATGCAAATAACACATACATTGGTAAAACAATGCGACATTTGGCCACAAGGGTAAAGGAGCATGGAACTTCGCCTTCAGCAATTAAGGAACATTTAACATCATGTAAAAATTGTGCATCAAATTTTTCTTTAAAAAACAACTTTTCAATCGTTGATTCTGGAAAAAATGACTTTGAAATCACCATCAAAGAGGCATTATATATAAAATCCAAAAAACCAAGTATTAACAAACAACTTTCTACTCATGGTGTCTCATTTTTACTGAACGTATTTTGATATGTTTATAATCCATTTGTACTTTGTAAACTAGGCCACTTCACGCCTGCATGATATTCTCTGTAATTAGTAACATTATACTATACATAGCTTGTATCTTTTCATGTCATTTCTTAAAAAGGACTCGAAGAGATGAGTCGAAATCGATCGAAACGTTTGAACATGTAAATAAACTCATTATCATCATGAAGATTGTGATAGTTGCGTTCTTATTATTATTTAACTATCTGGATACTCTTCCGAAATTATAGTTTCTTTATCATGAAATTGTAAATTAATTAAAATGTGCCCCTTATTTAGGAAAGGAACATAATACTAAGCGTATGAAAACTGCAGCAAATAATTGAATTCGAAATTCTGGGCAGTGATGGGTTGAGGACAGGAGCATTTATGAACCTGAGTCAATCCATCAAAGTGTGTTTAAAACTTCCCCAAAAACTTGTTCATCCCATGACATACAATGGAGGCGACGTGTGTGCAATAAAGTGGCTTCTTGTTTGTCAAAATGCCATCTTGTAGATTTCATTTGATTTGTAGATTCTTGCTATTGCACTGAAATTGGACTCCCAGCCTTAATATTGAGAAAATAGCAACAAAAGTGTATTCCCCGATGTAAACAATGAGAACTAATCCAAAATTCCTCATGTAGACACTTACTAATCTTTGACATTCTTGAAAGAATATTCAAACATTATACACATTATATGAGATGACCAATATGACTTTTACAGATACTTCGTTTGACTTAACAATTGACTTACCAGGAATATGTACAACACTAGTATCTGAGCTGGGAATCATCATTTCCCATTCAAACCATTCATATTTAGGATCAAAACCATCAGATTCCATTACGTGGCATTTCCAAAAGCGAATGCAGCCATCGGAACATGCTGTTGCAAACAGATATGGTGCAAAGCATGCTGGATATATAGAAGCTGAGCTTAGATGACCAGCTGCTTCAGTTGCTTTGATAACTTCAACACCATCTGGGAGACTGAGTGGCTGGGTACAAACCTGAATATAGAACAGTTGAGTCATTAATTAAAATATATTTAAAAAATTGTAAACATTATAAAATCATGGATCAAATAATAACAATAAGATGTAGCAAATAATAGCTAGAAAAAATTTTTGTAATTTACTTTTAATCCTGGCAACCAGATAACTCATAACATAGATACAATGACAATATTCTCTCAGGATCGAGTTATCTCAAAATCATAATTCTCCTATTTAATTCTTATGGCTGATGAAATGATTTATTATACTGCTAATAATCGATTCCGGCCACATTAGAAAAACATATCATTTAAACTCCACAATTTTTTGGGGTTTTCAGTTGGCCTTTATTATGTTTGGCAAGGAAAATGCGTTACTAAACAGTCTATCAACGGGACTCTGCAGACTCCCCATTAATGAGCAGCAGCTTAGCTACCGGTGCGGTTGGTCCGACATATGACGGACCAATAATCACCAAGGTGGTTCTTCTGATTCGTTCAAATTTGCATTAAAAAATTTGGAGGGGGGTTAGGTTAGGATTCGATATTTCTCGAATTCACAGTCCCGGGAACATCATCGGGGCCAGATATTATTTTCGCATTGTCTGATCGCAGCATTTCATCATTTATCGCATCTTGCAATCGAATGCGCGTGAGCAAGGTGAAGGTTGTTGTTTTCTAGGGTTTCGAACCTAACTGATCTCACTATATCTATCTATGATTTGGATATTGTCGGAGCCATCCTTTTCATTGACAATGATATACTGATAAAATGAATGTTACGATTTGTTTATTTAAATGTTAAATGATATAATTGCAAATAATTTTGATATAATTGATATAATTTCTATCAAGTATAAGACTGGTTTAAGATTTTTAAAAACGTTTACAGAGAAGTTGAATGAAACATGATTGTGTTTCAAAAGTTCACATACCTCAATTTGGTCTTAATCTTAAAGGCCAAATGCAATCAAAATTGTAATTGTACTTTCCGCGATTTCTTAACCAGGAGAAACTTTAGTACATATATAACGACCTGAGATGTGACTTATTGAAACTAGGGGTCCAGGGACACCATGCCCACTTGGGAAGTGGTTTCAAATGCTCAACAATCTAACGATTTCAATATTCAAGGACCCCTGGTGACCATACACAAAAACCAATGACCTTAAAACTAACCATAATCATTGAAACTAACCATAATCAAAGAACATGTCAGCAGCTACGATTTTGTAATTGATTGTGATAACATAATATGCCTCGTTCCACATTTAATATGGATATTACTAAGTTATTCTACTATTCAACGCCCCCAGGTGACCATATTCAAAACCCAATAACCTTGTAACTCACCACAATCATAGAACATGTCATGAACTACAACTTTGCAATTGATCATAGTAACAAAATATGCCTAGGTTCCAATAAAACAGGTATGTAAAAGTCAGAAACTGATGATCTGCGCGAACCAGTTACGCGATCGTGTAATGATCAGTTGCGCGAGTTGTTACTTTCGCGCAACTAGGATATTTTCATGATCAGTTGCACGAGGTAATTAGACCAGGTAGTTCGCGCAGCTTATAGTAATGATCAGTTGCGCGAGGTTATCACACCCAGTACTTAGTACTATCAAAGACTTCTGTTGCGGGCGCGTGGATATTATTTTTACCTCTACTTAGTGCGATGATTTTTCGGGCGAGCGGGATTTCAAGTGACAATTTTTTTCGAAAGGATTTCCCGACAATGACAAACAGACACAAAAACGAAGTCCGCCACAAATGTAAGTAATTAGGACAGAAGCAAACTAAGAGATATGATAATATTTGATATTTATCATTTGCATAAATCTAATTTTTAAAATTGTCTTTTTGGTCAATAAATAAGTTATTGATCTGCAGCTGAATTGTATTCTCAAAAAGATCAATCGATTTATATACGTAGGTTTCTTGGTTCTATGTCCTGGGAGAATACATGCATTTTTTAGTTATGCAAGATAATACATTATCCGCCTTAATGGTTGTTTGTCTGAAACATTCATAATTGAATCCGGCGAGCAATCTAAATCATTTGAAGGTAATTATGGCGCTGTAGTCATGAGAAGAATTCGTGAAAATGAGCAATTATGAAATATACTGTTATATAGTAATATTGATTGTGTGATGTAAGGGTCACGTGATTTTGTAGAGGGAGTGTGGACGCCATAGAGAAGCGTGTTTGAGACGGAAAAATAAAGATATGTTAAATCGAAGTTAATCGTTTGTCCTCTAAGGGTTTAATCCACTCGATACTCGGAACCCGAAGCAAAAGAGAGAGGAGATCAACACAAAATGGTGGAGAACCCAATTGGATTTATCGCGTCAATTGAAATTCAATTTAATTAATCGTCAACGACATCGAACGCGTGGCGCGTCTTATATCCGTAGACGGTAGGCTGTCTTTTGTTCGTATTGTTTGCATGGCCGGCTTAATCTGTTAATGAATGAACATTGGTTGTCCTGTTCTGCTCATTCAACGGACCAGTGTGAGCTCCAACGTAAATAGGAACGTGGCGACCGAAATCTTACGCAAAAGGGTAACTTTTTTTCGATAGTTCGGCTTAGTCTGTGTTCCGTACGTACAGATTATTGTCTCAGTCATTCATGGTATTTTAACATGTATCCAGCTGAATCTTCGCTCGGCATGATTTACGTTTGAACGGTTAACATCTATTCGTTATTTTACAACTGTTAGACATTGTTGGTGTTTAATCTTGGATAACTGATTCAGGATAAGCTTGGAACATCAACGACAATGTTGTTAATTAATAAAAATCGAAAAGCGAAACCTGCATAGGATACTTCGGCTCCGTGTTTAAAAGCATTTTGGATTGATTGGAAGAGATCTACGACTACATCGGATCAGATTGGATCATTATCGTTTAATCGGACTACAACTTGGAAGGAATCTACAACTACATCGAATTGTATCGGACTACAACTTGGAAGAAATCTACAACTACATCGAATCGTATCGGACTACAACTTGGAAGGAATCTACAACTTCATCGTATGGTATCCCCGGACTACAACTATTGTCGATTGTGTACTACTGGTAATTCAACTACCTGTAACGATTTATTGACTACTTACATTTATTGTCTTTCACTGATTTGTTTTATCGTGCATATGTGTAGTTAAGTGAAGCGTATGACTAGTTTAAGATTCGTGTAGTAATATTGTGGTAAGTAACATCATAACAGGTACATATTCCAGTCTGAACTTGAGTACAATATATTTCCTTTATAAGTATTGTTTATTTCATTTGTTTCCTGATTAGCAATGGCACAACTAAAACCTACAGATTTTCTCCGGCCCAAATTTACAGGGGATAATTCTACTTATGAATCAATATACGCCCACTGGCTGTCCTTTAATGATTATTTGCAGGCACATAATTTACATGACCCAGCCAATGCAAATGAGATTATCGAGGTTACTCAGCGTTTAAAACTTTCCTTGGCAGGAACAGCTAGATTATGGATTGGAGGAAAAGTTTTTCCCACGAAAGCGGCTATAAAAGATGATTTAATGCATAGATTTAGTCCTGTAACATCAGACTTGGTACTTTTAAATCAGTTTAACAATCTCAAATTTCTCACAGATTCGAGCGCACACGATTTTTTAGAGAAGCTCACCCGAGCTGCAGCGAAGATCAACTATGGACCTAATCAGATAAAACATAAGTTCCTTCAGTCGATACCAGAAAATTGTAGAACGGCGGTTGTAATGGCATCTAACATACAGACGACACCGCAGCAATTAGCAGACATAACACAAAAATACTTAGACATTCAACATATTGATAAGTCTGTGACATTTTTGGACTCAGTAAATTCCACTTCTCATTTTCAGTTCCAGGAGTTGAAGAAAGAATTAGACAGCTTAAAACTAGGTGTAGCTTTGGTTAACGAAAGTGCTCAGAAAGCAACATTTTCTGAGTCCAGATCCCCAAGTCCGACTAGGAGAGGGAGAAGCCCATTCAGAAATAAAAATAGAGTAGACACACATCGTTATTGGAGAAATGAATCGGTTCAAAACTGGCAGTCACGAAACACCAGCTCCAACAGGTCACAGATCACATGCTCATCTCGTAGGAGAAAAGGCCACGTGTGGCGTAAGTGTTTTCAATATTTGCGTCTAGTTTCTCAAAAACAGAATAATACACATCCTTTTCAGGGTGCTGATGTCCCGTTTCAGAATGACCAACAGGATTATCGGCCACAGTTTCATTATCGTGGTAATGGACAGGATTTTTAGACCCGGGTAGTTTTCAACCGGCACGTGAACTGCCCGTCTCTAGTAATGATGTCAATTATGTACATAGTTCTTTAGATAGTAATTAAGATGATGGTTTTGTGTATTTACAGTTGACTAAACAAAATTATGTTACAGGATATTTAGGTGACAAAGGAAAACGGAGTGTTGTAGTTTTGGTCGATTCTGGTGCAACCAAAACACTTATTTCCGGTTCGTGTGTTCAGAAATCGTCATATTTATCTTCTTTAATTGCCGAAAACGAGAATCAAACCTATTCAATTCAAGATGGGAAATGGTGATTTTCTTGTAGCTAATCATTCTATTACCTTTCAGATTGTTATTCAAAACAAAACACTGACATTAACCGCTGTTATTTCAGACAATGTTACAGGTCCAAATGTCTTAATGGGTACATCCACATTGAAAGAGCTTTTTGGTTCATTAGATTTTAGTACGAATGTACTAGCCATTAGACGTAAGAAGATTTGGTTCGTCCCACTGCACAACCAGACAGTTTTTCCAGGACAGTCGAGAACTATTCAGTACAGAGGTCGGATGCCAAGACTTAAAACACTCCGAGATTGTTTTAAAACCAACTCCTATGATGCATAATCATGTACCGTCGCATACTCTAGTTCGATTAAATAAAAATGTATGCAGTATCCATATTTCAAATAGTAGTAACAGACCTCTAGTTCTTAAGCATAATCATCCGGTTGTATTTACGGATTTGAATGGTTTTGTAAACGTATCTCAAGAAGTTCCATCCTCTTTGATTTCAGAATTGTCAGGAATTGATATTGGGCAGCAGAACTTAGGGAAATTCGCTCATTTGGAAGCATCAGATCCTATAGTGAGCTAAAAACACCGCAGCGAATTATAAGAAAAGCATAGATCTTAGTGAAAACTGTATTCTCGATGATCGTGATAAGAAACGTGTTTATAATCCTTTATGTGACCATAAAGATGTTTTCAGCTTATATGGAGAGGAAGGAGAATGTCCTGACTATAATATTGACATTCAGTTGCAGGATGACACACCATTTTCTATTCCACCTTACCCTGTTTCTGATGATGTCAAGCCGATTATTGACAGGGAATTGTCAAAACTTGTGATGTTGGGTATTTTGAAAAAGGGTTGTACACCTTATTGCTCACCATGTTTCTTGATTCGAAAACCGAACTCGTCAGAGTTTAGATGCGTCACAGATTTTAGACATATTAATACCAAAGTTTTAACCGTGCAACAAAATTATTTGTCACTGAAAGATGTTTTTAGCAAAATTAGGTAGAGAAGAAAGTCGTGTAGTTTCAGTGATTGATCTCAAGTCAGCATTTCACGCATTGCCGCTATCTGAAAGATTGCAACAGTTTACAGGTATGTGTCCATATCCAGGATCTTTAACATATATGTATCGTAGACTACCCATGGGATTAAATAGGCCTATAGGCCGAAAGGGATCCGAGATTGATAGATAGAGTATTCCAGCCGCATGAAGAAATTTCTGAAGATGAATGTCCAGAATTTTTATGTAAACCTCATTCTTTAATTTCAGATATTAGTGAAATCATGGCGAAGCACATTCCAAAACAGGCGGAACTTGATAGGATACTTAAGATTATCAGAAGAAAAGTTATTCGGGATTATAATTTGCCGTACGATGTTAATCAGGTTCGATTAGCTCAAAGGGCTGATCCTCATTTTAAACATATGGATTACCTTGAGCACAATATTTTGCCGAGTGACAAAAAATCGGCTTGTGTTATCGTATTGCGCGCTGAAAACTTCATTTTGTGTAATCATGTTCTATTTAGATTAGTATTTTTACAAAAGCCAGGTGATTTCTGTTTTCAATTAGTTGTTCTAGAGAGGTACATTGATAAATTGATATCTCGTTATCATGATCATTGTTGAGTTCTCATCAAGGTTGCACTCGCACATTTTTTACGATGCGCAAGTTGTTCTTTTTCCCGAACATGTTTAATAGGATTGTAGCTTATGTACAGTCTTGTTCGGCCTGTCAAACATTAAAAGGGAAAACTTCTGACCTACGTATATTTCATGAACGAATACCTGATGTTTATTGCCCATTTCAGGTAATATCGTTAGACTTTAAGAGTATGGTGACGTCAAATGCAGGCTACAAGCACTTGATGGTAGTTGCGTGTTCCATAAGTTGATTTACAGTATGTGTGCCAAGATAAAGTTTAGAGGCTCCTGAAATCGCAGAAGCATTGATTCAGAAAGTACTCTGTACGTATGGTATACCAGAGAAAATTGTACATGATCAGCAATCTTTTGTGATAGGCAAGATCATGACGATTATTTGTGATACTTTAGGTACCAATCAGAAAGTGATTTCATTAGACAATCACGGATCGTTACAAGTTGAACGTCAAATTCGTTCGATTAGCGAGTTAATAAAAGCTATCTTGGACCAGATGATGATGAAGTTCGGAAAATCATCATGAGCGCTCCAAACAAATCGTGCGCACTTGATCCACTTCTGACTTGGTTATTCAAAAATGTTGTGGATTGTGCATTGCCAGCTGTGACTTACATTGTGAATTTGTCTATGGCTAGTGGATCTGTACCTGATTCCATGAAGGTAGCAATTGTAACACCAATTCTCAAGAAGTCATCTCTGGATCCTGAGTCTCTCCAGAACTATCGCCCAGTTAGTAATCTCTCATTTGTGTCTAAGGTTCTCGAGAGAGTTGTAGCCAGTCGACTGCGTGAGTACATGGATCGTAACCATCTTCACGATGTCTTGCAATCAGCCTATAAACCAAGGCATAGCACAGAGACAGCTTTGCTCAAGGTGCAAGATGACATTCGTACCCTCATCGATTAGGGTTCAATTGTGATACTGATACTACTCGATCTTAGTGCGGCATTTGATACGTTAGATCACACTGTGTTACTCTCTCGCATCAAACATTACCTAGGCATCGATGGAAGAGCACTCCAATGGTTCAAGTCGTACCTCACCCACAGGATATTGAATGTTACTGTTAACGGCCATGCCTCTGATTCATACGAGTTAAAGTGTGGGGTACCACAAGGCTCAGTGTTGGGTCCCTTACTCTTTCTTATCTATGTGCTTCCTATGGGTGAACTGATAAAATCATTTGATATTGATAGACATGGATTTGCAGACGACAACCAAGTGTACAAGGCAATTAAATCCATTCATGATCCGTCACGTGTAAATCAAAAACTGTCAAATGTTGAGAAGTGTTTGGTCGCGGTGTATAAATGGTATACCGATAATTTCCTCAAACCAAATGCTGGAAAGACTGAGGTATTTCTCTTAGGTACCCGGTACATCGCAGCGTCTCAATATTACCGACATTGAATCTCTCATGGTCGCAGGTGTTTGTGTCCCTGTTTCAAAGTCGCCGATCTGCAATCTCGGTGTTATGTTCGATCATGAAATGTCTATGAGTCCACATGTGAAATCTGTTTTGAAAAGCGGATATTTTCACATTCGTAACATTGGATTAGCTAGAAAGAATCTGAATAGAAATGCTACCAAGGCACTTGTCCAAGCCCTTGTCTTGTCTAGGCTGGACTACTGTAATAGCCTTCTGGCTGGAATAACCAGTGATTTGTGTGGAAGCTTACAGAAATTACAAAACTGTGCAGCACGATTAGTTTTGCGCACGCCAAAACGAGAGCATATAACTCCCCCGCTCATGCAGTTACACTGGCTACCAGTAAAAGCAAGAATTGGCTTCAAAACACTACTGCTAGTATTCAAAGCTCTTAAATGAATAGCACCGGCCTATATTGCTGATCTAATCACTGTGTATACCCCAAGGCGAACACTTCGATCATCTAACCAATTCAAACTGTCAGAACCATCATTCAGCTTATCTAAAATTTGGCGGCGGAGCCTTCTAATCCCACGCACCTAGACTCTGGAATCAGTTCATCGACTCAAGAGAATCTACACTTACCATGGTTGACCAGTTCAAATCTCACATCAAAACAAAACTATTCAACCAATACTATTCCCTGGAGCGCAATTGAACTTTGTTTTTTAACATGGAAAGCTGCGCTATACAAATCCATATTTATTATTATTATTATTACCCGTATGGTAGAGACTGGGTGCGATACTGTGCCACATCACAGTACGCGTGCAATTCTTTTTCATCACCTCAACTTGGAGGGCATCAACCTTTCTACTTAATTTATTTCAGGGAACCTACAGACATTTCTGGCTTGAGTTTCAAACCACTGTTAGGTTAGAGTAATACGCAACAACAGTATATAGAGGAGTTGAGGAAAAGATTTGACAATACATCCAAGTTTATGTAGAGTTGCAAAAGAATCAACAAATGACTCAAAATTCGAAGATAAGTCAGAAATTATCTAAGTGTCCGGTGTATGAGAAAGGACAGTTAGTTTATTTACACAAGCCAGATAGTTCATCACTTACTACTAATTCACGGAAATTTACTGCCAAATATGTGGGTCCGTTTATTGTACATGATATATTGGATCTAACGCACGTTCTTCTTACAGACATGAAAGGTAGATTGTTGAGAGATGTATTTAATGTAAATCGTCTGAAACCGGCATTTCTAAGGGGAAATGAAGGGAGAACAAGGCAATTCGATACTACGTATCTATGTCCCCCGCGATAGCCAGTATAGAATGAATGACCCCTGAAGACACTGATCTTTGATATAGAAAAATGATGAGTGTATCCAGGGATAACCATACTATGAAATATTATTTTCCTGCTATGAATGGTAATTTGAGAATTGAGTTTAAAAAGTTTTAGGCAAACGACGTCTACCAACCTTGACCTTTGACCCCTAGAACTCCAAAATCACTAATGCACATCCTCTTCCCAGGGCTAATCATACTATGAAATAGCATTGTTCCGTTATCAATGGTTCTTCTTGAATCGTTTTTACAAGGTTTCATATGAATGATATCTAGTAACCTTGACCTTTTCCCCAAAATCAATAGGGCACATCCTCTCCCTAGGGGTAATCATGCGATGTAATATCATTATATTGCTATCAACAGTTCTTTCTGAATCACATTCACGACACAAGGTTTCACGTGAATGACCTGAAGTGACATTGACCTTTGATCCTTGGAGCCCAGAATCAATAGGGCACATCCTCTCCCTAGGGGTAATCATACTACGTAATATCATGGTCCTGCTATCAACGGTTCTTCTTGAATGACGTTCACAAGGTTTCGCATGAATGACCTGTAGTGACCTTGACCTTTGGTCCTTGGACCCCAAAATCAAAAGGGCACATCCTCTCCCTAGGGGTAATCATACTACGTAATATCATGGTCCTGCTATCAACGGTTCTTCTTGAATGACGTTCACAAGCTTTCACATGAATGACCTGTAGTGACCTTGACCTTTGGTCCTTGGACCCCCAACATCAATAGGGCACATCCTCTCCCTAGGGGTAATCATACAACGTAATATCATGGTCCTGCTATCGACAGTTCTTCTTGAATCACTTTCACAAGGTTTTACATGAATGACCTGTAGTGACCTTGAGCTTTGATCCTTGGACACCAGAATCAATAGGGCACATCCTCTCTCTAGGGGTAATCATACTGTGTAGTATCATAGTCCTGCGATCAACGGTTCTTCTTGAATCGCGTTCACAAGCCCATGCCCATGGACGGACGGACGAACGGACGGAGGCGGATACCAAGTCCCCCGCTCGCGGCCTATCCCGCGCGGGGGACAAATATTGGACACTTACAGAAATTGCGTCAAGCTTTGAGGAAGAGTGATGACTCTGATTCTTGTAATGTGAGCCAACCAGATTTTCAGGTTACGGATGAAAATGATGGAATTCTATCCACAGGTGATGGTGAATTTGTATATTCGGCAATCTACGAACCAGTAGATACTAAAGCATATTTGGAGACATGAGTGCTAACAATGGGATAGCATCACCTAGTGTTTTGAACGAAACAAAACAGTTGCAGTTGTTGAAAGTAACACAAAATTCTTTTTCAGAGAATACAAATTACTATATTTTCAAAGCCAGATTTAAGGCTGGAGAACTTCAACTACTGTTATCATTAAAAATGTTGGGTAACAAAACTTTCAGGTTTTGGTATAATCCATCATTGGATGTCAAATATCCTGAAATTGTTGACAAAATTCTACAAATGACTAACATTAGAATTACAGGTTCTCATCGAAAATTTGTGAATCAAGTGTATATGATGCTTAATCATGTCGATTAATATCTTTCATAAGCTAGGTTTATGAAATACTTTGTAGATTATGTTACATTATGGTTAGTTTTCAGGTGTGAGACTATGAGCTTCATCTTTGATGATTCGAGCTTTTGTCAGAGTTTAATATTTCTTTTGTTTCAGTGGAATAGGCAGATTGTATGTTGATCTGAATATGTCAGAACTACTAAATAAGTGGTGCATTATGTCATGCAATCTGTAGTGTAAAAGGATTTAGTGCCATGATAAAGGTACTCTTCAAATATTGTTGAAGATTTTATAATGCATTTAGATTTCCATCTAATGATGGACTATTCTATCTAGTGAGCGTCAGTTTGTACCAGTTGCCGGGGAACAAAACTGAAGAGATTATTTTTCAGACTGGGATACTGTGTGTTGTTATGATGGTTGTATCAGAAAGTAAAATTAGTCTGTAAATTGATAAAAGGAAAAAATTAATTTTTGTAAAGAAAATATTTTTTTTTTAAATCTAAACAAAAGGGATGTTATATAGTAATATTGATTGTGTGAGGGTCACGTGATTTTGTAGAGGGAGTGTGGAAGCCATAGAGAAGCGTGTTTGAGACGGAAAAATAAAGATATGTTACCGTAAAAACCGGCGTATAAGTCTACGCGGCGTATAAGTCGAGGTCGATTTTTAGACCTACATTTTATGATTTTAACATATATCCGACTTATAAGTCGAGTCCCTTCTCTTAGAAGAATAATTACTAGTATCATTGTATTGAATAGTTTGTTTTGATAACGATGTGTGCCTTCACGCACGCCGCCACGCGTCAGCCTGATTGCTGCTGTGTGTTAATCAATAGACTGTTACACACACTCAGGTATAATACACTACCATACAGTGATACAGTAGTGTGACTCACATGCTATATATAGCCTAATGTATTAAGCGCTGCTATGAGCGCGCATATATGAATACATCGTTTTAAATGAAGCAGTGTCAAAATGAAAGAAGTTTTTTTCATTAAATAACTTTATTTATCATGAATAATTATTCAAACTGTTATAGCACTGTTATAGTCTTTTTTGTCTGGTAGAATCAATATTTCTTGTGATCGAAAATACTTCGTAGAAAACTGTACTCGGCGTATAAGTCGAGGTCAATAATTCAGTGGTAAAATCAAGGGTTAAAAACTCGACTTATACGCCGGTTTTTACGGTAAATCGAAGTTAATCGTTTGTCCTCTAAGGGTTTAATCCACTTGATACTCGGTACCCGAAGTAAAAGAGAGAGGAGATCAACACAACAATACTCATGAAACACTTGCTGACCCTTAGTCTGATAAATCGATCACTAAGGAGTAATATTAAAGAGTAATATTAAAGAGTTTTATTATCTTAATTAATAATAGTTTGTGTGTTTAAATTTGAATGTACTAATTATGATAAAGAACATAAATAAGAAAGATGATATTTGGGGTTATATTGTATATTACAATTTACACAAAATTAAATACCGTTCATTATGGGATTTGTGATCATTGGATAAGTTAAAATAAATGAATTTGAGGGTTGGAAAAATAGTATGTAATCTCTTTGGTGCGGTTGAGAAGGAGAGCAGACCGGGAGGTATCATGACGTCGAGGGTCGGGTTAAAGTTAGCAGCGAATGAAAAGACTAAGAATCAGGATCCCAGCTCTGCGTTGTGGTGCTGCGTTGGTTGCTCGTTCCCTTTTACAGCTGGCCGCAAGCAGGGTTCTGGATTTTTCTTGGGTGTGGACTCAGCCGTATAAAAGGGGCCACACCTCGAGAGAGAGCAGACTATTTAAGAGAGCATTTTCAAGGGAAGCATTAGAAGAATATAGAACAGATTACTTTCGGCTATCCGGTAAAACTGTATCTTCTTGTGTGAGGGATTTACATAAATTGTTGAAATTGAAGTTATGTTTAAATTGTTAGAATAAAAGTTGAATATCATCATATTGTGATTTGGAGATCCTTTTCATTCTTTGGTTTTCGGGTTTCTGTGTTCGTGGTCGACTTTATTGCCAGGGACCGGGGTTTATAATAGAGGAAAAAGACAATAGAGAAAGGGACCGCGGAACATTATTTTCTGAAGGCACCTGGCGCTGTCGGATAGAATACGCCTGACTGGATATAACTTGATTACTATGTATATACACATTTATTATAAATTTCTGCTGTTAACTAATTATAAGTCTAGTATAAACTACTATGTAAATGCATTTTTAAACTAAGTACCGGTCCAGTGTTGGCACCTGAGGTAACTAACAAAGAAATCATTATAATCGATGCCGGTATTCTTTTAGTTTCAAATGCGGATCCGATTTATAGCTCAATATAATAAGGAAATACTAGGTTATTCTACTATTCACTGCCCCCTGGTGACCATAAAACTTATTTCCTTAAAACTCACCACAATCATAGACGATGTAATGAGCTACAACTTTGCAATTGATTGTGGTAACTAAATATGTATTGGTACAAATATAATATAGAAATAGAAAGAAATTGTATTATTCAACACCCCCAGGTGGCCATATACAAAAGCCAATGAACTTGAAACTCACCACAATCATAGAAAACGTTATACGCTACTACTCTCTAATTCATTGTCGTCTGACAGGGCCAGTTTTTGGGCTGAAGATGTGTCTAGGGTAGATACATGCATAAACCAAATATCAAGACATTACATTGAAGCGTCTTCAAAACTTCCCAAAATAACGGGATTTCGTCTACGGACGGATGGACGAACGGACGGACGACGGACAAAAAGTGAAGGCAATAGCCCGCTGGGACTAAAGTCCCAAGTGGGCTAAAAACAATGAGGGACAACAAAACCTAGTAAAAGTTTATGTAGCCGAATAAGTCTCAAGTGGGCTAAAAATAGCATGATGGCTGCCTAGACATATATTGTAACCTATGTACACAGATGGCGTGTCATCCACTGGTACGTGTGGCGAAAATTGTCAATATCTGGGGTGGGTTTGACCACAAAATGTCGGTCTTTGGTGAAATTATATTATGTATTTCGGAATGGCCTTAAGCCGTTCTTTTCTCATTGTTTCTTTTTAGATGTACGTATTCTGGGACGGGGCTGGGTGTTCTGCGGCGATGTTTCGGGATCTTTTCGGCTCAATTTCAATCTGACAGATTTTTGGCAGTCCTGTCAGATTCCAATTTCACGACCTGGGCAGGCCCCCGCGGTGTTGGCCACGCCACATCGCGGTGACATTAGCGATTTTTCGGCGCCTGTCCAGGCCATTCTTTTATCCTCCACCTACCTATTAGTGTGTGTTCTCCTTTTTATATTCGAGACCCAACTTCTTTGATTTTGGGCCGTTTTGGTTCCGTCTCGTCGCCGGAGAATTCTCCAGCCCTGCTCGTGTTTACGCTCGTTTTTACGACGCCGTTCGCTGGCGCCGCCTCACTTCCGTGTGAGCGTTTTCGCGGTGGTGCGGTTGACTCCGGTTTATTTTTAGTAAATATCTCCGTATCGGTCTTATAGTCGTCATTTTTCGCGTTAATCTTAAAATATTATAGAACTTAATTCTATTTCTCGCGTATGAAGTCTTTATTTAGGGTTTTATCATTCGTCACGGTCGAATGATTTCGCGTGCTCTACTTTGTCCGCGGATCGTATCACTGCTCGTCACGCTTGACCAATCACCGCGTGCGTTGACCGCATTAAAACTATAAATTTGGCGCAATCACGCTCTTTGGCAACTTGGCTCTGGCAGAGCCACATTAGAAACTCTTCTTGCTGCCTCTTCACCGTTTTACGAATCGGACGCTGTAAATCGTACAGATCATGTAAGAAGACAATTTTACTCTCTAATTAAGACACGGGCCTCCGGGTCGTCTGACCCCGGGATCGCTTCAGTGGTTTTTGACATCCCGCCCTCAGTGAGTCCCGAGTGCCGACGCACCCGGGGGTCGTGTAGTCGTCGGCCATGGGCTGCCGATAAACTCGTCACTTACAATCCTGTAAATATTGTAAATTCTCCGTCAGTTCATCGTCTGTTTAAATTCAATCCTCTGACGATGCCAACTTAACGCTCTCGTCGCTGTAATTAGTAATAGTAATAATAATAGTATGGTATATCTTCTGTGCTATTTCCGTAATTTTACTCCGAGATGTCGTTTCTGCTGACCATGAAAATCACCTGTATTCAGTAACTCCTTTTTCGAACGAACGCGCGGTCGTTTCATCTTCTTGACGTCGCCTCTGAATTTCGACTCTTTGAGTTCGCGTCACCGACATTTTGAATTTGGCGCGCAGTCGTTGATTAACGACAACGCTCGTCGTTAACTATTTGACGTTCCGTCGTGTAATTCTTATCGTTGATTGAAGACAACGCTCGTCGTTAACTATTTGACGCTCCGTCGTATAATTCTTATCGTTGATTGAAGACAACGCTCGTCGTTAACTATTTGACGCTCCGTCGTATAATTCTTATCGTTGATTGAAGACAACGCTCGTCGTTAACTATTTGACGCTCCGTCGTATAATTCCTATCGTTGATTAACGACCACGCTCGTCGTTAACTATTTGACGCTCCGTCGTATAATTCTTATCGTTGATTGAAGACAACGCTCGTCGTTGACTATTTGACGCTCCGTCGTATAATTCTTATCGTTGATTAACGACAACGCTCGTCGTTAACTACTTGACGCTCCGTCGTTAACATCTTAATCGTTGATTAGCTTCGACGCTCGTTTACTGAGACCTAAGTTATATTAGATACACACCGGAGTCCGCCGCGCCACCGCTTCTATTTGACGTTCGGTCGTCTCCTTTGTATGCTACCGTACATTGACTGTACCAAGGCATTGCAAGCCATGAAGGGCACATTCTTTTTATATATCGAAATGTAAATAATCAAGGTGTTTTGCGTGTGGACATGATGTCCCCTTGGCATCAAGAACGATGAACTTGTATTATGTATTATAAGAAAATATATATATTTAATAATTCGCACTACATTCCAATCAAACTTCGAATCTTGCGTTTATTTGATTCGCCGGCACTGGAAGGAAGGACGAGGATTTCTGTTTGTTTTCCTGCTGCATCGAACCCATTTAGTTCTACGTGAGGATCGTTCCCCTATTGACCGTCGCTACGGACAACACTTATGCATACGACTAGTTTGACAGATCTGGCATGAGTCGCAATTAGCTCCTGAGATGACGGGGGACAGCTATGTGCGAGAGGGCACTTGGAATGGGGGTAGCCATATCCGCCGAGTAATCAACACTGCGAGTTTCGTCCGAGGAAAGCCCCTAAAGCGGATTACTCTGAGGAGAGCGGGTTGGGGGGTCTGTATTGGCCACACAGATTAAGGCTACGTGGAGTAGGGAGGCGACTGTTTGGAGGAGAGCGTACTGCTTAAGCGCCCTTTTTTAGCGACATTTTTTAATAGAGGAACCGATTCTACATATTTTATATCATTTACTTTCCTGGGGAAGACAAGAGTCTCCTTGCCGTATTCACTACCCGAGTGCGGTCGACCCAGGCGGACCCGTGTAGCGAGCGCCCCGGCACAGCAGAGTGACTACGACTACGCTACCTATGGACAACAGCAGTCACTACCTGAATTACTATTTTTTTTATGTTTACACTACAACCGCTACATACGCATATACATAAATGTATTTGCAGACACACGTGGCTCACTGCTAACGCGCTGACATAAAAATGTATTATCCTGCTGTAAGGCGATGAAAGAAGTAACAAAATAGATTATTGGTTATAATAATGACCTCAAATAAACATGAACAACTCTTCTTGATTTTGAGGATCTTTGCGAGCATGAGAGTACGTAGATTGGGAAGTAATTTCTAGGCCAAATCGTATCCGTTCAAAAAGCCGATCATGATATTTTGGGGTAAAAATCTGAAGCTAGAAGGCCGACTTATTGGCCGCAAAATGTGGTAATAGCAACAGGGACGAAAACAGTGTTTTCAATAAGAGCCAGGTCCCAGGTCCGTCTGTTTTTTCAAACCAGCTTTCGTTTCAGGGACTGTGACATATTTTGGGACCCTTCTGTTTTTCAAAGGGACCTGGCTTGTTAATTTCTCATTGAAAACACTGATGAAAACAGAGGCGTTTTAAAACCGCGGAAAGATTTGAAATAAAAGTATCAAAATTTGAAATTTATAAGACTTTTTGGGGCATCTAAGGCCCATTTTCCAGTGACAAAATAAGACTAATACCATGTGGTTGATCGTTCATTGTTTATGTTTTTAGTACATGAAAAGGATGGCTCCAACAACATCCAAATCGCTAGAAAATATTTAAATGAACTTGTCAATAAATAGTAGAGTCCCAAGAGGAGCCCTTATCTATAATCCATCAGTCAAGACAAGTGCATTGTGCCTGAATACCCTCCCCCTCCACGGATCTACATCAATCTCAAGAATGATAAAGGTCCAATGGCCCGTGGCTCACCATTAAATCATTGAGTGTATATATTGTCAAAAATAGTATACTAAATATAAATCAACATTTCGATTGAAGATGTATGAGGCTGACAATATGCACCAGAGGATGTGTGAGAGTGCTGTGTAATCTATCATTGCCGAGTCACTGTGCTATACATACACTCGCTCAGGTGATTACTAACACACACAGCCATATACTGTAACCTATATTCGCACACACGCGGCTGACTGTTGATACCCGTATTGCAATTTCACACGTCAGAATACATCCATCCACAAAATGTCAAAAAAATACAAACATATAGACTTTTTTCTAGAAATCAAAACAAATACCGGCTATGATTTTTTTCTTAAATATACAAATAAGACCCGCTACGAACCCTGCCATTGGTATTGTCATACTTGCTAGTTCAGATACTGAGTTAAATAGCCTACTCGCTTATAATCGTGATAACGAACAAACTATAAGCAAAGGTACGATACCTAGTCGAATAAAATTTCCCAATGGGCTTCCCCAATTACATCAGAGACGCCGAAATTCCCAGAATTTCCTGTATATCCCACAAACAGCCAATCACATTCATTGTAGGTCAGGTAACAAGGTTAACTCAAATAAATAGAAGCGAGGAAATTAAGGGGGTTTATAAAGTGAGGGCCTGTTGGTCGAAAAGTACATTGAGATCAGTTGAACTAAAAACGGCTACACTTCCAGGAAGGATTGAACTTTTTTATATTTCAATTCCAAGCATGCAAATTGTCATATGTAAAAACGTGTCATTACTTCGTGCTAAAAAGCAGGGTTTTTGCGTGTTTTTCAAGAATAAGTCCCCTAAAAATAACTCGATCAATATGAAATTTTTGTGGGCTTGAGAACTCATTAAGCCAAACCATGACACCAAAAATCAACACTATTGGTTCAATAGCCAATGTTTGTGCCTTGTTGAGACACCGCTACTCTATTCATTTTCAATGAAAACTGCTTGATCAGACCGTTTGCATAGGCAAACCAACGGTTCGCCAATAAAAATTTACCTCCAACAGCGGAAATCTGCGTTTCCGCGGAAGATCTTCATCCCTGTAGCCACTACATAGTGGATTCCATTACTTTCATAGTGGAGTGCTATTGGGGTAGTAATACACCAAGTGAGTGAAATTCAGTTCCTACTAACCTTATCTGTGCGAATTCTGAGTCTGACATCATTTCGACTATCATCAAAAAGTTTCCCAAACTCATCTTGACATTCATCACTGGAATTTTCCCATTCTGAAGAACATAAAATGTAGGCTGAAATTTCAGTACAACACGAAAAGGATATATGCAATCAACGAGTAGGTGAAATGGCTAACTTGTGAACTTCAGGCCATGCCAGGCTATTTGGAAGGCAAGTTTAAGGTCATTATTTCCAACAAGGGTCCAGTTCCACAGTTGTGAGTTAAGATTTGACTCTGGGTTAACTCATTGAAAATGAAGTAACTTTAACTCAAAGTTAACTCTAACTCATGACTGTGGAACTGGGTCAAGAAGTCCATGTCCATTAAGACATCGTCGGAAAAATAGAAGTTCCAGACAATTACACAAAACAGACAAGGGACCCAGGGCTGCTTGGGGTAAATGTAGCTTAGCACGGATATAATTGTCTGGCTTTTTCCATGAAATATGATAGAGGCATGATCACCATGAACAGGACGTACTTCACAATTCTGATCACAAGTTCTACCTTGTTTTATAGTTAAATAAGGACTATGTATTCATTCGCATATTCGTACCAAAGTTTTTTCCGTCAATTTTTTTTTCACCCTGAACATCCAACAATGCTATAAATCCCCAACTCTTGTCATGCCTGCACAATTGAACAGTGATTTAGCTACACAAGAATGATAACCCAAATTGTTCTGGTACAAACCATACAAGGGTTATGTAATTGATTAATTGAATACCCTAATGAATCCTAGAACCATTTTGATACTTTAATAACTTGGATTTCAACTTTACTCATGTATGAATGGATGAAAAGTGACTGCAACAGCTCCTTTGGGCAACTAAAGGATAGGTCAAACATAGAAAAACTAACCACTAGGATATGAGGATATAATAAGGTGCCACATATGAAGAACAGAACTGCCATTGTTCATCTTCTCAATTACTACCAAATAGAATCCCTCTTCAAATCTTGTGATGCCTCGTAAGTCAATAAAACCTTCCAATGGACCAGCGCGACCGTCACTATGAGTTGTGTTCTTTGCCATCACCCGGATCATTTTTTCCTGGTATATGTGAAGAAACTGAGTGTGTTGCCAATCCTGAAATAATAAATAAAGGAGTACAATTTACTTTGGAGCAAAATATTGATTTGTTCACGGATTTGCAATAACGCATAAAGATTAAACCTTCATGCACACCACTGAGTAGTAAGCATGTTCAACTGTGATGATTGTAGTGTATATCATCACGTCTCAATTAACCAAGGCAGAACAATCAATACAACAGTTGGACCTAGACATACGCAAAGAATACCCCTCCTGGAGTGAGAGTAATGTAGAGAATGTGAAGTTGAAAAAGGGATCAATCTTTTCCCATGGTCTTATTGATTTGAATGCAAAATAAAAAAATTGAATCAAATTAATTAGATTTTCTGAAATTATTTCAAAAAAACAATATTGAATTGAAGAATTTTACCAAATTAAGGCTTCATCAATAGCCTTCAAAAGCAGTCGCCACTTTAGCTCCCATCATAACAGCTAACTTAACCCTTACAATACCACTACCGTATGGCATACGGTACAAATTGGCAAGCTAGCATACCTGTACCGTATGTGATACGGTATCACTTTGTGATGGAATATGTCCATCAGTCGTCTTGTATGTTGTAACTGGAGGGTGCTGCCCTCTCTTCTCTTGAAAAATACAGAACAATAGGTGATTGTGTTAATATCTTTTGTCCGCCATTTTACTGGTTTTTGGGCTCTCAGAGTCGATATTTGGAGGAAACTTCTACTGTAGAACAGGCAGAATAGGACCTCCTTACATCAGGTGGCAGCGGTGGGATTTGATTGTGAAAAAACCAGTTGAAATTGAGTTGAAGCGGTGAACACCTTTTTCTCCATTAAGGCTGTGTAAATTACGGTGTACTTTACGTACTTGTTACCTACTTCGTAATTCCTAGGTCATATTTAGTATGATTTAAGTGCCTGTTTCCCCTAAATCTATTTGCGGTCATGTATTTTCTGTGTCATTTATATAAAAGAATAGTAATTATGTCAGATGTTGAGAATGATATGTGTGAGCCCTTGGCCTTATCTAGGCCTATGTCACCACCCATACTAGAACCATCACTCTTAGGCCACCACAACATACCCAAAGTATAGAAGAAAATCGATGTGACCCTTCGGAGAACAGTGAGGCTCCCAGTCCGGCCACGGAAAACATTTGTCACAAGTTGCGCGACACCAATGTTCAAACAACAGGAACAGAACCAGCCCAGACGAGCTTCGTTACAAACATCGGAACAGTGAGGCTCCACGCCTCGGGCCTTTTCTGTGATGCCATAGTAAATGACCGTTCGAAAGCGGTACTCCTGGACACTGGTGCCTCCTGTACCATCATTAGAGGTTCAGTATGGGACTCTAGTAGCCCAACGGGTGAAGCCGCTGCACTGAGGCCAATCGAAGGACTCGTGACAACAGCTACCGGTCGGCCAATGGAGTTACGTGGGTTAGCTGTGGTATGTTTGAGAGTTGGAAGTTAAGAATTTCATGTCCCCATGATCGTCAGCGAGGATTTGGCCCAAGACTGCTTACTCGGATGTGATTTCTTCGAGATATATGGCTGCAACATAGACTACCGTAACAAAGTGCTCTGCTTCGGAAGCCTCAGCGAGGTGCCTGTCCGCCAGAGCCCTAAACGCGCGAGTGCTTGCAGGGTGTTCATCGGTAAGAGCCAAATCATTCCAGCTGGATCTGAGGTGGTGGTAAATGGATACATGAAACGGAGTTATGCTCATAATAATTCGACCTCAGGGATGATCAGCAGCTGTGGACGGAATAATGTCTGCACTGGGAAAACGCTGGTGGTACCGGAGGCAAAGCAGATACCGTTTCGGCAACCTTACTTCTCGGATGAGGCTTGTAGAGTCGACAGGGGCCAGACTATTGGTCTATTCTGCCCCCTACAGTCAGTTGACATCATGACTGTCGACGACCATGCTCAAAACCCGTCAACTCCAAAAATCCAGCTGTAGGGTGGTGACAATACTGAATTCAAGGACCTCTTGAGAGAATTGAAAATCGACCAGCTTGAAATCCCCACTGACATGAAAACACAGCTTGTTGACATCATGCGGGAGAACAAGTCAGTATTCTCGATGGGAGACTTTGACATCGGTCGAACAGATTCGCTTGAATTCGAGATTGACACCGGTTACCACCCACCTATAAAACAACATCCCCGTCGGCTACCCCCTGGTAGGAGAGCTTTTGTTGAGGGGACGACCAAGGAGCTTTTAGAACAAGACTTGATCCGGCCATCCACCAGCCCGTGGTCAAGCCCAATAGTTCTAGCGAAAAAGGCCGATGGTTCCCTGCGTCTATGCTGCGATTACCGCCGACTCAATGACCCGACAGTCAAAGACGCTCACCCGTTAGGTAGAATAGACAGTACCCTAGAGGCTTTATCTGGCGCAACCTGGTTCTCGTCCCTCGATTTGACCAGCGGATACTGGCAGGTCCCGATAATCCCGACGGTGCCAAATGCGATAGAGTCAAGAGATTGGCCGACCCCGACGTCAGTTACCGAACTGCGTAGTTTCCTTGTGGTCTTGTGACATATTACTCGCAATTCATCAAGGATTTCGCCGACTTGACAGCCCCGCTACACCGTCTTACGAGGAAAAATGAACCATTCGTCTGGACATCGTTTGACGGACTAGCGTTTGACGGACTGAAAGAAAAGCTGAACAGCTCCCCTATGCTGGCATTCCGAGATTTCTCAGAGGGCGCTGGAGAGTTCAATTTGGACTGTGACGCCTCTAACTGGGCTATCGGAGGGGTGCTGACACAGCTACAATGCGATGGTTCTGAGAGAGTTATCGAGTACAGTAGCCACACGCTGAAAGGTGAAGGGGAGAACTACTGTGCCACCAGGCGCGAAATGTTGGCCTTGGTTGACATGATTGATCATTTCTGCCACCATTTATTAGGCAGGAAATTCAAAGTTCGCACAGAACACGCAGCACTCGAGTGGCTAGAAACCTTCAAAAACCCTGGGGGTCAAGTGGCTCGGTGGCTTGAACGCCTGTCGGAATATGATTTCGTGATCGAACATCGAGCTGGAAGCAAACATTTGAATGCAAACGCCCTGTCTCGCATCCATAAGAGACGGAGGACACATGGGGACTGCCCAACTTGTGGTGACACTGGTCCATCTATACACCAGGTGACTGCAAAGCATCAAGGCGATTTGACAGCGCACTCCACTGGCTTGTCCAGGAACAAGATAATCGAGGCGCAAGTAAATGACCCCGAATTATCAGAAATTAGGGAGTTCTTGGCCGGAGATGGGGTCAACGTCTACATTCTAGTCGCTCAAGATGCACCGCCAATCCGCACGGAAAAGGCCTCCGTGGTGGCACATGTCCTCGTGAACGAGTGGGTCACCCGTTATGGCTGCCCTGAATCCATCCACTCGGACAAAGGTGAAAACTGCGTGTTTGATGGCATTTCGTTCAAGCGTCCAGCACTCCACTCTTGAAACGCCGTTCTACTTGATGTACGCCGAGGAAATGTCACTACCAATCGACATCAGCGTAGGCTTGCCCGAGGACCACCACCCAAGGACTAAGTATAGCATGGACCTCTCTGACCGCCTCACTAAGTCACACAACATTGTTCGTGATCGACTAGTAATGGCACAAAGGCATCAGAAAATGGGGTATCTGAATGAATAAAATTCCCGCCATTTAGTCTTGTCGTTGCAGCCAACTCATGTTTTGAAATATTTATCATTTCTAGTATGGACTGTATCGAGCTAGACCAGTTATCTAGCCTCCACGAGGCGACACAGACCCTTAAACGGTAGGTCTCGAAAATAGTTTGTTCCACCCTTCACAGACAGGACAAGACCCTCAGCGAATTGAGAGCCAAGATGGGCAGACTTTATAACTCTGCCGTAGAACAGTCGTTTGTGGAAGATCCTGGTCGCATAGTAACCGATGCGGTAGTAACCGGTCTCAAGATGAAAAGACCCAACGTTTTCGGCCGAAGATGAGCACAGCAGCATTTGTTTTCGGCCGAAGATGAGCACAGCAGCATTTGAGTACATCAGCCAGGGACTAGTGAACGCCCTGGCCGAATGTGGTGGCGACTCGTCACACATCTGGCCAAAACTTGAAGACTTGAAAGAAAGGACAGTTGAGGACTTACCAATCGTGTTGCTGTGAGACTCAATGTTTACGGGGCTAAAGGCCAGCGGCAGTCTGATTCCGATTTGCTACCCTGGTGAACAACTCGGTGATTTGTTGGAGTACCTCCCACATGTATCCTTTAGGGCAAGAGCGATTGTGGTCACGCATGGTATGAACCATGCCAGTGATTATGGCAGGAACTACAGAGGAGTTTGCGGACGTTATGGCGCTACTCAAGGGCAAGCAC
Organism: Tubulanus polymorphus; assembly: GCF_964204645.1. Classification (NCBI taxonomy): domain Eukaryota; kingdom Metazoa; phylum Nemertea; class Palaeonemertea; order Tubulaniformes; family Tubulanidae; genus Tubulanus; species Tubulanus polymorphus. The sequence goes on along the minus strand of NC_134029.1, from coordinate 14,728,943 downwards.
CCTTCTGTCCCCCTTTTACACCTACAGACCCCTGTCCCTCCTTGCTGGCGTGTTGACCACAATCGGGTAAACAACATCAACCGGGTTAACCTCTTCGCCCTCCGTGCCAGGTTCCAACAGGCCGACCATCCAGATATCCCGGATTCTGATTTTGTGGGGATACACTACAAAATGTAAGCCATGCACTATGTCTGTCGGGAAATAATCCGTGTGTTAGATCGCGTCTGAATGTGTTTCCTTCGGCACCTAACGATGGTTCACCTGGAGTCGCTTATTCTTTGTAATGATAGTGACAAAAAGCCATTCAGTCCAAATACTACCACACGTGACCCCCCAGATGTAGCATACCCTATTGTGAACAGTTTCTTTCCGTTTTCTTTTGATTATATTTTTCAGCTTCCCAGGATGAGGAACAGTGGCGGAGGGGCAAGCCAAGTGCGGCGTCCATTGGCCGTATCTACCTTTTGATGGTATAGATATTTTTGGTTAGACGCTACACTTAGGTGAGCCCCGAAAACGAACCACAAACCAATAGTGGGGACCGAAAGCTGCATATATCATAATCACTGAGATTCAACCCGAATGCGAAACAATGACTACTAGTGTTAGGTGTCGTGTTAGATGTCTGCTGTATCCAGAGCCGAGAAGTTTGGAGCTTAATATTGTAAAATAAGGACTATAATTGTTTAAATTTGTGTAGATATTTTGACTATACATTCCTGTTCAAATAGGAGTTGAACAAGTTGAAGGGGGATGGTGTGATGGAATATGTCCATCAGTTGTCTTCTATGTTGTAACTGGAGGGTGCTGCCCTCTCTCTCTTGAAAAATATAGAAAAATAGGTGATTGTGTTAATATCTTTAGTCCGCCTTTTTACTGGTTTTTGGGCTCTCGGAGTCGATATTTGGAGGAAACTTCTACTGTAGAACAGGCAGAATAGGACCTCGTTACAACTTCACCCTTCTTCTAGAAGGGCATATCTATTAGTATCAGCCAGTGCTGCCATCTGCATAAAATCCATGATGGCAACAGTCAGGAAAAAACAATTTGGCTAGATGAAATGGTTCAGCAGCTTGTATATGATGCTGACAGTGATGCTGGTGACTTGGAATTTGGTAGTGTACAAATTGAGTGACAACGAATATGACAGCAGCAGTTCAGATGATGAGACTTAGTCAGAAAATAGGTTTTTAGTGCCGGCTATGATTTTGATGATGAAAATGAAATCAGTGATAATTTTTTCAGACCCTGTTGATACGGTTGTCATGGCAACGGACACTAATAACAATATAATGAAGAACCAGAAACTGTCCATCCTCAAAGTCACATATATCCAAATAATTTGTCTTATTTGTAAGCCCAATGGTTATCGACACAATGGTATACAATGTATCAGTGTCAAATACATAGGTAACAATTTTCTGAGGCCTGAAATTATACCCCAATGAAACCCCTTACAACCAGCCTTCCAACATATCGTTGGAGAAGTTGGTAAATGAGTGGAAAAATAAATTTTTTAGTTATTCTATTTCTTTGAAATTTTTACTACATAAAGTAAGGATATATGGTATGCAATTTCAGTTGGAATTGAATAGATCAGTGCATTTTGCTGGGAGACAGAGCAGTTTATCTGAAACTTTTTCATGAATTTTTTCATGGCAGCCATCTTGGAGTATGTGACCTTGACCTCAAGTTCACTTATATCCAAATTATCTATGTCTAGATTGCTGGCCCAAAAGTTATCAACAACATGCTATATAAATTTTCTGTGTCAGATACCTTGGTAACTTTTCTATGAAGTTTCAAATGAACCCCTATAAACCCCTAAATTCCCCTCGGTACAGCAGCGGAGACACTAAGTGGTATTGAAAGGGTTAATGCAGTCTTTAGCCCGTGAATCATTTCACAATATCAAAACAGGAAGTGTTTATCATTGTTCAGTAATCAGCTTTAAACTGCATGTTTAAGGGATTCAAAAATCGTTTATTTACTAAGGTACGTTATTCAAACCACAAATTTTGATACTTTCAATATATGGAAAAATACCGATAGAATGTTTTTGAAACAATCTTTTATGTAGAAACCCATGTTAGAGACCTTTTCGTCGGGTTTTATATCAATGAAATGACCTTACTGTTGTTCTCCGATAACAAGCGTAACAATCCCTGTATGTATGGACTTATGATCGAATAAGTCACTAGAGGACCCTGAACTAATTAAGTTTTTTTAGTAAACAAGTTACGTTTAATGTTGAAGAGGTCAGACGAGAAGTGAAATTCTAACAACAGACTACAGGGGGCCGGTTGCTCAAAAGTTGGTTAACTCCTAACGTGTCGTTAAATCACTCATCGTGTCGTTATTTCTTAACGACACAATAAGTTTGGTTGCTCAAAAGTTGGTTAACTCCTAACGTGTCGTTAAATCACTTATCGTGTCGATATTTCTTAACGACACAATAAGTTCGGTTGCTCAAAAGTTATCGTGTCGTTAAATATCCTTAACCAGTTGTTAAATTTAAACAACCTCCTGTAGCCACGTTAACTGCTTAACGTGACCGTTAACTTCAATAGAAAATGGCGCGACAACTTTTTTTGGGTGAACATTATGATAATTTAGTTTTGAATCGTAGACAACGGCCACCTATACTCGAGCTTGAGCTGCCAGGTGAGGAACTGCGAAAAAAATATCGATTCGACAGACAGGGAATCGAATAAATAACAGTGTTAATTGAAGATGGCTTGCAAAGGGAAACAAAAAGAAATCAAGCACTGAGTGCCCAAGAAATCGTCTTAATATCGCTGCGCTTTCTAGGGAGTGGGGCATTTATGGCCGTGATCGGAGATACATTTAAAGTTCACAAGTTGACAGTATCTAGATGTATTCATCAATTTTGTGAACTAATGACAAGTCAGGAGATAATGTCTAGATTTATTCGTTGGCCAATGACTGAGGAAGAGAAGAAAAAGTCGAGGGACGGATTTTACCAGATGGCTGGGTTTCCCAGAGTCATCGGAGAGGTTGATTGTACACATGTTCGAATCCAGGAAGAAAGACACTCTAAATATTTGGATTGATATATGAAAGCTGTGGGTACTGTGATCTGTGTGCATTTGTGACCAGCACACAGATCACATTGTTCAATGGGGTTTGGTCCAGGACTCGCGAGATTTTCAACAACTGGGAAGTAACGTGTAATAAATGATGACTTGAATTGCATGACTACCTACCACCCCTCATTATTGTTGGACAACTTAACGTTCGGCACTGACTAAAAATTAGTAATAACATTTTAGAAATGGCCAGAATTTTAACTTAGGTCCTATCTGATTTTTATTTTACAATTGCGATTGGTATAATTTTTTTTTAAATGGCCGTTAAGGCTTCATGTTTCGTCTGCAATTCACTGCAAATAGTTACGCAACTACGCACATTTCAGTGTTTTTGGCAGCTGTACACTCAATCGGCACCGTTCGTGACTAGCTTCACTGCGGAATTATCATTAATTAACATCCCCATATCACATCATCAACTTATATTGTGCCTTAAAACTCTAACAGCCGAAATAATTGAAATGCACACACGATTTCTATCATCGAAAATTCAGAGAGTGGCCATGTTTGTGTTTGCTGCTTCGCGTAAATCCCGCGCGGTGGCGCGGAGTGGGGCCAATACGTCCAGTCACCCGGAGGCCCAAATGAACATACAAATGTCAACAGAAAAAATTTCCACAGTTTGAATGGGCAAGGAATAAGTGATAGTACCCGTAAGTAAGCGGCCTCGTAATTAATATGTGGTAAAACTTACGGTTGCCCTGGAAGATTGAATGATGATTTGATATACTTATTTTTGAAATGAGTGGGCACTAGCCGGATTGCCGGTTCTGGTGTACTGGTAATTCATATCACTTCCTACTCAACACTCACAATACTCCTATGTCCGATGAAGGGTAGCTCCGAATATATTCAAATCAGGGAATCATTTTTGTGGTAATTCATTCTCTGGAGAAATATATGTCTACTAGATTTAATTGATTAATTATCAATCGGACTGATAGAAATTATTATAACAAGCCATTTTTCCATCATTCACAAGTACAAATTTCGCCAATAACATCTTAATAAAGAATGACATTTTACAAAAGGCCTAAAAAGCTGGGAAGCCGATTTAATCTCTAGTATCTCTTTCTATTCTTAAGACACTGAAAATGAAAAAATATTGCTCCTTTTTACCTTGAACATCCCTAATTTCAAGTAATAGTCATTCATACATTTTCCATTCTTTGTTTATAGTTCGTTTTATTGTTATTTATTAACGTTGTTGCAAGATGGCTGGGAAGTACACGATAGCCACATATTCAGATCTTCAGGTT